>NC_091019.1:37947280-38256030 GCF_041296385.1 Aphelocoma coerulescens | reverse complement strand
GAAGGAAGGAAGGAAGGAAGGAAGGAAGGAAGGAAGGAAGGAAGGAAGGAAGGAAGGAAGGAAGGAAGGAATTCGGAAGGAAGGAAGGAAGGAAGGAAGGAAGGAATTCGGAAGGAATTCGGAAGGAATTCGGAAGGAATTCGGAAGGAAGGAAGGAAGGAAGGAAGGAAGGAAGGAAGGAAGGAAGGAAGGAAGGAAGGAAGGAAGGAAGGAAGGAAGGAAGGAATTCGGAAGGAAGGAATTCGGAAGGAAGGAAGGAAGGAATTTGGAAGGAATTCGGAAGGAAGGAATGCGGAAGGAAGGAAGGAAGGAAGGAAGGAAGGAAGGAAGGAAGGAAGGAAGGAAGGAAGGAAGGAAGGAAGGAAGGAAGGAAGGAAGGAAGGAAGGAAGGAAGGAAGGAAGGAAGGAAGGAAGGAATTCGGAAGGAAGGAAGGAAGGAAGGGAGGAAGGAAGGAAGGAAGGAAGGAAGGAAGGAAGGAAGGAAGGAAGGAAGGAATTCGGAAGGAAGGAATTCGGAAGGAAGGAATTCGGAAGGAAGGAATTCGGAAGGAAGGAAGGAAGGAATTTGGAAGGAATTCGGAAGGAATTCGGAAGGAAGGAATTCGGAAGGAAGGAATTCGGAATTCGGAAGGAAGGAAGGAATTCGGAATTCGGAATTCGGAAGGAAGGAAGGAAGGAAGGAAGGAAGGAAGGAAGGAAGGAAGGAAGGAAGGAAGGAAGGAAGGAAGGAAGGAAGGAATTCGGAAGGGAGGAAGGAAGGAAGGAAGGAAGGAAGGAAGGAAGGAAGGAAGGAAGGAAGGAAGGAAGGAAGGAAGGAAGGAATAAGGAAGGAAGGAATTCGGAAGGAAGGAAGGAAGGAATTTGGAAGGAATTCGGAAGGAATTCGGAAGGAAGGAATTCGGAAGGAAGGAATTCGGAATTCGGAAGGAAGGAAGGAATTCGGAATTCGGAAGGAAGGAAGGAAGGAAGGAAGGAAGGAAGGAAGGAAGGAAGGAAGGAAGGAAGGAAGGAAGGAAGGAAGGAAGGAAGGAAGGAATTCGGAAGGGAGGAAGGAAGGAAGGAAGGAAGGAAGGAAGGAAGGAAGGAAGGAAGGAAGGAAGGAAGGAAGGAAGGAAGGAAGGAAGGAAGGAAGGAAGGAAGGAAGGAAGGAAGGAAGGAAGGAAGGAAGGAAGGAATTCGGAAGGAAGGAAGGAAGGAAGGAAGGAAGGAATTCGGAAGGAAGGAAGGAAGGAAGGAAGGAAGGAAGGAATTCGGAAGGAAGGAAGGAATTCGGAAGGAAGGAATTCGGAATTCGGAATTCGGAATTCGGAAGGAAGGAAGGAAGGAAGGAAGGAAGGAAGGAAGGAAGGAAGGAAGGAAGGAAGGAAGGAAGGAAGGAAGGAAGGAAGGAAGGAAGGAAGGAAGGAAGGAAGGAAGGAAGGAAGGAAGGAAGGAAGGAAGGAAGGGAACTAGAGCTACCTTTCTGTTATGCCTATTCTAAAATGTAAAATGTCTGGTCAACTGCTCTGTCACAGTTGAGGAGTGACATTTTAACTTTGGAGAGATTCTAGTCAATGCAGGATCAGTAAAATTTCATTAGCAGTGAGTTGCTTTTAAAGAAAGAACTACATGGATATGGTCCATAAAATGATATTTCTGCTAAGGAGCTGAAATTACAGAATTATAATCTGAAATGAGTGAGTAGCTAGCCAAAGCGATTATGAGGAGCAAGGAGTAAAGAAGAGTTGATGAGAAAAACGACCTGATCTGTCCCACACCTTGATCACTTTCAGAGCTAGTGAGTAGGTTCTTAATCATAGCCTGAACTGAAACTGGTGGTAGAGTGCTCAGATTTGATTTATCTTTGACTGAAAAAAATTAAGTATACTTTATAGAACTGAAATTTATAGAATATAGAGAAAGAAGGCTGACACCTACTTACGTAAGCTGTAGTACACTGAAAAAGGACTCAAAGTATTAGTAATAGACTAGCAAAGGGGGAGAGGGAATAATAAACATTGAAGCACATGAACACTTGAAATTAACAAATCAGTGTAGATAAATTATATAAAAAAGACCAAAACAGGAAAGTAGTAACATTTCAGCAGTTTACAGGCATATTTTCATCTGCATCTAGAGAAACAAACTACCCTTTTTTTAAAAATTATTTTATTGCTCATTTTAAATCTAATATTAGTCAGTCAATGAGGCACAGAGTGACTGACTGTAGTGGTGACAGCAGCAGCAGCTATGGCAAGTTCTGGCACAAAATACCTGAAGGAGCTAGAGGAGGGCTTCCTGGAGTCAGGGAAACCTGAGAGAAAATGCAGAGACTCAGCAGGACCTGGCAGCTCTCACGAGCAGGGCTGGCATGCTGGGGGCCTTGCCAGAGCAGCCGCAGGAGATGCAAATGACTCCAGGGAGTGTGAGCAACCTGCGCGGGCAGTCGGGGCATGGTGTGGCACTTCCCATGGATAGAGCATGTAGGAGGACACAGCCACCCCCAGCTCCTGAGGCAAGCTCACCTGGGAGTTTTCACCTGCCCAACTAGAACATACCCAAGGATGATTTCCACACAGTTGAAAGCCATCACTGGAAGGAGCATGGTGATGCAGATGGAGTTCACTCAGAAATATGCAGCTGTCCAGCTCTTCACTTCCTCAGGCTGCAGGGAGTGTTTGAGCCTGGCATTAGTGTCTGAGGGCAGGAGAGAGGACACCTGCATGTGGTGTGACCAGGTAGAGCTTATAGAGGAAGTAAAGAAGCTGAGGGCTATCAGGGAGTGTGAGAGGGAAATAGACTGGTAGAGTCACACCCTTCCATCCCTGAGAGAAATGCAGCTTATGGAACCTTGACAAGAGTCAGAAGAAACCTGACTCTCTTGCTATCATGCAGAACACAGGGCCAACATCAACAGTGAGGAAAGAAAGAGAAAAACGAGAGCATTTTCTTTAATACTGAACAACGGAAATACTACAGTAAGAGAAAAAGTTATCATTTCTTGCAATTTTTTTTAGTGCTTGTGTATTGCTTAAGGCTGAACGCTTCAAGACATTTTCTGCTTATATAAAAACATAAGCTTTCATTTCACAGAGTATATCTAGCTTCTGCAGCTGCTAAGATAAGCTAGAATATATGGCCTCAGAGAACCTGAAAGATTCCCAAGCAGGGAGCTAATTAAAATTCCATCCACTTCTAGAAACTGTTTGCTTGTTTGTTTGTATCTGATTATTTTGTGCCATCTCATGATTTCTATGCAGCCTTAGTCATGACTCTTGAATGCTGGAGATTAGCAGTACCAGAGCCCTTCTATTCTTAATGCTACATCAGTACTCTGCACCACTGCCCAGCTCCTGCTGAGAACCTTCCCCAGCTTTCGGAGTTATTTTTGGCAAAAAATGATGCCACCTACTTATGGCTGTAGTGAGGCATGAAGTACAGCTATCCCACTATGGTCCCTGCAGTGTGAATTCAGAATAGGATGAACAATGATCCTCTGCACATTTCCTGTTGCATGCTCTGACTGTTACACTATCAGTTATACATGTTATATATATATCATGTATAATCCATCCTCAGGATGGAATTGCATGGAATCACATGGAATCGCATTCCTAGAACATGTTTTCAACTTAACAGACTTAAAAACTTTCTGTTTTCAAGCTATTTATATTTATATTTATATTTATATTTATATTTATATTTATATTTATATTTATTTATATTGCTATACTTGCTATTACGGGCAGCCTGGGCGATAGTGAGGGTTCACATAAATTTTCTTCCTGATAGTTTTTTAATTATTTATTTTTATAATAATCACTCTATTTATAAGTTCTGATACAGGAACATCTAAAGCTATGGCCTAAGACTGCTGCTAAACTTTCTCTATTGGCTAAAGAAGCCATTCACACAAACAGTAACTTACCTGAAGCTAATTGGATTGTTTCTTCATCTTTCAGTTGCAATCAGGGATTACTTGATGACTCTATGCAGTTACAGCTCATTCACACAGTCCATCATTCATATCACTGATTGCAGAAGAGTCAGTTTCCAGGACACAAGTGATTTTTGTGTTGTTTTAATAGTGGTTGGATAGATGGAAAAGATACATTTTGTGTCATAGTGCAGTATTCTGAGCTGAAATTTCTGAGGGGAAATTTACATTGTGTGAAATTATGAACTCAATCAGATACAGCAATTTTGAGATCCTTAATTTTTTTGAAAAGACACCTTTTTTCTCTCTCTTCAGTTGATGAGACACATTGATTAAGACTTACTACAAAAAGCATATCATCTAAGAACTGCAAATTTCGAGAGGTTGAAACAAATGGGGAATGTTTCTCATGGAACTCAGGTATTGAGAAATGGTCAGTTCTTTGAAAAGTTGGTTAGACAAAATTATTTTATATTGAGTTTGAAGATCAGCAGTCCTTTTCATAAGAATGTGAACCAGTCCAAAAATGTGAATCTTACTTTCAAGAGGAAATACTTCAACCATGTTTACACAGGCATTTTGGAGCAGTGTTTTGGTTAGTTTAAGTAATCAGATTAACAGTTCAGATTTTTAAGTTTGGAAAAGACAATTGTAATAGTCCATAATGTCCAATACCTCTTTGCTGGAAATAGCCAGTCCCTGTTTCAGCTTACAAATCAAAGCAAAAAGCATATAGTAAAGAATGAATCAATAAAAAAAAAATTGAATAGAGGTTTTTTTGTACCCAAAACCTGCCTTTGAAAACAATTTATCACATTGGTCAAAACTTAATATATTTTCTGACTTACATTCCTCGATAATTCTCTATTTTGTGTCAACTGTTATAACTATCTATATTTTTTATACAGATTCAAGTAAGGTTAAAGTAATTAACATGAACAAAATGTAATGACTTATATTCATCATGGTTTTCCTGCTTTGTCAAATTCCAAAACTATCCTTTTATAAGACCAAAATTAACATTGTCAATAATACTGTTATTTCAGAGCTTATGGTAATGAACTCTTTTTCAATTTTAAAGCCAGGCAAAAGGCTTTCTTTAATTCATTCTGCCTCACATTCTGACAGTTTTATCATGAATATTTTTCTCATATTGAACAAGAAGACAAATCTATTTTTTCTGTTTTTCTAATATTTAATTTTTTCTCTTTTTTTTACTTTAATAGTGAATCCCAGACTAAGGAGTTTTCAAAATGGTTCTGATATACTAACATTTAAGAACAGGCTTATAATTCCACAAAAAGAGGGATTTTTAAAGATGTTGTAGTACATGTTGGATTTGAATCAAATTGGGAATATGGCTCAGCAGTCCCTTGAAATCCCATGCTCTGATCTCAGACAAAATCAGGATTCAGAGGAAGAATTTTTTTCTTTTTTTTTTTTTAATGAAAGTGCAGAAGCCTTTTATTTAATCTCAGGAGTCTGATTTGGACCATATCCAAAGTTCAATACGGTACCAATTTTTATTTTATCCATATCTACTCACTCCATATCTACTTATCCACATCAAAAGACTGAAGACCTAATTCTCTATAATGTTTCTATTGTTTTACAAAATCTGAATTGTATGTAGGAGTCTGAAGAAGAGCAAGAATAGTGCCCTGATGAGAAAATATCTTCTGTACAGAGCTCATATGCAAGATGTCTACCACACATTGCTCATATTTTCTCAGATAAAAGAAAAGCCAAAATACAGATCTGGGAGGTGGAGAAGACAAAGGAGATAGATGAAGAACATAGCACAGTGAACATATCACACTTCTTTTCCCATGACAGACCAAGAGCCAGCTTCAGAGCCAGTTTCAGAAGCCTGCTTGCAGTGAAAGCCATGCTGTTTGAAGGCACAATTGCAGTGGGTTTTGAAGAGAAGGGACAAAAGATGAGCACAGGAAGGTGGACAGCGGGTCCATTTCAATTCTCACACCTGGCCTTTCCTCACTGTTGCAACAGAGATTGCAGGAGGTCAAACAGCCTTGCATCTCACTGTAGATTTATTTGATGTGTCTCATAGGCTCATTCTCTCTTCAAGAAGAGGTACATCAAGGCACGGGAACTCAGTACACAGAGGATTCCCTTTGCCTGTGGAATCCTGCATGCTCATCTTCCTTTGAACACTGTCCCTTCAACAGTGTTTTTCCCCAAGTCCCTGGGGGACTCCTTGATATGCTTTACCTTTCAGAGCAAGAACTAATGCAGGAGGATCACTCCTTAATGGATTCAGCTCTTCATTTACAGGCCTGACACTAGGGGTTATATGCTATTTTGCTCACTAGCACATTCAGATTTTATTGGTAGCATAACCTAAAATATACCACATGATTGGTGTGAGCACTGTGAGCACTGGAGAAGTTTCCACCTGTCCCACTTTTCAGAATACATCTAGTTAGTTCTTACCCTTCCAAGTGAGCAGCCATATTCAGTACCAGTATTTTTTATCAGTTGCTGTTGTCTGCCAGCAAGACAAATAGCCTTGCTCTGCCTCCAACAAAGTCAGTATAAAAAGCTTCCTAAGAGCCATTAAGAAAAAAAGAGTTCATCCACATAAAGATTACATATGGCATTTAAGGAAAAGAAAGCTAAATAATGCTCATATTGATTACAGAAAAACACAATTGTGACATTCAAATATTTAAATTCAGAGTCGAATCAAAATATTTGAAAAAAGAAAGCCAGTCTAAATGGCATTATTATAGAATTTATTTCAGAATTATATTGTATGCCATTTTCTTTACTCCAAATTAAGCATATGAACTTAAGCTTTTTTTAATTAAAGCATTTGGACTTGAAAACAGTATGCTGGTAACAATTTGCTTTCAAAGCATTTTGGTGGGATTTTATTTTTGTTAAAAAATGTATAACAAAGGCTTTATGAAATAGAGGAAAGAACTGTCAGGTAGTGACAGGTTGCTTGGTAACTGCAATTTGAAAAGTATCTTTCATAATCTACAATGATAGTTGCCCTTGCAAAAGTAGAATTACCTGATGCAAAACTGTCTGTAAAAGCTATAGAAAATATAACTGAGGAGGAGGAAATTGTTTAACCTTGAGTACTTTAGGATTCAGGTCCTTGTGAGATGTTCAAAGAAAAATCCAAGTATTTTAAAAACTAACCTGTCACTGTACTTAAACAAACAAAAAAATAATCCAGGTTTCAGCTGTAAACCAAAAAATGTCCTTGCGAGATGCAACAACAGACTTACAATTAGCTAAATAGTTTTGAATTAGAAGCTCTTTTCTGTTGTGGTGGACTTCTTGAGCATAAGTTATGACCATGATTGTGCATGTCAATAAATATATGACAGCAACATACACACTTCAGGAGACTACAAATTACAAAATTATTTTTTATTATGTAAATTTTATTATTTATGATTATGTAAATTTTAAATTATACATTATTTTTCATATAGATAAATCTCACAAGTAATATATCAGAAACTTCTAGTGCATTTTTGAGTCCTACAACAGAAATTATGTGAATTCTACACTTAGATGTATTTTTTAATTATTTACAACTTTCCAATAGTCCAGCTCAACTTTCTTTGAAAGTACAGAAATAAATAATTCATAGAGACTTTTTACTTAAGGGTCAATCATTCTTGAAAATAATCTAAAATTAATAGAGATGCAGATTGTCTGAAAACAATGCCTCAAACCATTTTTGGCCACAGAAATAATTTATTGACTGAGAACACCACCTTTCTCTTCAAAAGTTCAAATAAAAAATTGACAGCTGCTGTGAGGGATAAAAGCATTGCATTGCAGAAGAAAGTGTACACACACGGGGCCACTAAAATGATTAAAGGATTGAGCAACTGTCATATAAGGACGGGCTGAAAGGACTGGGAATTTTTAACTTGTAACAAAGATGTCCTGGGAGAGGGGGAGGCACTTACCAGCTTCTGTAAGTACCAGATAAAAAATGATGCAGCCAGATTCTTCTCATTGGTGAAATGCAGTGAAAGGACAAGAGGCAATTGATTCAAACTGAAACACTGGAAACACCACTTAAACATAAAAAAAAAACCCAACAAAAAAAAAGTACTGTAAGGGTGATAAAACACTGGAACAGGTTGCCCAGAGAGATTGTGGAGTCTTCATCCTTGGACATGTGCAAAACTCAGCAGGATACAGTCCTGGGCAACCTGCTATGGCTGACACTGGTTGAAATGGTTGGGTTGGACTGTAGGATCTCCAAGTATCTCTTCTACCCTCAACCATTCTGTGATTATATGTGGAAACTACTGGGGAGAAATTATTATCAAGTCTTAGTTAAAACATGGTTTGGCGAGAGCTTATTTCTGCTGTCCAGACATACATATTGAAGAAATGTAGTCATGTAGCAATCAGTGAAACATGCCAGAAACTTGTACAATTCACAGAAAGGGGCTTTCTGAGCCTTGGCAAAGATTATGCACTTGGACTCTTGCAGTTGCAATAAAATTGCTTACTTGTATTTGATGCTTACACCAGATGGACAGAAAAACTTGGCTAGTAAACAAGACATCAAGTCCTTGATTGTGATAAGTGAGGCAGTTCACATTTCTAAATTTAAATGTTTAAATATCTCCTGAGGGTGCCGCTTAATGTTCATAATTGCAAGTTTAATTTCACACTCTAAGATGTGAAATTGAAGTACAGCTTGGGAGACAAACACATATCTGGACATTAAGTTTTAAACTGGTGTTACAGTCTGATTCACTGTTCGGTTGACAGTAGCATCAATCATGGGCCATTCACTTAAGAGATGGACTTGATGATCCTTGTAGGTCTCTTCCAACTGAGAACATTCCGTGATTCTGACAGTGACAATTCTGCACTAGTCACACTCATGAATCACTTGAAGCAGCCTGAAACTCTTTCTGACTGCCACCAGTCAATCAGGCTGTCAAAACATTTTAAATTCCCCCCACTGGAATACACAAGAGCTCCAAAACTGGAAATCAGAAGGCTAAGTATTGTGAGCTGAAAAGTTACTTCATTACTCTAGGAGGAAATCCAGTTTTAATTAAATTCACCAAGTAATGAAGAACATGACTGTGTCAGTGATTAATTACCCTTACTCTTTTACAGATACAAGCAATTCTGAGAACAAATTTTATCAAAATGTAAATTATTTAATACAGTGGTGACTGCAATCCTGGAATGCATCATACCAGCCAAGGAAAGAACAAAAAAAAAGATATTTGGACAACTTGGGTTTTATTATTAAGACAACAAAAATGGCTGAGGACAAATTACGCCGATGCCCTGGATGGAAAAATTAAGCACTCCAAAGCATACCTGCATAGCATTTGATTGGCAGAAAGAAGGATTTCGATACAGAATATACTTTGAAACCCACCTACTTGTTGCCTCTTACATTTACATGGAGTCTCTCTTGCTCTGAAAATGTCCTCTAGCCATGCCTGGAACCATGCCTGTAGGGCTATCATCTATATGGATCTGTATGATCCTGATCTTTAGGACTGCCTTAATGAAGTCCCTAAGATGAAGTGCAACTGTATCCACTTTTACTGTAGGCATTTGTTTGTCAGCATATCCAGAATAAAGAGTTACATCTTCTAGAACATAGCTAGGTGTAAGACCACAGACACCAAACTCGAAGACAGCCATGAGGTAAATTTATACACCATTGCTCTTTGACAGATCTCAGAGCCATGCCCCAAAGCAATAAAGATGTGCTTTTAAGACTTAAGTTGCAATATATTGCTTGTTTTCATCCTATCATGTGACTTCCAGTTTGTCACACTCTTCTTACTGAATACACCTTCATCAGGAATAACAAAAATCTTCAGTTCATATCATTACAGAGCAAGTTTTGGTTCTCATGTTGAGGAGTACCTTCAGTACAGGTCTCAGTGAGCAGCTGCAGTGTGAGCTGCAGGCTGAGCTCGGTGTGACGAGAGCCCGAGGCATGAAGCCGTGCCCTGCAGTCCCTTTGCGTAACAGAGGGCACAGGGACCTGTGACCCAGCCAGGGCTCCTGGCACTTGGAGGCACAGCAGGAGCCCACAGCCCCCCAGAGTCTCCCACGCTCAGACTGTGAGGGTGTGAAAGCCTGGGGGTTCCTCTGTTCAGAGTCCCTCAGAGGCACCAGCTTGAGCTGTTAGTTTGTTATTTAGTTATCACACCATGATCAAATTATTTGAAGCATCTGGACATCTGAGACTCTGCTAGGGAAGCCTGGGACCAAGCAGGTGAGGGAACTTGGTGTGACTGTGTGAGTGTGGGGGTGTAGCTGTGAAGGAGCCTCGGTCCCAGCTCAGGTGGTGCAAGAGTGACTGTGCCAGAGGGCCCCTGGATGGTCAGGCAGGGATGTTTCCTAACACACAATGGACAGATACTCAAAGACAAATTCCCAGCAACAACTTCTTTCTTTTCTGCTACTGCTTTATGACTATGGGGGTTGGGGGGGTTGTTTGTTTTCACCAGGATCATTGCAATCGCCATCTGATTTAGGAATTCTTCTGATGAAGAGAAATGCTGACATTATTTGAATGAAGTCCATAATAACAAGCAGATAAAGTGATAATGGTTGACCCTGCAATATTCAGAGAGGATTTGGAATCCTTTATGCCCTTTCATGCAACTCTTGCAGCTTTCAAGTGTTCATCCTGTGTCATTTACCCACTCGTTCTGATGAATATGTTTTGTATTTGTTATATGCCTAAATACAACAACCACATTAGCATGTTGTGAAGCATGTAGTCCTTTTCATAGGTCTTATTTGGACTGCACATTCTTCTGCACAACTGCTGGTTCAGCTAAACAATGAAATATTGACTTTTGGCTGAAATAACACTAGTAATGATACTTTTTTATTTTAATTTAATTAATTAAATAATATCATTTCTCTTTTCTCGTGTTATTATTCTTCTCTTCAGAATGCCAGTATTTACCAGTGTCTTTCTAATTTACACAGTTTCTCTTCTCTGTTGAAAAATTAGGCTCAGTTATTCTTTTCATCCTAAGTGCTGATTATTATAGCTCCAATATTCAGGAGCAGAATAGGATATACTGAGATGGAACTTTCAAAGCTTTTACATCAAAGCTTTTACTGCTCTAAGATCTTTGATGAAGTTAAGCAACATAATTTTTTTTAATTAATTTAATTCATTTTTTCTAAGCAAACACATACCACCAAACTAATAGGTTGCTTTAAACCACAGAAAGCAAAGAAGCACAAAGTTTTGTTTCCTGTATTAATCAAGTTATACAATAGTCTCCAAGGATATCATTATGATGATGTTAACATCAATACTGTTTTGTAAACATGTAGAAATACAGTGATGTGTTTCCACTTTGCTACCATTACAAAAAACAATAAGGAAAAGTGAAAAAAATTGAGAAAACTTATTTCTTACAAAATACCACAAAAAATGAAAATTTCACAATCCCAGTCTTGCGGAATACATTATAATCAAGGCTTTAGTGATCTTGAGCAAAACGTTTCTACTCTATTGGGACTTTCACTTAAGAGTTGAGAATCCCATTAGCATGAGCAGCTGCTGAGCCTGCAGCATGAGCCTGCTGGAACTCCCTGTGCAGGTCTGTGCTGAAGTGCTAGTGGCTGCTATGGCAGAAATGGCCTTCCAGCCCATCAGGAGAAGATGTGGTTTTGTTTGTCACACAAAATAAAAAGTATCAGAGGAAGGAGAAACCTCTCCACGAATGGAGAGGAAAAGTCATCTAGGGTCTGTCTCATGTTACACAAAATGCAGGATTCTCAGCCTCTGAAAAGATATAAGACATATTTTAATCTTCTATTTTAAAAAAGCAGAAATTTTAATGCTATTTTTTGTCACAATTTTCTTATGGAGATCTGGTAAGAGCCCACACCACCTCTCTCACTCACCCCCAGTGCAGAACATTGATGAAGGGAGATGAAATGACGAGGTACATTCTTCTGCATTATTACGATGAGTTTTAAATTAATTCTGTGGAATCTGGGTTTTTTTGCTACTGTATTCAAATATATTAATAACTCCGGGGACACTCTTATTGTTGTCAGGAGGAAGAATAAAAGAGAGATCCTAGAGTATGCTAGTGAACACTTAATAAAAATTATTTACATTTGAAGCTCATAAAAAAGAATATGTAGTGGGTGACCACATGAACAGTTGCAGGTATAGCCATGAGCCTTCTAAAAATGTACTGGTAGCTGGAAAAATAGCAGCTGTTTTCCCCTCACTTTTATGAAAAACACTGCTGGACTCTTACTTGACCATATGAAGAATGACTAGATCAAAGTGGATAAAATGTCCCATGGAGAAGAATGATTTCCATTTGATGCCCTCTTTTTCTAAAGAAAAAAAAAAATTTAAAAATTGAGAAATACAAAAATTAGCATAAAGAATAAGATCAAAGTTTCATGCTCTGAAAAAGCTTAAAGAAATTATTTAAAAAATGAACAAGAAAAATTATCTTCTCTATGGATATTGGCACCAGAATTTATTGGAATCTTATCACTTTGGCTAGTGGCTGGCACAACTGATAGCAAGAAATCTAGAAAAGGAGAGGAAGAGGTATTTTTATAATTTCCATGTTGGTTTTAAAAGAAGTAAGGCAGGTAGAACTAGTAAGGAACAAATAGTAGGTATATAGGCAGCATAAGTTGCTGCTGAGAGAAATAATAAGGTAGAAAACACACTGAGTAAATCAGCACTCTGTCAGGTTAGATTGTCAGAGGAAGCCCAGGGAAACAGCCAGAAGGTTTGCATGCCCACACTTATACCTCTGGTAGCAGAATACAGTGAAATAGA
The DNA here is from genome assembly GCF_041296385.1 of Aphelocoma coerulescens. Lineage (NCBI taxonomy): Eukaryota > Metazoa > Chordata > Aves > Passeriformes > Corvidae > Aphelocoma > Aphelocoma coerulescens. The sequence continues at coordinate 38,243,290 of NC_091019.1, read as the reverse complement.
AAACTTGTTTAAAGTACAATTTCTTGGAAAAAGAGAAATTAATGTAGAGACTGCAGTATTCATTAAGTGTCCAACCTCAGCAGTCTGTTAGGGTCAACTGTGAAATTTACAATTCCATTATCCTCAGAAGTTTCCCCCATATTTCCACGTCATCTTTCTCCCTCTGCATGCAGAAATTACCTCTCTCCTCCTCATTAGGTGTATACAACTACAATATTGTATGCAGGAGATAGGTGCTACATTATTAATTATCTATTTTTATCTGATATTTCCCTGTAAAAGAAAAAAACATAATTGAATGCACCATTAGACTTTGTCATTAGACTTAAGAGAGAACTGAGAGTTTCCCTTTGTGGGAAACATTCATGTTTTGAAATAATTTGATTCCAAATTTGCACCAAACATACTTCTGAAAAAACATGTAGTCCTATTCTATGTGACATCTTCCCTTCATGTTTTAAATTAAGTAGACAGAAAAGAAACTAGAATATTTAAGTTCTGTTGCACTGCCATGACATGATCTATCATAGGATGCAATGTGATATGATATTTACTAAATGCATTTGCTATTAAAAAAACAGGAATAAAAGGAAAAATTGCAATGGTAATATAAAATAACAAAATATCTGTCCAAATAATACAGTTTTCAAACACAAGTTTTCATTTTTTCTGGTGCAAAAGTTTCCTAAATGGCTTTCTAGATATGTCTTGCAGTAGACTTATTGTAAAGAATACATTCTTTTTTCAAAATAAGTTTTGCCAAAAATAATAGTTCAATAAAAATTCTGTAACCTTTTTTATTTCTTAATTTATTTACAGTGGTTGCTCCTAACAGTTGCTAGTGAATAGACTGATAATCACTGCCTGCCCATATGCAGCTAAAAGTTATTTGCACTACTGTGAGAAAGGACAGTGATAAATTGGTCAAATCCAATACAGGAAACACTGAGTGCAAAATTATGCAGAATCTAATTTCAGCAGAAAAGTGACTGAGTACTAAATATTGAGAGTACTGAGAAGATCGATGCTGACTATTAAGAATATATAATTAATCCAGTGAAAAGGAGCATGTATATTTTACAGTCAAAGTGACTCTTCAAAAATGCCAATCTCCAGGTTTGGCTTAGAGAAAGCATTCATTTCAGAACCACTTTAGTAAAACATTTGATATTGAGAATTACAAGCCTAGGTAAAAAGAAACTCGTTCTCTCTTCTAGTAGTCTTTCTATTTTTTTTCCATTTAGTATACTGATACAAAGCAAAACAAAAAATCTTCAACCCCAAAATTTACAAAGAAACAAAATAGCTTCATTTTAGAATTTTCATTATAGGAAAAATATGCATTTCTGAGAAATACATGAGCCTGTTAGGTGTGATGTCAATGAAAAGCTAGAGTTACATTGACATTTCTTATAGACTTCAAGATTGACCCTCAAGGTAATAAAGCACAATTAGGCAACCCACAATGGTACTCTCAGGTGAGGTAATGTCCTTTAGATCCCATCAGAGTAAAATCTCACAGGTATCAACAAGGATCTGTAATGACTTTGGTACAAAGCATTCCTAAAAGCATTTCACCAATTTATTTATGTTAATTGATTTTTTAGTTTTTTTTTTTATTATTTTTAGAGTTTTTTCAGCATAATTTAGTTCATCATGTTTTACATGAAAGAAATTCAAAATTTTAAATTTATTTATTTATTTTTGTGACTTGTTTGATATAATTGTCATTTGTGACAATGCAATGCACTAATTACGTTCCTAGGAAAAGAGCACATTTACATTACTTCATCATATTGAAACTCTTCCCACCTCTTTATGCAAATCAGGAATTTTGAAGTCTGGCATTGTGATACTGTAGCAGCAGCCTAACTTTGGCAGAACTTTCTGTACTCTACATATATTAATCTTACCCCTTCCCCCCCATCCCTACCCCCAAGCCCCCAGAATTCTTGATTAGAATATCCTGGGAAAGAAATGAGGTCAGATTTTTTCCTCAAGGTAAGAAATTATTTCTGTGTCCTGAAACCCTCGTGCACTTGCATCATCTCTTTAATCTTAATAAAGAAGGTGTTACTCCTTCTAAGGATGGAGTGATATATTCTCATTCACAGGATTCTTCTGCGAAATAATTTGCATGCTAGATTGCAGTTCTCAGGTTTTTTTACCTTTTTCATCTGAAAAGCTTGGGAAGTTTTCACTATGGATTATTTGTCCTTTGAAATAAATCTTTAATTGAAATATTAATTCCCCAAAACAAGCTGAAACACTGGATTTTTAAATTAAATTTTAATCCAAGTCTTTTCTAACAGGACTCATCTCAGTTCTTTTGCTTTATTTGCAACTTTCTGGCAAGTCAATATCTATGGTTAAATATATATTTTTCAATCTAGGTACCAGGATAATTTTTTTCTGATGTTTAAACAACAACCCATTTTTACATACCACAGCCAATTTTATACTGTTTATTTGATATTCCACTCTGTGACCTCGAGATTAAATTATTCTTTATTTTCATCATAAGTGAGCTGCTTGTAGCTCTCTCAGGTCTTTTGTAACTTGTCTAAGAGGAAGGAGGGCACAACCTGAATCTATTTTACAAAAAATATTAGATTTTAAGCTTTCTTAATATCTGAGGTCTAATTGTGTTGTTATTTCAGTTGAAATTCAGTGAGAGAAAGATTTGGACTATATCACAGTGTATCATTTTCTGATGTACTAGGAAATTAAGTCGATTATGTACTTTCAATAACAAGTCCAAACTATTCCTGGTATTAACTTACAGTGACATATAATTGTAAAAATGAAGGTTACTACAACATAAATTAATCATTAAAGGAGTGCTTCTTCATTGAAACAGTTATTGTCAATGTGCCAGATCCTCTTTAAAATTAGTCTGTCAGTTTAATCAACTACACTGAAAGGGGAAAAAAGAAATCATGGAACTCTTCCTTCATCCAGCAACAGTAAAGCTGGTCTTGGTATGCCAGTGAACATCAGTATGCAATGAAGAGTTTGTGCTGGAAGTAAGGAGTGCCACAAGACACAGCACCACAACAACTGGAAAGCATTGATTTATTTAAGTGCCATTGCTAAGGTTTGCTCTCTTCTATCAAGTTATGTGTAGATACTGAGAACCAGACCTGGGGGGAAGGCAGGTTGTACCTTTGATTTTTGATTATAAATCATTGCAGCAGAACAATAATGATACTGAAAGCAACTGTTTGATACCTAATGGTCTCTGCAAGAATAAGTCATGATTTATAAATATTCATTCAATTTAAAAAAACGCATTAAATTGTCATTAATGGAAATCAGTGTCATATGGGAACCATAATTAGAGTGTCTCAATTTGCATTTCTAACTACCATAATGAGAATTGTATTCAAATATATTTATTTTCCTAATCTACAGCTGAAGCTTATTGAACCATACTTTTGTTCCAGTAGCTAGAAAAAGGAAAATAGTCACGATATGTCCACATAATTTTGGGATTACTGCTGAGGTTTAAAACAAGCTGAATCCTGATGTTAATGCAAAATGTTGTCTATAAACTCTAAACTCTTTCCAATGGAGTCTAGGGTGACAATAACATATTAGCCACCAATGCTACAAGGTAAAGTCATTTATTGAGCAGCATGCCATAAGAGTAAAATAGATTTAGTCTGTAGAAAAACAGTGTATCCCCCTAGTACTTTAGTTATAAATGTCCTAAAGAATACAGGAAGGTGCTTTAGCATGTTTGGATACCTTCTGAAAGCACCCACTTGAGATATGTCCCAGAATCTCTTCCTGCTTCTTCATTTTGCCACTCCTTTTACAGGAATCTCTCATTTTCAATTGCCTAGGAAAGAAAGTCTTCCAAAGATCCCAGAAGTTCATGAGGTATGATCAGAAAAAATCCTTTATATAGCAACTTGGATGAATAAATCCTTTTTCCTTCTGTAAATAGGAATTGAACATCAACTAGGCTTTTATAACAATTTTTTTTCTTTGACAGAGGAGAATATTACAGCTTATAGCTTTTAGAAAATAGTACTTCACTTTCAGAAATAATTGAAAATGTCTTCTGCAGGTAAGAAACAATTTTGGGGATTTTTTTTCTGAGTATAGGTTTCATTAGAAACAAAAACACATGCAAACTTACTTTTGATTTTAGTAGAAGAGTATAGGGTTTTTTCCATTTTTTAGTCCCTACTTCCAAAACTTTACAAAGGAAGATAAAATGCTAATGTTACTAAGCATAACAGTAGCCAAAAATTCAGTCTTTTAAGAAAGATAAACTGACAGGGATCAAAATAAACTATTCAGTGAAAACTTTTTTGCAAATTAGTCAATCATCTGTATCATTTGAGTTGCATCCAATGAACTCCATCTGCTTTCCTCTTTCCCTTCTTTTACAAAGCCCATCCTTCACTATGCCCTGGGTTTCTTGGTTCATGATGTCAGAAGTTCCTTTCTAACATGATTAACTGTGAGCAATCCACGTTAAGCACAGGTCCTTTGGTTTGAAGATCAGAATCATCCATCCAACTTCAACTCTGTACATGAGACTATGAAGAAAACATCTTTGTGGATTTGCTGAATTGCATGCTAGTGCAGATATTAGGTATTTTAAAATTCTATGTGTGGAGGCCAAAATCATAAAATGAAAATACACCTGGAGTGTTGTTTCTTACAAATGTGCTATACAGATGTAGACAAGACCAAGAACAATATATGTGCATTGTCTCACAGTTCTTGAGCATTTTTAAGAGACTGCCTTCTATGACTATGGAACATATCATCAGCTCAGCATGAGACCATGAAATATGAAGTATAAAGAGAGACCCTTTTCTGCTAAGTCTCATGTAAGATATCAAAATCATTTTCTTTACCTTCTTCAAAACCTTTTCTTTTTTCATTGTGTCCTTTGTCAAGATTCATTTGCGTGCCTCATCAGCCTTCTTTATTCAAAAGGCTGTGGTATCACTCGATCTTCAATGGCTCAAGGAAAAAGGTTTCTGAGATACTGGTCTGCTTCTGGTATTTTAGAACTCCACATATTTGGGTTCTGAAAATCTTATTCACTCAAATTTAAAATAGATATCATATTTCACCATTTACAGTTTAAAAAAATTATTAAGGGCTAAATTGAAACATAAAACACAAGGATAAAACTAACCATACCGTTTTCTACAGAATTGCAGCATGCATGCCCAGCAACTTAACAGACCAGGTTATATTCCTGAAGATAATACATATTTATCACATTTCTATTACGTATTCATTACATTTCCTGAGTACATCCATATAGGCTAATTATTTCCGTGAACTTAGTTGGATATGAGTAAAGGTCTTTTGAAGGTCTTTGGTGGTCTTTTGGGAACATCCCTTTTCTCAAAATTTCCTTTTATGGTCCCAGATCTTTTGATGAATCTTCTTTCCTGGAGAGTATCTCAAATATGTGGTCAGGTTATGATGCTCTTCTCTTATCATTCTTTGTTTCAGTACTCTATCTCTGTTCTCAAAACTAAGACTTCTCTAGTATGTCTCAATCACTAATATAAATTAATAAGGAAGAATTAGCTGGCACAAGACTCATTAATAACAGATGTGGGAAGTTAGCACAAGGCCACATTAATCTCTGGTATTTGTTCTAAGCCCTGTATGGTAAAAAACCAAGCATTTAAATGAATATAGGAATCATACACTATTGTGCTAAAGTAAGAAGAATTTTCCAATGTCTTCCCCCACTGATGCATAGACTTCTTCTTAAAGAAATACAACCTGTTGAGTAACATTATCTTTTGCTTTCTTCAGGCAACATAAAGATTAAAAAATTCAATAGATTGCAAATGTCATTTTATTACATTAACATTCTGCTATTAAAAAAAGCAATCTTTTTATTACAGAGTGTGTGACAGAGGAGTTTACCATTCAGTAAAAACGTGATAGTTTTTTTTTTAAATTGGCTAAAATGAGTAATGAGTGTTTATTCCTTTGTTCCTGTCAGGTTGTGCTGTCAATGAGAAGTTGGCAGAAAGAAACTCTCCACATGGTATAAAGCTCTCACAGTAACAAGTCCACAAAATAGCTCTGACCTCACTGTTCACGCACATATGAGCATCAGCAGTATTGCCAGCTCCAAATTTCCAGAAATACAAGTCAGTTTTCAATGAATTTTTGAATAGTCTTTTCTTTTTCAGTGTTACTCTTAGTATTCAGTATTGTTCAGTCAAGCTTAAAGTTTCTAAAGCCAGGAGGACTGCGAATATATCTTTTTAATAAAGAAAATCTGATAATCTGTTAAATGAATCCAAGGGGTTCTTAAGACTCACAAGACAAATAATAAGACTATGAGAGTTTACAATGCAAAGTCAGAAGGGAGGAGTTGTGTTACAGTCAAATCCTAACAGAATATTTCTGGTCTAAAGACATGAGGGTTAGGGGTTTTTCCCAGAAAAGACAATTTAATAAATCCCAGCTTTCTGTGTTTTTCTGGAACTATTTGTAAGTCCTCATGATTAACACATTCAGGGAAATTATCATTTTTTTTCCCTCACCAGGTTATTTTTCAAACAGAAATGTTCCCTGACTGTTACATGCAGATGTAAAGACTGGTGTATTAGCACAATGAAACGCGGGATGAAAAGGGGGCCTGGCGGGGGCTGAATCAGCTCTGCTGGTGAATCTGCCACTACTCCAAATCATTACTGGCCAGTTTAAATTTTTATGGTTCTACTATTTTTGTAACATTTTAATGGTGTTATCTGATGAACAGTTAATGACGATCTTTGGTCTCATAATTTATAGCACCTTTTAGTAAGTAACTGTACATTTCAACTCACTGAAGGGCTCTGTGGAACTATCACCTGTTAAACTGTATAGCAGCTTTATATAACGCAGGTCACTTTACAGGGCATGTACTACATTAAGATGAATAACAGATTTCAGACCCTTCATCTTGTTTCTTCTCCACTTTCCTTTCTTGTTTATACTCTTTACAACTTCTTATCATCTTTAATGTATGTTTTACCTGCCAGCAGTAAATGTTTTTAAATATATGAAAGGGCAAACACTGGGCTGCACAGAGAATGTTTGATGTTAACTAATCTTTTTTGTCTCAAGAACATTACCATTCATGTTTGGATATCTAAAACAGCATCAAAGTCCAGAGTGAAAGGTAAGTCAAAGTGGATGGTAAGTTTCAGTCAAAAATTCCTGCCTGTCAAATTTTAAGAGATCAAATTGGCACCAAAAAAATCAAAATATGTGAAAAATCTCTGCTCTGCTGAAGAGCAGGGATTTTTCACAGGTTTGCTATTGTGTTATTACAGACCCATTTAATGAAAACCAATGCAGCTAAAGTAGTATTAAGAAAAAAATTATCCTTTCAATGGTAAATGAAAAAGAAATGGTAGGACACTTCCTAAATAAAAGGTGAAGAACTGGAAGTCTTCTCTGAACTGCTTCACTACTCACATTTAGTATACACTAGCTGACATTAATAAAAGCCACCTGCAGTAATAAGTTGTTTACAGTTAGGCCACTATAAAAATAAAATAATGTATAATTTAAGAAAGGATGTTACCGACATCAGAACTAATCTGGAATCAAAAGGGGTTTCCAACAGCAATCAGCTAAATTTATTTCTGACTTTATCTGAATCAATATGTTCCTTGGAATGTTTTTTTTAATAAATCAGGAATTTCTTACAGAAACTTTTCCAAAGCAATGTTTTCAACCACCTCTAAAAGACACTGTGATTTTCTTCAATTTTTTGTCACCAAAATTCTTCATTCTTTTCCTTAGACTATTAATATTGCTGATGAAAAAAAAAATTGAAACAAAAGAAGAAAGATAAGAAAGGTCTAGATCAAAATCTAGACCAACTTGAAGCTTTCTAGTATGTAGAACACAAGCTTCAGTACAGTATTTGCAGCTGGGTCAGGCGCGCATGTAGACACAGATTTACTAAAAATATAGAAGTTCACTTTGTGATGTTTAAGCTGAAGCTAGTAGTAATGCAACAACTTAGAATTTCATGTCCCAGAAGCCTGGTCCAGCAGCTTTACTGTGGGTGCTGGGAGTAGTTCCCTGGGAAGTGTGCTCACTGCACACATCTGGTAGTGTTTCCTCAGAGTCTTAGCTGCCAATTCAAGCAAGGACATAAATAAAACAGTGACCTTACACTTGTCCTGTTTAACTGTTAAGTTCTTGAAATAACTTGATGGTAAGCATGGGGACCTGAATATGTATAGTCTTGCTTTTATTTCAAATTTACCTTCATTTATTTAAAAGTGCAGTAAGAAGCTCTCATGCAAACATCCTTTATGAACAGAATTGCTTTCTTGTGCGAAAATTTCATATAATAGCTTTAATGACCAAAAGGAGGAACTTCTCTCCACGGAGAGGACCTGTGCAGCATATCATGGGAAAGCCATTCAGGATTTATCTGATGCTTTGTGCATATGGCTTTCTCCCATATGGGAAGATTTGTTCATGATCTGTATTTGCATTCTATCAAAACAGCAATTTTATTGTACCATTTGTTGTTGGAACTTTCTTATTAAGGTAAAGAAAGAATTCTGCACTATTCTTTTCTCCTTCTCTTGCCATATACCCTGTACAGAGCACATGGACTAGCTGCTCTTCTTTCAAACTTTTAAATTTCTTGCTGTGCTTGGATGTTGCTGTAACACACAAAAATTTGAGGAAGCACATCTTTTCTCCACCTTTCTAGTGGCCAAAACTCCAAAGTGGGAGTGGCTATATTTTTTTTTTTTACTGCTGATACAGCTTCATTGAGCAGCCCAAGATTTTTCTCAGCTTGACATGCTAACAGAGCTGTGGAGGAATTTGTTATAATGGGGTAAATTTTGCAATGTAAATCACTCTAGAAAACTGAAAGAAATATGATTCACCATAATTAAGGAGAAATTACATGTATTCTGTTTGGTACCAGTCCAGTTTCCTCAACCAAAGGCAGTTGAAGCACACAAAAAATATTTACTGTACACTTACTTAAAATATTTGAAACTATTTCCATTATTTCCTATATAAACAGCACCTCTAGAGTTAGACAGCAAATGATGTCTCTGGCAACAGATAACCAGTAATTACTTTTTGCTGAAACCACATTAATGTTCTAAATAATGCAGCCACTTCTGTGTTAAAATTTCATGAGCTTGATTGTAATTATTCTTCAGTTTGTGTCAGTCTTGGCTCTACAGTACACTCTGCAAGGCCTGATCCAGATCTAAAAATAGCATCAGCTGTGACTGCTTTGTCCTTTTTTGACACTAGAAGACTGTATATACGGATGGAAATTCCTCTTTGCATGTTATTCAAAGGTCACCAATTATGCACAATTACCACATTCGATTTAAAGATGTTCTCTGCTCATTTCTTTCCTGTAAAACTCACTAAGCAAAGAAGGGAACAAAAACCTCTAGACAGCCTATTAATAAGAAAAGACAACTTTTGAGAATTACTTGGAGGCAGGGGAGAAGCTGAGGCCTCAGCACAGAATTGCAAGTTTACAGCAGAACCCCATGGAAAATATGCATGTCATGGACTTTACTGCAGACCTGAGAAATTTCTAGTCTTTCATGTAATTGGTACAAGCATGGAAGCCCAGATTTCCCCTTCCTGGGGCACTGGACGTAGTTCCCTCCACTAGAACAGCTGAAGTAGGCTGTAACAATCACTGTTGGCCAAGTTAGTTTCTTACAAGAACAGCCAAAATCCTGGACATTTCTCAGTATTTCACAGCACTTAAATGTGAAGAAATGAAACATAGCCAAGCCTTATCACATAGTTTTCTTCTTTTATTTGCGGAAATATGTTACACATTTGAGTAAGCTGCTTGTGGACCGGATGGGCATCAGTCAGTGTGTTGGTGAGCAATTTTACCGTGTGTCACATGTATCCCTTGACTTTTATTCCTCCTTCCTCTTTACATTCAAATCTGTAGTAGTAGAACTATCCAATTATTATTGTCATATTTCCTATTTTGTTTTAATTATTGAATTGTTTTTATCTCACTTTTTCTTTCAAATTCTCCTTCCCACCAGGGGTGGAGGGGGCAGGGAGTGACTGTGAGTGAGTGGCTGAGTGAGTGAGTGAGTGAGCAGCCATGTGGTACTTAGCTGCCAGCTGGAGTTAAGTCATGACAACAATTTAATCCTGTAAGATAACCTTAGAAGAAAGAAAAGAACAAATAGAATCATTGTCTTACAGGACAATGGGAGGTGGTGGTCCATTATGGTCCCCATAAGAAAGGCTCTCAGACGCTGTAAGGTATCATTCTAAATGCCATTTATTAGAATTAAAACTGTAAGAAATTAATAGTACAGCTAATACTTATTACATTCCCTTAGGTGCTGACAACCCACATGCAGCATGCAATGCAGACCCTGTCCAAAGAGGAGAGTTTCCTCTTCTGAACTATTACTGGATTTTCTTACTAGGAAGTGGCTCAATCTATCATTTCTACAGTCAAACAGAAGTGATGGCCACAGGAGAACCTCTTGCTGTCCTTTTAGCTAAAGGCAAGGCCACACAGATGGTGCACTCACATCCAGCTGAGGTCATCCTGTGACTAAGGGTTTGTGCCACACCACACAGTCCCGAGGGTGTTCTGGATGGACAGTGTGGCACAGCACAGGCCTGGACATAGTTGGGGTTAACTTATGTGGATCACTAACTCCTTGGTATGTAATGGTCTTCTAAGTCAGGGTGAATAAATGTATGGAGGAAGGTGGAGAGCCTGTTGAAAAGCTAAAGCTAGTGACAAAAAGAGGAATACAAAAGAAAATGCTTAAAAAGTAAAAAAGAAAGCATTCTGAGAGTTTATCCAAGTGGAATAATGGATGCTTTATTATCAAAACAACACTTTTACAGATACTGTTTTGCAAAATCAAACTTCTTTTAATTTGCACAAGTCTTTTGAACTGGGATTTTCATTTTATTCCTAGAATATTGACTTGAGACTGCTTACTACAGAAAATCAAGCTATTTCACATGGAACAATCTGCCTTTAAAGGCTGATATAATCTTTAAGTTCAATTCAACATTTGCCTATCTTTAAATACAGGTCAAATAATCTATTAAACATTTCCACTGCTGCCTTTCTGCATTTATTTCACATGATACTTATACAGCTAATCAAATTTACATTTCATTCCAATCACTGAAACTTCAAATGCATTTTGCTATTCATACATTAAAAGCTTTGTTGACTGGGAGATGAGGTATGTGAGAAAATATAAAGGAACAAGTGAAAGTAATGATTTCAAATCCAGTAAGGTCAGTTTTAAAGGACAGAAGAGCAGTTCCAGTTAAGCAGCTCTGGACCACAGTGTGTTTAGCTTCTCTGTAAATCCATTCTAAGCACGTATATCTTCTCTATATATTCTATATTTATTATTAACTGGTCTTTGTGGTGTCTTGACCCTGGCTGGATGCCAGGTACCCACCAAAGCTGCTCTATCACTCCCTCCTCCACTGGACAGGGGAGAGAAAATATAATGAAAGACTCGTGAGTTAAGGTCTGAGAGAGGGCACTCACCAAATACTGTCATGGCCAAAACAGACTTTATTTAGGCAAACTGGTTGAATTTACTACCAATCAAAATTAGGCTAGGATAATGAGAAGTAAAACAAATCCTAAAAACACCTTCCCCATACCCCTCCTTCCCACATGCCCAACTATATTCCCAATGCTTTACCTCCTCACCCCCCCGCAAAGGGAGAAGGGGAATGGGGTTTACAATCAGTTAATCACATGGTATCTGCAGCTGCTTCCTCCTTGAGGAGAGAAGCCCTCCCCTTGCTCCAGAATGGGGTCCCTTATGGGAAACTGTCCTCCACAAACTTCTCCAACATGAGTCCATCCCATGGGCTTCAGTTGTCACAAACTGCTCCAGCATGGGTCCCTTTTTTCCACAGACTGCAGGTGGATGTCTGATCTACCATGGACCTCCACAAGCTGCAGGGAGACAGCCTGCCTTGCCATGGTGTGCACCACAGGCTGCAGGGGAATCTCCACTCCAGCTCCCGGAGCACCTCCTCCCCCCTTCCCCTCCTCCTGATCTGGTGTTTGCAGAGTTGTTTCTCTCACATATTCTCACTCCTCTCTCCTCTGGCCACAATTTCATCTGTGCAATAGTGTTTTTTTTCTTCTTAAATATGTTGTCACAGAGGCATTGCAACCATCGCTGATGGGCCCAACCTTGGCCAGCAGTGGGTCCATCCTGGAGCCGGCTGGCATTGGACTCTGCTGGACATGGGGGAAGCTTCTGGCAGCTTCTCACAGAAGCCACCCCTGTAGCCACCCACCACTACCAGCACTGTGCCATGCAAATCCAGTAGAGTCTTGTAATTCACCTATCAATCTTTTCCTCTGTGCTATTATTACTGGATCTGTACTGGCTTAAATGATATGATATTACCATTGATTTTGTATATTATGATGAAACATGACACCTTATTTTGCTGTATGAACAGAATAAGGGTGAAGAACCAGTTCAGAGGCATTTAACACATAATAAAAGCACAGAGGATAAGCTCTGGTCGGTGAATTACAGGACTGTATTTGTCTGCTTTCAAAATCTCAGTAATTCAAAAGTTAGAATATTTCTTCAGCTGTTGAAGGATATCATAACAGCAGACAATCTGCTACACAGCAATAGCACAATCTTTGACAGATTATTAAAACTACAGTATTTAGACACACATATGAGTGATTTGTTTTGCCCTTGTGAGTAGAACACCAAACAGAAAATTATTCTAGTTGGCTGGAGAATTATTCAGTGCCACCAAAATTTCATTTGAACAAAAAAAATATTCTATTACAATACTCTAATATGTGTTCAAAGTGTGGGTGCATTTAGTAGATGTTTTTTAAAATGTCAGATCACTTTTTAAAAATGCTATACAACTGGAAAAGCAAAATACTAATACAATCTTTTCAAACTAGCAAAAGGCTGATTCAGCTTTTGTTTCTGTTCTGCAGTGAGCAGTTGGTCAGAAAAAGCCCACGTTTTTCAGCAGTTTGTCTTAACAGGAACCACTGGTTTATAGTACCATTTAATGCAGAAAGAAAGTTTCTTCAGGGTAGCACAACACATTCTATTTGCTCAGAGCTAAAAATAATGCCACTCTGCAGAGAACACTCTGTATTACCTATATTTTTAATTTCTTTTCTATAGCACATGGTAGGAAACAAAAATCACAATATCATACACCATATATAATAGAAGAACAACCAGAACACATAGGTTTTAAATTAAGAAGAAAATTATAAATTCCATTTTAGTATACATTTAACAGATTACTCTATAAAAATTCTTCCTCAGCTAAGTCAAAATATAAAGGAAGATAGGAAAGCACAGAAAGTCATGGTAGATAAAATATTTTGTTAAATATTCATCAGAATGTTGCTATATTTTAAGGGAGTAAAGAAAAAACAGCCTATAGCTGGAGACAAGATTTATGTTCATATCTAAACAGTCTTAGACTGCTGACTAATTTTTAAGTTGAAAAGTTGAAGTGTGACATATATTCCCCACTTGCAAATAAGCACCATGGTAGAAGAGAATTCAAGCTTGTTTCTTTTGATACCATCCCTTGAAAAACTAAAATTGTGTGAGACTGAAATGTCCCTTGCTGCCCCTTGAGACTTTTTTGATTTGAAATAGGTGTACTAGAAAAAATTGCATCGTAGTAGCCTAGTCTATGTGCTGTCACATTGTGAAAACAAAATCCATAGTTACAAGCTACCTGTCAATTAAAGAATATGATTTTAAATTCACCTGTTTCTACGTGTTTTGCAAAAAGTAATTAGGCTCCAGGACGAGTCTCTGAAGTAAATATTATTACTAAGTTAATCTTTTAGAACTCTGCTAAAACTGTAGCCAGGAGAACCTATCTTTCATTTCCTAGAAGGTCAGAGCTGATAAGCTTAATAATGCAAAATTATCCTGCCGCTAATTTGCTAGAGCAAGATAAGCTGTTGGAAGCATAGACATCAGTGATTAAAGAAGGTCAGCAACAGAATTCCTGCTTGCAGTTGCCTCACCCATACTCTTACGAACATAGCTGTATGTTTTACATGATACAGCCATTGGCTCGTCAGTCAAGACACGCCCTGACTGTATCCCCCGTTCGAACACGTGGCTTTCTACAGGTTCCTGTCTAAACCTCTCATTTCTGCCAGACACAGCCAAACATCTTCCTATCTAGGGTCCTGTGTTTCCTTTCACTTTCCTTAAGTCTTTTCTCTTCTAAACAACTTGAATGCGTTCTCCATTATTATTTTAATATTCACATCTCTGCATTGTCTGAGATTAATAATTATCAATATATAAATTGCCTGACTATTTATAGTGCATTATTTTGGATTTCTTCTTATGACATTCTGTCATTGGTTTCTCTTATGATTTTTGCCTTCACTTAAATCAAAAGATTTGAGTATTTGATAACTTTTAAAGACATAAAGGATATCTTTATTTACTTAATGTGATCAGAAAAATACAGACCATCATATTCTACGTAGTGACTTTTCCAGCTTGCACAAAAGTTATTTTAAGTTGAAGTTTCTATTTTAGAAAGAGGTAGACTTTGGCTGTGTTGAAATGATGCATTTTACACCATCCATGTCAATTGTGTTTTGTTGGTTGAGTTCAAATTATACACCTTTACACAACCCATGTAAATTTTGTAATTTTAATTTTCTTTCTAGTTCAACTTTAAGGAATTTGAATTTTGGCCATTAAATCTGTAAATGCTTTTGACTACTACAAAAGAAGTTTTATAGTACTAGATACCTTCTACTATGAAAGTAATTATAAACTAAATAAGTCACCTTAACCTTCTTGCCTTTGAGCTAAGTAAACTGAGGGTTTTTCACTGAGTAATTAAAAATTGAAAGCTAGACCACAGATCAAACCTCTGGTTCTGCAATGTAAAGATAAAAGTCTCTTACTGCATATAAATCATTTAAACCTTTTTTTTTCCTAATACAGCAGTTGAATAGACAGTCCTTTGTGTTGCTCAGGACTGCATCACATAACTGGAACCAAGTCCGGACTGAAGACCAAAAATCAAACTGATCATTAAATAATTGATCCTTGAGAAACAGTTGAGACACACTGAAGACACTGAACAAAATGTCAATAAAATATGTCAAAGTTAAATGTCTTCTCATTCTTCTCATTTCTCAAACATACAAGCCAAAGCATACAAATTTGAGATACAAGTGAAATCATTATCTTTGTATGGCTCTCATGATCTTGCTGCCAATCACTAGCAAGCATTTCTACCAAGCTCTTAAAAGACGTTTGTGTGTTTCTACTTGCTTAAATTTTATTTTAAGAAATTTTATGTTTTTAATAAATGTAAATTTAAAAAGTAGCAGTTGAATATTGATCTTATCTCAAAGTTCATTTCAAGCTACAGTGAATTTTACAAAATCGGTATTCAAGGAAAGTAACTAAAGCTGTCATTTTTTTTCTTAGGCAATGGACTTTCAATTGCTTATTTTCTGCAGAAACCCCTTATCCAGCACCATGGTTTGCTTCCTTGGAACCAAGATGCTTTGAGTCGTCTCTGTAGATCCACTTCTAGAAAAATCTATGGGATCCACTTCCTCAGCACCTGGCCTGCGGTGTCTGTAAACAATCTTAGAGTTGCACTGTGACATTTTAAATATGTTAGAAATCAAGGGTAAGGGCAGGATGTGTTTATTTTCTTCAAGATCTTAATTTTCTCTTCTTTCTAACAGTACAGTAAATGCAAATACAATGTTGATTATATTATGAAGCAAAAATTTATTGCACTGTGATGTTTTTAAACCAAGAATTAATTATCCCAAAGGCACAAGCAATACTGATAGGAGCATCAGTTTTTCTATCAGTGTTTCTCTTCTAAGCTATTGCACAATTCAAACACAGTGGATTTCTTTCATTCTTTTCATTTGAAAATGGAAAACATCTACTTGAGAAAGAAACATCTACTAGCTGAAAATGTATAGTGACTTGTGTAAATATGTGTGAACATATATGGGGGCTTTGTGTGTATAATCATCATCTGTGCTGGTTAAAACATGACAATATCTTAAATCTGATCATCAAGTTAAGCAGTAGTTAAAGTTACTTCCTCTGCATTTGCTTATACCAATCAAGCTACTAACAAAACAATGATGCTGTGAAAAAGTGTTCTATGTCAACAGTTGATTTGTCTACATTATGGTTCCTAGAGTGGTTAGAAAAGGATTTAAGCAATATAGAGTTTTCAGGGCTGTTGCAGTTTTAGAAGCAGTATAATCTTTCACAAATCTAGGTGGACTTCAAATGCTGCAATAATATTAGGAAAACTAGTTTGCTCAGACCAAGTCACAAAGCAGAATCACTAATTCAGTTGCTCTGGCCTTACTGCTCCCTGTAGAAAGGCTAAGTAATTGCTAATGATTTTCTAGGAGCTAAGTTCACTTGAAATTGCTCTATACATTTCTAAAAATAAAGCAGTCTGAAAGGCATTATTACTGAATACTTTAACCTTTGAAAGTTAAAAACACAATAAGACACTGAAAAGTAAGAGAAATCATCTCACCTCATAGCCTCTTTGTTTCTCTCTTTCTGGAGAGGATAGGGGAAAGAGAAGTGGCTTAATTGGAGTATAATTTTTGGCTGGTTTTAAACACCATTCAATTAGTGCCCAGTGAGGGGCATGAGAGGTTTGAGAAAACAGTTTTGACATAAGCATTTGTGTATTAAAAAGAGAGCTCCTTGGTTACAGTGTTGCTCAATCTGTTCATGTGGGTGTGGTATCTAACCCTGTAGATATTTCTGTATGTGCTCCTCCTGACTTTTCAGAGTGGGAGAGGGATCAGGATCACTTTGTTGCTGTACTGTGTGATATCAATTTATGACATAATAACAGCAAGGGCAATGACGGTCATTTGGGATGTGCGTTCAGTGTTTTCTTCCTGTCCTGGCCTTGGGTGCTACCTCTGGGAATTCATTACTAATCTTACCCAGCCTGTGGGGGAAGCAGGGGAGGATGATTTTTTCCAAATGTTTCACCCCCTTCTGCTCCTTCAGGCCTCCCACAACAGGGAATTTTTAATTCCCTCTGGATGTTAAGGAAAGCATGTTCTTGTTGCTGTGTCTGCCAGGTTTCCTCAGTACAGTCTATACCATGTTCAGAGTCAGGACAGATTTCTAGGGAAGTTGTCCAGACACCTGCCCCAGCATAGTCATGAGGTACATGGAATGTGGAAGAAAATGGGGCAGATTTTCAAGGCGTATTCTGCTCTAAAGGTTTGGAAGTTCACCCCGGAACAAACACAGGACCCTTATAAAGGGGCAAAATATTTGAAAGAAAATCTCTGTAGCAGTTTCAGGGAGGTACAAAGTTATGCAACACGCTGAGCACTGCTTGTCAGATACCGCTCCTCACAAGCCAGCGCCCTCAGGGGAAGGAGGAGGAAAGCAGATCGCAAATTGCAGCTGAACCAGAGGAACAACCCGTACCAGCAGGAGTCACCCCTGTAGAGAAGAAGAAATCCAAGTCTAAACCAATTCGTGCAGTGAGTGAGGAAGAGGAAGCAGGACCCTCACAACCAGAGGAAGAGTCAGAGACAGAGATAATTACGCGATCCGTATCCCTGGGCGAGCTGTGAGATATGCAAAAAGATTTCAGCCAGCAGCCAGGTGAGCCCCTACTGACCTGGCTGCTCCAGTGCTGGGATGTCACGGCCAGCGGTGTGACACTAGACGGAAATGAAGCCAAGTAATTCAGATCCCTGTCCCAGCATGCAGATATTGTCTGGGGGATTGAGCAAAGATCAGAAACTCTCTGCTCATTCAAGTATCCTGGTAAATAAAGATGTGTCTTGTGTGGTGACTCGGCAGTTTTATGCCACTTAACGTGGCATTTTAAAATAAATATCTGCCTTGTAGATCTGCGGCCTGGGATTTACTTTTGTTCATGATATTAATATTAGTATACAGTAACTTCTGTATGATTGAAACATACCTGAGCCTTTCAGTGGCCAAGAAAAGATGTAGTAAGGATCTTATGTATCAAGCAGCAGGGAATATAAAAAAATATTTATAAAAAACTACTCACTTCTCAAAGCCATTTAATACAGAAAACATGGAGTGTTTGTATATGATGTGCTTCATTTAGCAAATATTTTGAGAAAAAATATTGATAGTTTACTGTCATCCATAGAGTATAAAAGCAAGATTTCATGTGGTAGATGGTTTATTAAACAATTTTTTGTGAGTTTTCATACCCTGATCTTGTAGTGACAGCCTTCCTGATCTACAAGCAAGTGTTAAGAGACATCAGAATTATTTCTTTAAGTATCCATTACTGTCACTGTGTGATCACATAAATAGTGCTTGGCAGCATGTTCCTTTAGTGTCGAAACCATAATTTTCCCAAAATATTTTTTCAAGGCACATGCTTTTTACATTGAAATTATATTATTTTTATGTGCTTCATTAGCATTGGAGGTATTCCAGATATAGCAGCTGCAGAATATAGCCGTTTGGAAATAACACTTCAGTGTTTTAAAATGAGAAAAATAGCATAGCTTTCTAAGGTGTATTGATTGTCAATGATACTGATAGACACAAACAAAAGGAAAACTGCTCAATATTAACAAGCAATATCTATGATTGTATCTATAACAACTGCCTTAAGAACAAATGCCAGTGAGAATTTCATGTTAAAATTTTCTCAAAGGGATGCTCAGAACTTTAAGTAGTGGATGATACCAAAAAAAAATAGTCATATAGCCATTTGCTATTCTTTGCTAGAAGCAGATAACTGTCCATTTTCGCACATAACTTGTAGTCTTTGATTTATTTATTATTTCTTTTTAAGGAAGAAATTAATACATTGTAGTGCTTTAAACTGTACTTAACCAAGTGAAACAAATTGAGCTGGTGTTCATGGAAATACCCACCAATAATTTATTGCTTCAATATCTAAGTTGTATTACCAAAGAAGAGATTGTTCTCTTGTTCTCAGATTTGCTGGGAAATATAAGACATTTCTTTTTTTTTTTCCCCTTTTTTTCTTTCTTCTTCTTGTTTTGTTTGTTTGTTTGGTTGGTTGGTTTTTTGGTTTTTTTTTTAATATCAGTGGGTTATTCCATTCTGGTCTAATTTTCTTACCAACACCAGTATCAGACAAAGCTAGTTCTCTCTAGTTTTAAAGTATCGTAGGAAAACTTAGGATGTCTCTTAGTTACTGCTTCACAAATTAGAGAGTATATGCCGTTATGGCACTTATCTTCAGGCAGAAAATAGTCATGAAGCACTGGTGGAAGTGACACAGAGTGCTACTTCTACATTATGTTTCCTGTTTGTATTTTATGACCTAATTTTCTTCCTTCCCAGTTGGGCCTGCCCAGACTTGAGAAGAGTTGACTGCGATGGGGTCTCATTAATCCCTATAAATATCTAAAGGGTGGGTGCCAAGAAGATGGAGCCAGGCCCTGCTCGGCAATGCCAACCACTAGGACATTAGTCAAAGGCAGAAACTGGTGCACAGAAAGTTCCACCTGAATGTGAGGAAGAGCTTCTTCACAGTGCGAGTGACCGAGCACTGGAACAGATTGCCCAGAGACGTTGTGGAGTCTCCCTCTCTGGAGATACTCAGCAACTGTCTGATCATAAACCTGTGCCATGTGCTCTATGTGCATGTGCAATGACCCTGCTTGAGCAGGGAGGTTGGGCCAGATGACCAACTGTGGTTCCTTCCAATCTGACCATTCTGTGATTCCGTGATTCTGTAAATATAGAAAAGGGGGGAGTATCTTACATAATGAATATTAAGAGATCACTATCAGTACTATGGAGAATGACAGCTGCACTGGGTTATATGTCTTTGTTAAGAACTGAATATAAATGTAGACATCAAAGGTTTTTACAACTCAGCTAGTCTAGTTTTTATACTGTGTCTACAACAATGATGAAAAAATTACTTGATGTGTGATAGAGCGTACTCTTACGAATAGCTTTTCATGATACTAATTTGACAGGCTCCATAGTACATTACAGGTCTTGTTTTAATCACATCATGATGTCAGCCTATTCACTCCTTGAGACCTTATACTTAATGTGTTCTTGTATGAATTAAATCCAGGATTTCTGTAGGCAGGAGTAGAATAGTAGGTTCTTTTTTAAATCTGAAATGGAATCCATGACTTCCATGTCATATTTGTAGCCTCTTGAAGTAGATAGAAAGGAGCAATAATTAATTTTACTGATTTATATACCTTGAACTCAAACTTGACCAACACTGAGAATACTGAAAATGCTGACAGGACAATCTTGAAAATATAGAATATAAAGTTGTAAAAATGTAGATGATGGTTTACAGTTCTTCACACATTGACAAGTTAGGAATAAAGAACTTGAGATAAAAGAAATCTAGTTTATATTTTAAAAAGTTTTTTAAAAATTCCAGCAATAATATATACAGCTTTTCTTCTTGACTAACGGTGAAATTCACTGTAGTAGGGAACACTAACAGTATTGTGTTAAACTTTCACCTAAATTCTCATTTGCAGCCAAGATTTAGGCAGAATACCTTTTGAATAACAATGATCCTATGGAGTCATAAAGCAGAAATGTCATGAAGGGGAGATATTTGCCTCAGCCCAGTGGTAAAATATTGAAGGGACTTGCTGTATGAACCACAAAGGAAAACCATACCCCTGCTTTGGTTATGTGGATTGGATGCAGAAAAATTTTGAAGAACACCATACTTTCAAAAATATTTCCTTTTAAAACTCATAACATTGCTGCATAGCATGCCAGGGTGTTTCTTCATTTGTCACTCTTCTTTAAGCATCTGATCTATGCTTCAACTGTTATTTACAGAGAACCTGTATATATTGGATAGAATCAGCAGAAACTAGATTAGATAGAGTAGGGTTGGGACAGAGTAGTTTGTATTATAATCTCAAGTGTTTAGCCATTGTTTCAAGAAAAAGATGATTTTTCATTTTTTCCACTCTTTAATAACATATTCATGAGATGAGAATACCACTTCAGCCACATAAGGCCCAAATAAATAATCTTCACGTGGAACCACGATGGGGTAAATTAAAGTCCTGGAGTTTATACAGCAATGTAGATCAAGATGATATGCTGCAGTGTAGGTGGCATTTTTCTTGAAGCCACTGCTGCAGTTCTTTCACCTCTAACTCATTTTATTAGCACTCATTTCACCAAAAGTCAAACTCAGTGCCAGGTTTCCCCTCTGCAATTCTACAGACCAGTCAGCATACGCTTATACAGGGTCCACATACACAGTTTTTAAAGATGTCACGGAATTCCTATAAATTAGGGGTTGAATCTTGTAGATGCAGCTTCCTTATACAGTTTTGCCATAATGGCCAAAAAGTCCCTCATAACAATGAAGCCATTAATCATAACATTTAAGTCTCTCATAGTTGTGGAACATATAAGGGAAGTTTGCTTGTTTCACCATTAAATTCAAACAGTCGTCCAAATGAAGATAGCAAAAGCTATCTGCATGCTTACATGCCTGGATAAATCAGAACTAATAGAAGATGATGAATTGTCTGGCATCATGTTCAATAATACTTTAATCACCATTCCTACTTATAGCCATGTTTATTGAAATTTAAAAGTTAGTTGACGTGACTTAAATTAAAAAGAAAACATTCTATATGAGAAGCTCCTGAGTGAAAGCCAGTGGCTTATTGTATCCTTTACAATTGCAGAATAGTCTAAAAGCTTCAATGCTGATAATGAATTGAGGATAATATACAGCAGCATGTGCATTATTAATAGTTACCTAGGTATGAATAGAAACTCAGCCAGATTTGTCTGAAAGTATACTTGAAGGACAGCTCCTTAATGTTACATCTGAGGAGCAGGTTTGTGAAGATGAACGTGACATTTATTATTCATTTCAGAATTGACAATAGAGAAAGTCCTATTCCTTTTAAGTATATTTACCCTTGTGTAATGGTAGTATAGATCCTTCAAAACCTCAAAGACTGTCCTTGTGACCAGAAGTGCTCAGACAGCAAGCCACCCAAAAAATTTTAGTTATGTCAGCTGTGGAAGTTATCTGTAAGTTCTTGTACTCAAAGAAATCACCTTGGGATTTCAAAGGAATGAGATCTTTTGCCTAGTTCACCATAATCACAAATTATGCTAAAAGTTTAAAAGAGTCAAAAAAGCCAAAGGTTGAATTCATGGAATAAAAAATAATTTTAAGGACTACTAGATACACAGGATTAATTCCTGGCTTTTGAATGTCTTAGCTGTAAAATGCCGGAGAAGTGCAGGAGAATTTTCTGAGGGGCTGCTACTTGCAATTACTGTATTCTTACCCTCTCTCCATGCTCTCCAGGCTATGCACTAAGCAAGTAAGGAATGAAACCACTACCATCATTCCAGACAATTAACTAATCCTGAAGATAACAGAAATAGCTGAACATCCTTAATAGTACTGGAGTTGAGCTGCTAATCAACCACAAAACTGGAAGACAATTATAACATATTTTGATCACTAAGATGCAACAAATCTTACAGAGAATCAGCTTATAGATTTTGTCACAAGTTCTGTAATGCAACTGATTTAAACATTTCAGAGAAAGATTTTTCAATATTTCCATTTAAAACTCTTGATTTAACAATATCTAAATCTTTCAGGTGGAAATAACTGATTTTGTGAACATTTCTAGTACATTTATCCAAATTATTCAGTTTAGCAAGTTTGAAATCTATTTCAACTATATTGTTTGACTTTTATTACGTAATTTTTACAAGAAATAAAAGTGGAATTCATCGTGAGAAGTAGAATTAATGTGAAGCAAAGAGGCTACAAAAACCCCAATAATCCATCACCTTCGCTCCTGGCCTTATATTGGCATCTGA
The DNA here is from genome assembly GCF_041296385.1 of Aphelocoma coerulescens. NCBI lineage: Eukaryota > Metazoa > Chordata > Aves > Passeriformes > Corvidae > Aphelocoma > Aphelocoma coerulescens. The sequence goes on along the minus strand of NC_091019.1, from coordinate 38,220,368 downwards.
CTTGACCTTATATTCACTGGCAGTCAACACATAGATGAAACTATCAGGTTTTGCAAGATAGCAAATTACAAACTCTGTCTGGTTGCATCTTAAGATTTTATTTTACTATAACTAAATATATGGAATTTTTTTTCCATAGGATACTTTTGCTTCTGTTTCTTGGACAGGGCAGCAGAGAATTTGATCTGCGGGCCTGTTCAGTCTACAGTGGGGCTACATGGAGAAGAACAGTTCTGGGTGGAAAAAAAAAGCAGAAAAAGACATAGGGCTTATTGATATTTTAAATCAAGGAAGCAACTGCAGCTCTGGAAATCTCAGAAGCCAATGTCTTATTCTGAAGTCAAGCCCAACCATCTATCATTCCATAATTACCATGGACATAAGAAGATACAAGCTTCAGTTCACGTGGAAGCCTAAATTCATACTGGCTAGAACTAAGGATAATATTATGCAGTATTTGAATATCAAAGATGGAAATTTGAGCCCATACTTGTTTATATTTACTTTTCAGCAGTGCAGAGCTTCATAAGTTATCTTTTAAGAGGAACACATCATTTTAGCTCATATTTAATTCTCTCACTGTGAAATTCAGATCCCATTGAAAAGGAACACTGTAATGCAAAGATCTGCTTGAAATATGTTATGGACCATGTTTTATGCAATGTCTCCTCTGATGGTAAGTAAGATGTTTACACAGCATTCTGCAAAGGACTTGTACACAGAAAAAAAATAAGTCATTGGGAAAATGGAAAAACAAATCCACTGAGATTCCCATAATTAAACAGAAGATGGAAGTAGAGGGCCAATGTCAGTATGGTTCCAGCCATTGGACTTCATTAGGGCTATTTTCAGGTTACACTAATGAGTCGAAATATCTGTAAGTTAATGCCAGTTTCTGTGCAGCAAAGGTTGCATCCAAATAAGACTGAAGTGAATTTGAATGAGCTAGGTGACAGGAGAGAAGGAAACAAGTGTTTTAAAAGATCATAGCAGTTTCCCCTGCTTATCCATCAGATATCTGAGAGAACAGTCAAGAATAATTTCATGTTTGAAGCAGGGTTGTGACGGACATCAAGAAGCTGTAAAGCATTCAGCAAGTGTTAGTCTAGAACCTAGGATAGATACTATCTAGAATATGATGAAGATCTTAAGACAGAAGTTCTAAGGTGTTTATGAAAGACAAACATTTGAGAATTCATCACCTCATAATCAATGTGGAGGAGAAACTGCTTGGTGTCACCATCCGTCACAATCATACACTGTGCCAGACACTGCAGAACTACATAATCAGTGCCTGTTCCTTTCTGATCATGTGTTCAATCTTGAGTGTAAGAGGGAAATCAGAGCAGCAAGGGTGAGAATGACAATCACTGGGTCAGCATGACAGGCATTTACATTAAACTGCCTAATAGTTGTCTAGTTTTGAAAAATGTCTATAAACTATTTACAGACTACCAGTTGATGTGGTACTCTGAGTACTGTACACTTACTATGGAAATAGCAATCAAAGAAAGTCCCTCTTTGAAAACAAGAATGGTAGTTGAAGCTAATGGTAACACAGTCCTAAGGCCAATTCTTTCAGACACCAGATTGTAGAAACTGCACACAATAATGTACCTTTGCCTTCTGCTAGGGATGTCCAAGTCACAGAAAATGTTTTCAAAAGGGAAAGCAGACAGTAGTTCATTAAAGTGTTTCAATGTAATTTTTCTGGGTTCTTGCCAGAAGCCTTGCTTTGCTATTAAAGCCTGCCAAATTGCAAAAATTATTTTTCACAGATATTTTTAAACTGTAGCTGTAGTAACTCTGTTACTTGTCTTCAGTGACTTTTCCAGGGTGTGAAAATAAAGCTGACATTCCATTTCATTCATGTTTTTAGGATCAAATGATTATACACAATTTTTGACCCATTGCATGGACAGTACACTTTTTGCACTGTTTTACTGAGCTTCACAGCATGAAAAGATGTAGACTGTGGAAATGGAGCTGTCAGCCTAATTTGTGAAACAGCAACAGCAGCAGAAAAATAACAAAGCCAGCTAACCCTTTAGTCCAAGGAGTGAAACTACAGCAGCAGCAAATGCAATCCCTGCTGTGAGGGAACATTTCTTGTGTATTGCTTTCTTGTCTCTTTCCTGGAACCGATTTTTTATACAGTGGGGTTATTCCTTTTACAAAGAAAATAAAGTCCATAGAACTGAACCAGCAGCCTAAAAATATACTACTAGGTTTCCTTAAAAATTCTTATTTAATCACTTCTCCATAGACACACTTACTTTTTAATTTAATGTGCAGGTTTTGGAATGTCTGCCTTGAGTTCTTCCTGCTTCTCTGGAAATTACCCTTCTGATTTTTGGATCACAGTCACTCCTAGTGAAGTTCCACTGCCAGTACGAAAGCAAGGGAGGGAATATTAAATTCCACTGTCCTGTGATTGCACAGACCCATCAATCTCCTGTTCCTTAACATGGAGTGCAAAAGACTGCCCATTTTGGTCATTCACTGGGAATTTTTGTGATACTGAATCAAGTCAATATCTTGCCTTCTATTCCTTGTATACTGATAATACGTACAATACCTATATGCATATACCTATAAGCTTTTGAAGCAGAAAGCATTTTAGCTGAAATATGAGTTAACCAGGTCATAACTGTCATTTCCAGAGACTGCTTTGAGCCCCTTTATAGGATCTTCATTTTACATCTTTGAAAGGGACAGAAGTTACTCTAACAGTAATGTTTAATATGAGAACTAATGTATTTTCCCAATTTATAAAGCGCAGTATAACAGTACAGTTCTTGCTATTACTGGTGAAAATTATGCTGCTTTTCTTTCCCATACCTCTGTTTAAACTTTCTACAGCACCACAGAATTTTTTTTCCAGGAAGCGCCAAAACAATCATCATGATATCTCAATATTCTCAAATCTTTTGGACAAAAGGTGTGAGAGATCCCAACCAATCTTATCTCAGGGGAACCAGGCAGACAAGAGTCCAGGAGTGCACCAGTTCTTCTGCCACAGCACATCATAGAATCATGGGATCACAGACTGGACTGGGCTGGAAGGAACCTTAAAGATCATCTCGTTCCAGCCCCACTGCTGTGAGCAGGGACACCTTCTACTAGAATGGGTTGCTCAAAACCTTATCCATCCTGTTCTTTAACACTTGCAGGGATTGGAGACCCACAGCTTCTCTGGGCAAGTTGTGCCAGTATCTCACTACCCTTGTAGTAAAGAATATCTCCTTACAGCATTTGTTTGATTTTAGTGTGTGAACACAGGCACCTGCATCATGGAAGGCACAATTTCTGTTCTGGAGAATGGTGTCCATCTACATTGGAACTCCTTTAAACTTTCTTTGCCATTTTGAGTTCAGTGACCTGCAGTGGGTGTAAGAAATATTATGTAAAAATTGAGATTCTTCTTTTTAAACCAGCTCTTAAATTCCTTACAGGGTTGTTGTGCAGCCATGCACCTGTGAAGTAGCCCTCAATGGAGAATTTTCTGGGTCTTCTTAAAGTTGTAGAAAAGGACATGTGGTGTTTTCATGCTCAGGCTGAGCATGAAACAAGGTCTGCAGGAGACTGTTACAAGGTCCTTCACAAAAAATAGCTGCATTTTTTGGTTTTGTTTACTGATAGGAGCTAAATATTATTATTGTTTAGTGTTGTCTTGATGATGAATAACTCATAACATTCTTGTTTTGTATATTCTTCTCTTAAACCTCTTGCATAATACACACAAATATGAATACATGTATCCACTACAAAATTTTCTGTTGAGCTTCCCTCCAGCAAAAAAATCTGGGGCCAACAATTATGAGCTGCGGTAATAATACTACTGTCACAAGGAGTACAGAAGTCTGTATCCTTTAAAGAGTCTGAGTTTGTAAAGAGAAGAATATATATTATTAAACCTACTAAAAACCATAGAAAACAACAGACACTTCTGAATTCATAAATCTCCTACAGATCTCTGCAAAAATTCTCCCTATAAAGGGCTTCTCTTCCTATTTTCCAAAATTATATCCTCTAGCCTAATAGAATATTTCCACTGATGGTGTATTTTAATTTGCGGACGATATGGTATCTAGATCAGTTTGTTGGCCTGTATCTCCATCTCCTTTCTCAGGAGTATTTTCTTTCTTTCAGCCTAGATATCCTCCAGCCTAATAAAATATTCATTTTTCCACACCCCTTATATGTCTTACCATCTTGTCATGGATGATCAAAATTACAAAATTTCCATTCTTGTGACAAGGGTGAATTCTAGAATATTCAATCTTACTTAAGCAGCAAATTGTCATGTATCAAATTTGGCAGCTTTACCTCACTCAGAAATGGTTCTCAAACAGTAATCTGCAAAAAACTTGCAAACACAAAGGTGAGTGTTGTGATGGTCAGGGAAGAAACATATGTACTGGTCTACGAGCAGAGTTGAGAAACCATCAGCTATATTAACTTGTAGATAATGAGCACTCTGGGCATGGGAAGCCATGACCAAAGGGGCTTCAACCCTGCCAGAAGCTTCATCCCTCTGGTTCCAAGCTACAGGGCAGCCCTAGTCCCAAGGGGCAAAGATGGCACCTCCAGCCCCACACACAGAGGTACCACACCAAGCAAGCTGGCCAGATTTGCTCCCTGCCTACAGAGAGGCATGAGCTCAGCCTAACCCCAGAGTTACAGAAATGGCTCTGCAAAGGAGGCTTCTGGCTTTTAGCTTGGTCTCTTGTTCTCTAGAACTTGCAAACCTGTATTTGAAAATACAGGTTTGTTTTTAGAGTTTTACTTTTTTTAGATAAAAACACAATCATCTCTCTTCCTTTGTGAATCTAAAATAGATACTTAATACTGATTGGAAAGAGTCAAAATTTGTTTTCCTGGTTAACAAAAGTCTGCAAAGCATTTATGCAAGGCTGGCAATTTTAGCAAAAATTATAGGCTTTCTTGAGGTGTATATAATTATTGACATTCCTGTCTCAATTTCCATTTCAAAACTATCAGAAATAATATTCTGGTCTTTACAGAAGACTTAATAGTTTTCATATTGTCTTTTCTCTCCTGTGGAGAATTTTGATGCATTTTCTAGAAGAGGATGTTTTGCACCCCCCCTGAGGAAGACTTGGTCCCACATGTTTAAATCTCCTGTTCAGTAGCCAGCTTGACCTCTCTGAAGCTAAGCAGCTGGGGTCTTTTCCTTTAAGGGAAAAAATGCCTTTTGTCTTTAAGGACAAAAATGTCAGTTTTCCTGTCAGTTTTTCTCTGTGTCCTATATAATATCTCAGAAGAGGTACAGTCCACATGATTAAATTCTGTAATATCAGGGTACATTCTCCTCTTGTGGCCTGTGCTGTTCATTTATCGGGAGAAAAAGTATTGATGATAATTCTGTTTTCATTAACTTAGGTGTCTTGTATTAACCAGTTTCATGCTCTGTTCTTTTACCAGCTGATAATACTGATACCTGTTCTGAGTGGTACTCCGTATTCTGAACCTTGGAGTAAATATAATTGATAAAAGCAAAAGCTTACAGATGCTTTTAAACTTAATTGCAGATATTTGAGCAGAAAAAAAAGTTAATGTAGCCAAGAACTTTCTTTTATAAGCATATGTCACTCATTCTGTGAGCAGACCAGAATATTCACAAAACACATTTTCTCAGGAGTTATTTTTTAGTAATTACTCCTGTCAGATAGGAAGAAATCAAAGTTCATGCATTTAAAGTATACGTTCTCTAAAATCAACACCACAAATGTTGGTCTACAGTTAGAAAGAGTAGGCTTCTAGAACTGTGTAGAACCTATTGTAAGATTGTAACCTTGTTTAGTATCAAGTGTCAAAAGATCCCTATAATTTGCTTTTTAGGGTACCACAGGATACAAGAATGAATTCAAAATAACAGTCCATCTCAACTGCATAATTAATTCTCCACAAATCAATAACTAATGGGACATAAGGACTCTTTAATTTTCTCTTTTAGCTGAAGTCCATGGAGGAAATAAATATTAGGCTATGTACTATCCACAGAGTATTGAATATACTTCTCTTTTTAAATACTTTTAACTCTTAATTTTTATATGTTTGTCTCCATGTGATATGTGATGTTGACCTATGTGAGACTTTTAGAACATCTATAGTAAAAATTGTAAGATCAAAATGAGAAAAAGAGTTCACAGCCACACCCATACATCTTAAATTCTCTCTCTGGGTTGAGGTGTATTCTATGACCATCCTCATGAGCTGTTGAAATCAGGTGGGGCAGTGTTTCCTTGCCTCCTCCCCCCAGACTATCTTGCTGTTAATGGCCCATCATTGTCCTGCCACATGACTCAGAGATAACTCCCTCCGGACTATCTTCTGTTAATGAGCCTAATCAACACCTGGCCTCATGACTCATTACCCCATTGTGAGATGCTCCACCCAGAGGGAGGAACCAAGCATTCCATCCTGGATATAATCTGGGATTCCGAACACCACAGAAAACCTTCCCACTGGGTTCCCAGAGAGGAGCTACACAGCCACCATTGGACTTTCTGAGGAAGAGCACACCCTTTCTCTACAGGATCACCACTTCAGAGGACTGCAGCCACCATTCTACTGGACTGCTACCACCACCCTGCCTAACAGGGTGTCCGGTTGTATCCCGACTCTGTCAGTTTAACCCAGTGTTTTCTGCCTTTATTTTTGTGGGTTTTTTTCCTTATTTTATTTCCCTATTAAATTGTTATTCTGACTTGGTGTCTCCCACTAGTTTGTTTTCAAACTAGTACAGTCTCATAACTTCACATTAGATGCCCTTGCTAAAACAAAACAACAAAAGAGCAAGAACAACTGCTGCTGCTGGCTGTGATCTTTCCTCCTCAGCCTTAGGCTTGCCTGAATCTTAAGTGACAACAAGCTTCTCAAGTTTGCCTCACTCTAAGGACTTTGAAGTGAGCATATTACTGTGCTGTTCATAATTCAGGACTGAATTAAAACAATCCCTTCAAACTGGTCTGAAGATGCTGGAATCTATTTATTCTTGCCAGCTCTTAATTTGCTTTTACTTTCCCCTCCAAATGTGATGAGAAAGCTGTCTACTGGAAACTTTGATGTGGAGTCGCAATGCATTAAGGTAAAAGGGGTAAGAGAGGTCTCCTGATCTAGTCAGGAGGAAGGTGGGAGGAAGCTGAGGGAGGACACAGGATGATTATCAACAATTAAGTGACTGAACTTGTATCTCCACTGGGAGAAGGATCTGTTAATGTGAGCAAACATAATCACTGAGGTCCAAAGCATACACTTCCAGGCTTGACAGCTACTGTGGGCTCACGGTGCAGCCAGGCGTGGAGAGCCCTTTGTGTGAACCCAAGTGAGCAGTGAGCCAGTATTGGAACTAACAGCACTGGAAACAGAACAAAAGGCAGAATCCCAAGGGGACTAATCCTTCTCCAAGATTAAATGGTACTATAGTAACGAGTTTTAAATTATTCTATTTCCTCAACTCTGTAAGAAAGTTCTCATGAAATAAGTGACAGTGCTGGGACTGAAAATTGATGTGTTGACAGAAGGGTGCATGAAAAAGACAAGGTCAAGGGAAGAACATTTGAGTAAGCCTTTTTTACATGCACTTCTATTTCTCCACATCTTCACATTTTTGTCTTACACTGCCTTTTTTTTTTTCCAGCAGCACAAAATAGCCATTGGCATTAAGAAACTATTCTCAGACTAAGTAGTAGTTTTGCTGCTGATGTGCTAATCATTAATTCTGTGAAGCAATTCAGTGAAAATTAATTGTAATCTGTGCTGTGGGCTACCACAAAAGTATGCCAATTCTAATGCTGTTTTATTATTTTCTACTACTTTGTTTCCTTACGCTTTGGGAGGCTTCAAACATCAAGCTGTATCTTAACTAGGTACTTGCTGGGAAAGTAATGCTAGGCTTTCACTTAATGATGAGACTTAATCACTAATGACTCTGTACTGACACTGTCTCCTTATATTTGCAAGTATTTAATTGCTTCTGAAAGAATTAATTCCTCTAACAGATCAATAAATAATACATGCTAAAGTCGTTTCTCAACTCTCATTCTAATAATCAAAGAGAAGCAGTCATGGAGAAGATGTTTATCCCACATCTAACTTATCTTTTTCTATGTAAAATACAAACCAGTGTTCAAGCTACTGTTCTGTATCAAGATTTTTCCACTCCAGAATGGTAGGTAATTTTCTTGCCAAATTGTTTATCAGGAAGAATTTGAATCAGGAAAGTGATTGCCCAGCTATTAAGGCCTAATATTCAAACTGCTATCTAAATATTAAATGGAAAGTACAATTATTTTCACTGAAGTGAAAGAATCTGTTTTTTAACCTATTAAAAAGGACAAAAGTTCAGGCTAAGAAAAGATGAATTTGTCAAAAATATAATCTTTAAAATTATCATAATATTGTACTTTGTTAGGTGAATTATATTAATTCATCCAATGATATCAAAATGTTGAGTGAAATCACATGGGAAAAAGAAGCACAGAAATATAAACAACCTATGATAATCACAGACATCTTCAATCCTAACTAGTTTATAAGTGCAATGCTTTTAATCTCCAACTGAGTAACTGTTTAAAAACTTTTTTAAAAAAAGTCTTATGGTTCATTTTTTATCAGACTAGACTAAGGCACTGGGTTTTTTTTGAAGACATTCTTTTCTTGACAAAGAGTCCCAGTAGTATAAGCAAAATATTTTTTCAGTTAAAAAATTACCAAAAGTATCTAGAAGAAAAAAAGTATAAAATAAGAAGGGAAAAAACAATTGAAGTACCATGAACTCCTTTATCTCTTTTTCTTTTTATATTATTTTTTAAATTTAATTTAATTCAATTCAATGAATGCAATCAGTCACCATCATTATTTTATAGGTTTTTTTTCTATTAAGGGCAATGTTTTTGTTCCTAAGAGAAATTCAAATTATATGTGTTCATCTGACAACAGATATGTATTAATATGGTTGATGAACATGTCCAAACCTCACTCTTCAAAGAGCAAATAAATCTTGTATCTTTTACAACTGCCATTTTAAAAGAAACTAGTATGTGGAGCATACCTCCTGAAATCCATCCTTGAATAGATCCATTCTTTTCATCCTTAGAAAAATGCAGAAGTTATTAATAGTCCTATTACCCAGGACTGTGTTTGGACATAGTCCTGGGTACTCTGCTATAGGTGACACTGCTTGAGCAAGGTGGGATTAGGAGCAAATGACACCCAGACATCCCTTCAAACTTCAGCCATTCTGTGAAATTAGGCTCAAATGCATTTATTTGTTTACTCAGTATCTCATCTAGTATCACAAGTCAATAATATGCACCATTTTCTGTGAAAGTTTCTTTGTGTTTCATTTTAATCGTTGGAGGGGGAGCATTTCTAACATTTATTTCAGACTGAAAGTGGTGAGGACACATGAGATAAACTATTATTTGGGATCACCTGATTCTTCTCATTGATTACAAACAGTTCTGATAGGTACTTAGTCTTGAAGGTATTTTCTAGGTTATGAAAGCTGGGTAATAGGAATTTACCTGATTTAATGTTGTTTGGGTCAAAAAGTCTCCCATGTTAAACAATCAAGTGAGTACTAGATATCCTTTGTCAAAGAAGGTGGCAGGAGCAATGAGTCAGTGTGAGTACTAGAGATGTTTGTACTTTGCAAACTTCTGTAGCAGGGTAAGATCCATATGACTCTTGTCTTTCTACAGCTAAATCTTGCAGTCAAATTCCAAAAATATTTGCCTACTTTCTGATACCTGTTTTCAGCAGTGCTTAAGATAAGAATCTGAATTTGCCTCAGAATGACCTGGGATAATTAAGTAGCATGGTTTGGAATTCCCAGGAAGCAGTGCTGGAACTGATGGGCAATCATCACATGAACACTTAGGAGAAGGGCTTCTCTGAAATGCTTTGGATGTGCTAGGCACCTGGATCTCTGAGTTCAGTACATGTGTGAGATTGTAGTCTTTATCACGGAACTGCCTTTTTAATAAGGGCTTTCTTTTGCATGGGGGTGATAGGGAATGTGTGCTAATGTCTTCACAAACAATTCCGTGTGTGAAGGTATGGGTGTTAACATCTTTGAAATGGGTCTCTTCTAACTTCAAGCAGCAGGTTTGTTACAGAGCCCAGACAGCCTGACTCCTGAAACAGACAAATGGGAGTTTCTGAACTCTGGGGTAAATTGACAGGTTCAAGGGGGATATGGGGTAGGTGGTTTGGGAAGGCTGTACCTTCCCTGTACCTCAGCCAGTGGGGAAAGGAAGAGGGCAACATGTGGCCGGGAGCTTAGGATAAAAGGAGGCTGCGCCCTCCGAAACCTCGAGAGAGAAAACCCCGCAGGCGTGTGTCCTGGTGGACTCTCCCTTTATTCAAATAAAGTTGCAGGATTCCCCTGTCTCCTTTATGGACACTGGCTTTTCATAGCATGATTTTCCATACAAGGGTATCTGGCTTTCCCCATGTAAAGTTAGATTGTCAGCTGCAGCCTCTCAGCTCCAGGTGATTTTACCAGCATCCCAGCAGCCCTTTTGTTTACACATCTAAATCTCATCTAAAACACTTGACCAGAGTAAAAGTTCTCATCTATATTCCTTTAGGCAAAGGATGATCTATTACCATTAAATATGAAAAATACCTCAGCAGAATAGTGGGGATTTCAACCTTTCTGTTCCTAGGGTTTTTAAGATAAAACAACGAAGTTTTAATAAACTTTTGGGGTTTGACAAAACTTTCTTGGTTGTGAATTTGTATGGATGACTGTAGTTTGAAATATTTTGTAATAAAAGGGACTGAAATAAAGAAATGTAAAAACTTCTCAGAATTCCAGATAATAATTCAGAATATCACTTATGTCATTTTATGAAAAAAGAGTGTCTCGGAAAATGTCAGAAACATGCCATATGTTTTCTGTTCTAATTAACAGAAAATACCTTACAATCCTGCAGTCACCAAAGTGAGATTTATGCAGACATGATCCTTCATACCAGTTAATATTGTTGTGCTAGTGTTATAGGGTAAAATATGGCTCCATCCTCCTAAATAAAAAAGTATGTGAAAGCATTTTAAAGATCTGAGGTGCAAATTAATGTTTATGTAGACCATTAATTCAATGTGGCACTTAGGAACATGGTTTAGTGGTGAACACGGTGGTCCCAGGCTTATGGTTGGACTCAATGCTCTTATAGGTCTTCTTCTACTTAAGTGATTCGATAATTTATTACTATTTTTAAATGTGACTAAGAGAATATATGTCCTTAAATAATTGAGAAGCAAATTGTCCTGGTCCCGAACAGGACAGGTTAATTTTTGCAGTACCTGGGAGAGGGCAGGGCCAGGACCTGGAGATTATTATATACCACCTCACATCATTGACAGGGGTGGGGGGAAGGGAATCTCTTCGAGGGAGAAGGGATTCCTTCCAGTCAAGAAAATATGGAGGAGGGAGTTGTCGCCTTGGTTTATTGTTGGGAGATTTTTGTGTGACTAGTTCCTTTCTTACACCCTCTCTCATTAGTCCTGTTGCTGTTACTCTCTGTTTTCTTATCTCATTGCTGTTTTCAGCAAATCCTTATCTCATTGCTGTGATCTTTGCCTTTTGTGCCTCCAGCTCTCCTCTCCAGCCCGAGGAAGGGGTGGGGGAAGAGGTGGAGTGAGCAGTACATGTGTTTTAGTGGGAGCGTTAAATTGGACGATACTATTCCTAAACCACCACCCAAATCCCACTGAATTTTATGAGGGCTTGGGCTGGCACCGCAGTGTGCCTGTAAGCTGCAAGCTTACTACATCTGATACTTAAAGCCCTTGTGATTTAAGAAAAAAATAATAAAATGGCAACACACTGTCAAGCACACAGAAACATGCAGGGAATCAAACATTATGAAAGCTTTCATCCTGCAAATGTTCTTAAACACCAGTTTCACTTTCAATTTTCAGACATATGGACTCAGTGTGTGCTTCTTCTCTAGAGTTAATGTTTCTATCAGACAGGAATCTTACAATTCCTGAGTCTTTCTGAATCTTACACTTTCATCTCCTGTGAGTAAAACACTAAGGGAAGATAAAAAGAGCAGAAGAGGGTAATATTTATCAACACCTGACTTTTTTTTCAAGTTAGTAGGCATATCATGTTTGTTCAGTGACGTGGTATCTGCACTGTCTTAACATGAACATGCTTCAGGAGAAAACTTGCCTGTTTTCCATTTTAAAAAGTCTCAGTCACTGAAATATAAGCTAATGTAGGTTGACTCAAAATCTGGTGATTCTTTGCTTCCAGAATGTCCGTATGGTGCAAATTCCATATTCGGTGTTTCTATACTGGGGCAAGTATATTCTGCAAATTATTAGCAGTTCGAAGGGTAAGAGAACAATTTGTGTTTCAAATAAATTTGCAGTGGAAGGACCTGTAGTTTCACATAATTTTGTTATTTAAAAGATCTGTGAAACATTTCTACTTAAAATCAACCTTGAGTACTGCAAGTGCTTTAATATCAAATTTATCTTCCTTGATGTGCCATTTTTCCCCAGTAAAATTCCATAGTTAAAACTTTGACCTCCTTAGACTTTTTCATAATTGCTAGATGTAATTTCAAATAATTAACAAAATCACTTTGTTATTTTAAGTTTTACACAAAAATTCAATGCCACTCTCCCCAAACCTCCCGTCAAGTAAAAAGGACAAGTAAACCTAGGGGGTGGGAGAGACAGTGAGGAAAATGTGAGGGACTAGTGATTTTGCAGGTGTCTGGAGTTATATTTTGGTGTAAGAAGTGGAGAAAATATTCTGGGAGACAGATGGATATAATAGGCTAAAGTTTTTACCTTTCTGTGAGTCTTTTTCAGCTCTGAGGTGAGGTGATATTCTCTTTCACTCTGAAATGTTTTGTAGTGAAACACTAAAAAACTGGAAAATTTATCCTCAGGATCTGTAGACAAGAACAAGCATGGTGGCAGCTTGAGTGTTTAAACAGCTAAACCTTTAAATGTCACTTTAGACATGTTCTGAGCACTAGCTTTTTATTTTTCCTCCCTAGAAACACCACAGAGAAGTCCCAGTCATGTTTTGATGGCAGTGCATGAAAACCTGCCAAAGTGACAGGCCCCACAACAGAAATCTACTGTCCTCAAGGTGGCTTCTCAAGCCTGCAGTCGCACATGTTCAAGGACCAGATCCTTATCTGATCAAATAAACTTAATGCTTCCACAGTAAACACGTTATTTTGATTTATATCAGAAGGAAGGATTTCTGTGGGTAAGGAAAACTAGAGAATAATGTGATAAAAGTATATCATTTGAGGAATTGCAAATGTGGTTACAGATGGAGATTTCCTTGCAGTGGAGTTTCTTAGAGATTTGCAAGGCATCTTTGAATATTACATTTTGGAAAAATGAGAGAGGAAATCAGTTGGAGACACAAAACATAACTTTGCACTATTCTTTGTCAGAAAAATACAGACTTGATCTCTTTCTGAACACTGAGAAGTGCATTGCTAGCAAAAGTCCCATGTAAAGCAGCAGTATTTGTAAGTAGCAATTTGGACAAGAGATTTTCTTTCCATTCCTTGTACATTTCCTTAAGTAGAGATTTATCTAAAAGCCATTTTTGGACATTGTCCCAGAGCACAGGCTTCCTAATTTGTCTCTGAAAAACAGTACCAATACACATCTCATATATTAAACACATTCAAGCATTCCCCAAATTTCAGTGATGATAAGTGAAACTAATGACCACAAATGGATTTGCTTGACTTGATTGCAGAAGTTAATTTCAGAGGTTGAGAACATTAATCTCTTACTTCAATAAGCACTTAAAAGCACGGAACATAATGACTTTCCTGTGCATTGCTTTTAGTACATTGCTAAATATTAAAAAGAATTTTATTGGATAATAAGATGTCTCTGCTATCAAGAAAAGTGACCCAGACTGGAAATGTTTCTATTTAACATAATAGATTTTCCACAATAATACTTTCTTCAAAACTCATCACCAAAGGAGTGGTGTTTCTCACACTAGACTACTTCCAGTACATAACTGAACCAAACTTGCAGGAAATAAAGCATAATTTTCTTATGAGTAAATAAGAAGGACTAACTGGTGCAGATTAAATAGTTTCTTTTAGAGACCTACCTTGTGGAAAAAAAATTTAAATTACTTTTTAAATTACTCCTACTTCCTCAAGCTGTTTCCTAGTGAGTTATCAGACCCCCAGTTATAGCTCACTTCAGGGAACACCCAATTTGGCAGTCGCCACTACATCTGCTTTTACAGACAAGAATGCAGCAATATTTTAGATATTAAAGTGCTGTAGTTGGGCTACAAAGAAATATGCTTGTATACTAACACAGTTCATATAGAAGGCTGTATTCATTTTCTCATTTTCATAAGGTCTAGGAACCAAAAGCATCAGTTGAATCAGGGTAATATAAGCAGAGGAATAAATATTTTAGGAGAAAACAAAAAAAATCTGTTGAACTTTGATGAAACCTTTATCATCCTAATTCTATTACTTGAAGCAGCCACTGGCCAGCTGTGACACTTACCAGATTCTCATGCAGCAATTTCTTCACGTGCGTGAGAGCTTGTGATTAGACTTCAGGTGTAGTCATGTGTGTAAAATGTGATCAACAGCTTCTAGGCCTCCTATTCTGTCCAGATCTACTAATTCGTCCCACATCCATGTTCAGTGTGCAGCAGTAGCTGTAAAGGGGATGGACAGAATGTAACTCTCCCTTGAGCCCACAGTCTCACTGCAGGACCCCACTGTAACACATGCGTAACATATCCCAGTGCCTGGAGTTGCTGTTGCAAGTTTCGAAGCACTGTGGTTTTCATCTTTTACTTACAAGGTGTTCATTGGTTCATTGCTAAACAATTACTTCGGACAACTCAATGTCTCATTGCCAACTATGAGGCTTGGAGAAGGAGAATTGATTATGCAGCATTCATCCAACATGCTGAAGGAAAGGTTTCTTGATTGCTTTTTGTAGGTATGTTCCTTGCCTTGTTTAAATTATGCAAATAAACAGGAATTCTGTCAATGAGCAAGGTAGATCTTTAATTTCATTATTATCTGCTTGCAGATTTGTAGTCTAGCTTTAGTTCAATTTTCACACAAAAGAAATTTATAATAACAGCAATTAATTCATACATGTATTTTCAGAAATAAATGTCAAAACATTTTTTATCCCACTGTGTAGGGGAGTGCAGAAGTGATGTGAAGTTACTTGGCCAGTGTCATACAACAGGTATGTCCAGTCCTATCTTTTGCAACATGCTTTCCTATGCCAAGTACTAAAGAAAGAGAAATCTGGCTACTTTAATTTCTAGACAAATGAATTTTTTCTAGAAATGTAAATACCATTTTTCTTCTTCACTTCTCATTCTGAAAAGGAAGTCAACTCTTCCCTTATTGGTCATAGATATCTGCAGCTAATAAATGCTTTTTAAAAACTAAGTACACAGATTTTTAATAATTAATTTCAAATACAATCTCATGCGAATTTGTTTGCATGCAGCAACCACAGTTCCGAACTATGTGAGCAGCAGCAAACCAACACTCATTTTCCTCTCAGATCAGCTTTAGTATTCCATGCCTACAGAAAAATTCCTTCTCAAGAATGGTCTATGCTCAGAAATCAAGAGAATATAATTTTCTTTGACTCAGCTTCCTCTTCAAGCAGTTTTTGCACAGCTCTGAACATAGTTCTCTAAACAAAAATGTTTATTTGTGCATGGAGGAGAAATGCATCAAAAGTATGCACAATAACACCATGAGTGAATTATCACCATAATATGTATATGCGTAAACCTAGCTTTCCATTGTACATGTCTACAGAAGAAATTTTTGTGGAATTGTACAGTGATGCAAATTTCAGGATGTCAACCTTTGAATCTTTATTTTTATTTAGTTCTAACTTTATTAGAATAACAATTCTTTATTTAGTTCTAACTGGAATTTATTAATCAACGTATTTAGTATGTCAATAAATACTCTAGAGAAAATTTTAATGTAGTTGTCCAACAACCTGGAGATTTATTTCTAATGCTCTGATACATTTGTTCAAAGGTTTTGTAAGGAGCTGTGATGAGTCAGATGGTCTCCACAAGCAGAACTGTTAGAAAAGTTGAAAACTCTGTTCAACTGGTTTTAACAGGGTGAGTTAACTTCGGCTAAAGGCCAAACTCCCGCTTGGCTGCTTGCTCCCTCCTCCTATTCAGCAGGATGAGGAGAAAATGGAATAAGAAAGACTGTAACAAGATAAAGACAGGGACATCACTTACCAATTCCTGACTTGGGGAAATTAATTTAATTTATTGCCCATTAAAATAGATTCAAATAGTATGAAACAAAGACAAATATTAAAACATCACTGTTTCTCCCCACTTGCCTATGTTTAACTTCACACCTTCACTCTGCATATGAGCTCTGGAAAATTTCAAGCAACTCAGTTCAAAGAAAGAATCCCTCTTCTGTAATGCTAATAACTCATCTTTTGTTTATTACATAACTTCTAGTAATTTAGTCACTATCACATGACCTTGATAGAATCACAAATTCACAGAATAAGCTTATTTGGAAGGGACCTACAAGGAACAGCTAGCCCACCTCCTGGCCCTGCACAGAAGAACCTCAAGGATCCCACCATGTACCTGAAACTATAGTCTAACACTTCTTGAACCTCATTTTTCTCTGGGATATGTTATAATATAAGGCAATCAGTACTCTCATCTAAGGAACACATCTATTTTTTTCCCCATTCCAGGGTGATGTTTTCCCACATTTGATCAAACTTTAAAGAGCTTATTAAATTAAAGTGACCTCCAAAATTCAAGTGCATAACTGTAACTGCAGTAAATGGACACCATTTGCAGCACTGTAAACAGAGCTACCATGAAAGCAGAACTATTGCATTACAGACAGATGGTGTCTGAAATTCTGTATCCATTGTGCTGGTTACCAGCAATTTTATAGGTTCTTTTCTTGGATATAATAACAGCTATATGATAGTAAAATTGCACTTTTGTGATTTGCCTAGACATCTACATTACCCAGCAGGTTGTGGATTTTTTAACTCTCTAGCCCTGAGCATCTGTGTTACCTTGGAGCCTCAGGTTTCATGGTATAAAAAGTAAGGATCTTGTCCTCATTAATTCAGGGAAAAACTTCAGAGTACAATCCCATAAAAGGTAAATTTTAAAAAGTAAACAAAGATAGAACCCCATCTGGTACCCAAACTGATTTGTAAGACAATTTAGCAGCTTTAGAAAGCTTTGGGGACTGGCAATGCTAGATGCAAGCTTCCACAGTACAGCTGTTTTGTCTTTTTAAAATGTCTTGTTTGATTGTTTGTTTTTTGTCTTTTTGGTTTTTTTTGTTGTTTTTGTTGGGGGGAGAAATTACGATTTCATCTGATTTAAGATGTGTTACATAGAAAAAAGCACTTCTGAAACTTGAATAACTATCCAAGATTCTGAGTGAAATAATGATGCTAACAGGGCAGAAATTGAGAAGGGTGAAGGCTTGAAAAGAAGAGTAAGAGATTTATCTCTGGAACAGTTATTCTTTGAGGAGGTTCAGCATGTAATGTTAGACAGAAAATAAAGATTTTTTTTCCAAAGAAGACAATAAAACCCCCAGAATTCCAAAGAAATTGGTCATTATTGCAAAATATGGCAAATTATGCATCACATACTTTCTCTGAATTTTATTGTATATTAAAACATATGCTACATATGTAGTTGCAATATATCAATTAGGTTTAAACAGTTTGGTGGCTTTTATAATTCATAAATCTTTTGACTAAAATATAGCTGAAAATGCATATAAGAATAGGGTCAAAGCACTAGTTAAATTTTAGATGAGATTTACTAGAGTCAGCTAGGTTGTTCAATAAACACTTTCAGCAAACATAAACTGGTACAGATATTGAAAAAAGCATTCCTTACCACCACTAAAAACATGCTCCTATTCTCATTCCTCCCATCCTCATACCAGCACAAATGATTGGGTGTGCTTACACAGTGTACAGCGAGAGAGCTGCACAGATAAAAATGGAAGGAAGGAGGAGAGGAAAAGGAAACATTTTCTGTCAGATCAGATCCTGCATCCAATTCACTAGTTTGACATATTAACAATTTTTGGACACAACTGAGCCTTGAGAGCAGGGAGCATACAGGTAAGGAGTGAGAAGGACTTCTCTGATGGAAGTGGTGACCTGTAATTACTGAAATGGCTGCTGAGAAATTCCCATGTGAGAAGTGCCAGAATCAGATTGGGGTATAAGCTTCCTGTGCTGGTTCAAATATTTTCTAAAATGACAGGTTGATATTTTATTAGCAGCATTTATTTGTTTCAGGATTATATTAGCAAGTAAATCAGACAAATATGCAATAAATATCAGAATGGATAATCTAAAATAATCTTATTTTTCTCTTACAGTTAGATTTCTTTTCTGCTATGTTGCAGGTTTCCTTCTTATACTTTAGCCTGGATTCCATGACTTTCATCTATTCAGTGATACTCCCATCTTAGGATCTAAACCTGGTCATGCAGAGAGAGGAGTAAGCGAGGTGTTACCTTAGGCCACTTATGCTGAGATGTGGGTTAGTCTAGACTCATTATAGTTTGTTCTGTTATATGAGGGATGCTGTCTGCTGTGGGGCTTCCTGGAGCTGAAGTACATCTTTAAGTCTATTTTTTACTACTGGTAGAATGGCTGAGAATTTTTAGGAGAATTTAAAAGAGGATTTAAAATAAAAGGTTGGTTTCAGTTTCCCTTTCTTAAGAAGTCACACAGGACATACTATTCTGCTTTTTATAGAGGCTGTGTTTTAAGAGACATAAAGCCATTTCCAAATACTTCAAAATATACAATGCTTCCATACTGTTGGAGCCTCCTTTCAATATCATTCAGGCTTAGGCTAAAAATACAATTACCTTCTACCTGAAGCACAAGGCCTCCTCACACAAAATAAGGTCCATGCATGTATTTAGAGGTAAAGATGCAGTGTAGCCCTTTAAGAAGTGGTGAACTTCTCCCTGTACAGCTTGTTCTCTGATGATGTATGAAGCTGGGAGAGAGAATTGTATCTGCTCCTTTTGGCAGTAAAGCACCATGTTTTAATACTGTCATATTTCAAGTCTATACTGCATACAACTGAGTATGCGTAGTATGTAGGTCTACAAGTGAGTTCATGAGGAGTGGTTTTGAGTCCTTTGCTGTAACATGGACACAAGGACAGCTGCAGCTTGGCCCCCCCAGGAGTTCTGGAGATTAACTATCCACTGGTCTTAGAGACAGTTATATCAGCTGCAACATAGATTTTCTGGTTTGAAGCTTAAATATATAGAGAATAAAAGGGCTGGGGCATAGATGTGCTAAAGCAGAGCAGGAGTAGTTTCCAAGGTATTAAACGGAAAATTTGGTGCTTGCAATTAAAAAAAAAAAGCAGGCAACACAAAGAGTATGTAAGGTTTGCAAGTTAAATTTCCAATCTATCACAAGAATTTCATTTCATACTGTGGAAAATTACAGCCCTAATAATTGTCCATTAATCACATTTTAATAGAAAGAAATAATGATAGCTTCATGAAACTGTGTCTGGTTCATGTATATTTTAGTTCTCCCAGGGCTGATAAATGCTTATATTTTTTATGAGCAACTGGAGCTGCTAGAATGGGTACTGACACTCTGATATCAGAACAACTAACCTGTTCATCCAGATGTTTGCTTTCCAGTGAGGGAAGGAACCGTCCACCTCATTCTTCTGACTACTGTCATTTGTCCATTCCTCACGCCAAGTCAGCCTTTGGTTGAAAGGCACCTCCATTAGCATCTATGCCAACCCTCTTCTCAGGGCAGGTCTAATTTTATCAGATTTCTCCAGGCTAAGTGCAGTCCTGAACACCTTGAAGGCCGGGGAGTCCACAACATCTGGAACCAACCTGACCCTCCTGGTAAAAGGGTTTCTTTACATCTAAATGGAGCTTTTCATGTTCCAATCTGTGCCTGCTGCCCCTCATCCCACAGCTGTGTACATCCATGTAGAGTCTGATTGCTTCTTCTCTCTATCATTCCATCAGGGATTTGTAGGCAGCAGTAGGGTCTTCCCAGAAGCATTCTCTTCTCCAGGCTGGATAAACCCAGGTCTTTCTGTTGCTCCCAGTAGACCCCATTCTTCAGCCACACAGCCACCCTGCAGGAGCCAGCCCTGTGCGCAGCAGCCTTGACAGCTGTGTCCATCCTGCCTGTGATGATCAGATAAAAAGGTGGTTGAATGCATGGGGAGGAGAGCAAACTGGATGTATGGCCCTCTGCTAGGTCAGCCTGTTCTCACAAAAAATCTAATGGCTTTGAAATTTTGTATCAAGTCTTGCATTTATTTTTGGTGAGAATAATGAAAACTTGGTCCCCTGGCAGTGATAGATGAGCTTTAACTTGAGAAAATAAGGCTTGACTTTTTAAACTAGTAAAAATATGAGTTATAAGAAAGAATTTCAAAATAAGGATTTTTGAATGAGCTTTATATTACACTTGAAGAAGGGCATTTTTGTGTATATAAGGAAGGTAGATTAGTAATAAAAGTATTTTTAAAATTGTGCTGAGTACATTTAAATTTATAATGTCTCTTGGAATTAAAGTATAAATATTTATGAATTAACGTTATTAATTTCTGTAACAAGTCAGATTTTTATTTGAATATTTCTGAAGTAAAGCTATTTCCTAAAAATAAAAAAAAAAAAAAGCTATTTGGATAATGGAATCCAAATGATTAAATAAAAACATTTATAATAAATATCTAACATGAGAGTTTTCAAATAGTTGTTTCCTTTGGTTTATATACTCTCTTAATACCTATTATAATACGATGGGAGCTGAAAAAGGCCATTTGTAGTATGACAAAGCTGTTCAACTGGTGAACTAAGCCCTTAAATTATATGGAATATTAGAATAATTTTTTGTCTGAACAAATCAAGTTTAATCCCCCCAAGGGGGCTGACTTTCTAGACATTAAATAAAACCAAAGGAAATGTCTTTAGAACTTGAATCATTCTTTTAATCTATTGTACTGAAACTAATGGCAAATAATTTCTTGAAATATCCTTTTTATGAACTATTTTTGTCTGTGTAATATGCTAAATGCTATGGATGAAATCTGCAGAGAACTATTACCAAGCACCAGAAATTTTCAATTGATTCATTACTAAATTAGAACTTAATGGCTATTAGAAGTCAGCTAATACTGCATTAATCCTCGTTCATAGAAGATGCTGAATTACATACAACTGAAAGCTGTTTATACCTACTGATACAGGGAGTTGATACTAGAGGATAAAATGCAATTGATTTCAGAGTCTTTCTTGTTCACATACCTGTGATGAATACTTCATATATTATTGACAAAGTTAAAAACACAAAGCAGCAGTTTTAGACAGTAGCCAAATTTTCCAAAATTTCCGTTTGAGGCCTCTTCTGCATACAGAGCAGACTGAGAAAATAGGATTAAAAATGAAAATTTACAGACAACATTTTAACGGCATGGAGGATGTTAAAAAAAAGTAAATAGCTAAATACACATATGTACATTTTCCCCAGAAGAAAGAGGAAAATAAACAAAAATGCATAATAAAAAAATCTTCTAGTGCTGGGAAAACAAAACACTTTAGGATTTCCTCCCCTCCGTTTTACCTAGAGGTTTTGTTTGTTTGTTTGTATTTTTAATGTATCCATTTTCCTAGGGAAAAAAGTGTTTCCTATATGAAGTAATTTTAATATGAATATTTATCTTCACCGACTTGAAGTGGCAAAAGTTTCCATTTTTTAGACAAATATTGGCAGACCATGAAAAAAATTACATTCCTTTTTTTTTTTTACAAAACCACCCAATATGTGTGGTTCACCCCATGGTGGTTCAGAAGATGGCACTGTTCTCCCTGTTGAGTTTAAATGCTTGTGTGGCATATTGGAACAGGGAACAGCCGTCATTTAATGAAGTTACATGAATTCCTTCCCCATCCATTAGCGCATATGTCAAGCAAATGGAAAAATAAAATGCATGTTAACACTTTTCTTATTACTCACTGATATGAGTCAAGTAATATCCTATTACAATTCCAATTATGTCTCTTACCTGCCTCTCTGTTCTTATAGTATGTAAATAACACCTGTTCACACGATGAAATTACAGACTACAGAATTTCATTATGAATATCTCTTTTTAATTGTTTTTCTCACCATCAGACATCTGTTATATGGTCTATTATGTTCATTCTGCCCACAAGTATATGCCAAACACAGTAAAGAGAGTAGACCCTGATTACCTCTTAACTCACCCATGTAAATTAT
Organism: Aphelocoma coerulescens; assembly: GCF_041296385.1. Lineage (NCBI taxonomy): Eukaryota > Metazoa > Chordata > Aves > Passeriformes > Corvidae > Aphelocoma > Aphelocoma coerulescens. The sequence goes on along the minus strand of NC_091019.1, from coordinate 38,198,000 downwards.
TTTGTTTTCTCTAATAAAGAGAAGAATATTTACACTTTTCAGAAAGGAAAAATAATCCACTTTCTAGCTGTAATGAATTAACTGAAAAACTGTAAAATAACAGATGTCAGTGCAGATTGAATTTATTTTTCCAATATGCTTTCAAATGAATGAATGTGAAACTGTTAATACTTGTTGTAGCTCAGAAAGTTGGTTATATTTACATGATTTTAATGTCTGTTTTTTCAATGTTAGAACTGCAGTCACGTATGTGGGAGGTAACTGGCACTTTCCCAAAAGAGGCTAGCTGTATGAGCTTGTCATTTAGGATGACAGCTGTCTTTTCTTTCCTGTTTATTTTGTGATTTCATAAACCAAATCTTTTTTTTTTTCACAGTTAGATACTGAATGCTTATTTCTACTCACAGTAGAACTCAATAATCAGATTGAGTCTAACAAAGCTATATGGGCAATCAGGCCTGACAACGCTCTGTGGACAATGAAAAAGGGTATCCTTTTCCAGGAAGAAAGGCATTCTAGGCTCCTACAGCGATGTTCTTGTATTGTTGTTGAAGCTGTACATAAACATTTACTTCTTGATGCAGATAAAGAAACACATTCATTCATGGTTCATTACTTGTAGGCATCTTGAGAATGTGATAAAATGAGATACACTAATATACCAATCTGCAGAGCTTATGGTCAGGAAAACCAACATTGTAATGTTATTGTCCTATTACTCTGAATCTACACCCTTGGATGCTGTGCAGTCATGTATACTTACATTAATGACAAAGATTTTTTTTTTTTCTCACTTCTGTGCTATAGTATCAATACACTTAAGGAAGAATGAGATGAGCTGGTCTGCAGCTTTCCTTCTACATCATCCACATTGTCAGCTTAGCTCTATCTGCAGAGTCCTCATTAGAAAGGGGAGTGGAAGGAATGAACAGATTGCTTTTTTCAGATTCCAGATGGAGTTTGTAAATCTGACAGGTGAAGAAGAGGAATGAGTTGGAAAGAAAAATTTTCATACTTGTGGAATTACAAAAATCTGTCTAGAAATTCTAGAGAAAATGAATATTGGACAAAATGGAGTTTTAAATTATACCCTTCCTGAGTATAACAGCTTCTGAGGGGTTAATCATTCAAAAATGCTTGTAACTGACACACATAATCTGCAATTGGAAATATCTCACATGAATACCAGCTGAGATCCTTGTCCATGAACAGATTACTTTACATAAAGACTTGTGCTATTAGGTGTTTCATCTGAACTTATTTTTCCTGTAACTTCCACGTATAAAATATTTCTCTGCTATAGAAATACGAATCTCACAGATACAGCTTACTTGCTTGTTTTTAAATTCAGTCATCTAATGTGTTTCAGGGCATCAAATAACTTTACAAGGGCCACATGGAACAACATACTTTTTGCTTTGGTTCACATAAATTCTTAAGATTTTACTCAACTTAATATGATGGGTTCCTTTGTGACCTTGCAAGCATGAGGCTGCAATTTTCCAGATATGGGTATTAAACTACGCCTCACAGGTGTTTAACCAGGTAGCTCTCTAGCTTCAGGTCAATACTAATTTGCTCGCTTGAGTCACGTCTGACTGTGCTGCTTATTTGAAATAAACCAGGCTTAAATAAATCAGTAGTTAATTTATATGGAATCATACTTGCCATATTGCACATTTGCAGATATTGCAGGCAATGGAAAATAAGTCAGCTTGAAAGCTTAAAGGCTAAGGTTTATACTACAAGCCACCAAATTTCTGTATTTCCCCAATAAATTTGAAAAGTAAAAGGTAAGGAAAGAGCATAGAAGAAACCAACTAACATGCGGTAATGAAACATATAAGACTGAAACCCAAATTTTCTTTATCAGTATGAATAAGTATCCAGATATATCTGATTTGTCTCTGCAAATCCAAGCTAAGCAGCTATGCAAAACTACTGGCAGCAGATGACATATAAATGCATATATAAATAAATAAATAATACACACAAATATATGCCCAAATATACATACTTCCAGATTACAGTGTGTCATGATAGAGCCTTTAGCTGGCTTGTAAGCCCTTCCAGAGCACAGGGAGGTAAAATAAATGCTAGGTAAAATAAACAGCTATATGTCACTGTGTTGAGCACTCCAGTACTTTAGAGTACTTTAGCAGTTTAGCTACAAGTAACTCACAGAAAGTCTTTCATATCAATTATGATCCAGACATGGATAATAATTTCATTGAAAGAAAATTAAATATGACCCAGAATACGATAAGAATTAAGCAACTTAATTCTGCACAAGAATGTGCTGCTATAGAATTACTTCAAGATATTAAGAAAGAAAACTTTCTGTTAGCCTCACACTTTTGAATTACACAATTAAATCTAAAAAATTAAAAAATAAATCCTTTTCATATTTTTCATGCTTTTTCCAGGTTTTGTATACCATTATTCTTGAAATAATTTATTAGTTTTGCATTTTCTTATTGGGAGTGTCCTTATTTTGTGTTTCACTTGACTTTTCACACAAGTGCTAAAAATGGAAATAAAAGGAATATTCCATAGGGTCAGTGCAAATGTTTATCTAATCCTTGCAGTGGCTGAGAGTGCATGCAGAAGAGTGCAAGAACCAGGGTATTTATATGATCCTTTCTCTTTTAGATTCTGGAAGATCAGTAAAACTAGAGGCTTAAAAGAAAAATTTTATGTTTAACAGCTATATGTGGAACCATCTTCCAAAAGTTATGTTCCCCTATCGTCTTTTAATACATGAAAAAAAAATTGTGTTTATTTTTTTACTTAAAGTGCTTTACTCTTAAGAGTAGAGACTGAATCAAGATGACGTAAAGAACAGCCCCAGAAGCTGTGAATCCATCAAATGATGTCAAAGCACCCAGAAAAAGCTGATATGTAAAAAGCTATTTCTATAGTCTGAAATGGATTCTTGTCAAAGCTTCAAAATCTGGATATAAATTTCTTCTGACCACAGAAAGCCTGCTTCTGGGTCAGAGAAGAGCAAGTGCTCTCAAGGAATATGAGATTCATGATTTTGCTCTCAGTGGAGTGTAAACTGCTAAAGGCTGCATGCCTGCAGCCTGCATTCAGAAAGAACTCTGGCTCCTTTGTATTCACTGAGGGATATCAGATTCTTAGACATCCTCTGGGGAAAATATATATATATATATATGCTGGGAAAATAAAGGTCTTGCCTCTGCCGCAGGAAAGTATTACACTGATGCTTTTAGAAACTGTGGAAGGATATTTGTGACCTGCTATGCTGTCTTGTACACCATAAATTCTTCAGGTTTTTTGTTACAAGATGTTACTTTTTGATTTAGTTTTATTTAGAAAGAAAAACTACCTTTCAGGCTAGTGTTTCACACCTTTGCTGACTGCAAAATACGCAAAAAAAAAGTATTATTTACTGATTGAGTCAAAGAATTCTAATTTCTCTTCCCATTCTCTATCTTTATGCCTTAATCTAAGCTCTTTAGGAAACAGCCATATTATCTATTCTCACAGAGGCTCTACGCAGAGATTTATTAGCAACATGCTTCTGAATTCTTCAGATTAATGTATGACTGAAATGCAAAGTGCCCCTACTGATAATAGAAATTGCAGCTTATATTGCCAGAATAAAGCTTTCTTTATTGACTTAAGATGGAATCAAATTCTTCTGCATTTGTATCCAGAGTGTGTATTAGAGTTAGGTAGTAAGAACTACCAGAGTTTCATTAATTTTGTTTCCAACCAAAAAAACATGCATTCTAAAAATATATTTAAAATATTACTTGGGCAGCCTCTAACAGTGCTTGGCTTCAAATTAGTCACCAAGTATTGAGAGATAATTATAGCACTTAGATTGAGTGTGAGGAATTGTGGTTCTCATTGCTGAAGCAGAGATAATTGCTGTGAACAGACTCTCCACCCGTGCCATTCTACAAACACTCAGTTGGGAGCGTGGTGAAGAGATTGCTTAGATTATTTCTGCAAAAACATGTCCATGAGTTCATAGTCTGGAGCATTAGGAGGAAATTTGTTTCAGTGAAATCCGAGGTAATTTTTTCTTCCATAGTTATGTCTTACTCTACCAAACTATCAGAGGCTCAAATGTGCTTATTAGTCCATCTCCCTAGTGTTAGTAGCATCCATCTGACAACAATACCTGCTTTCTGCAGAAGTATCCCCAAAGGCTCACAGCCTTCTCATGACCCTCCCCTCTCTTTCCATTTCAGTCCCAGGGGTCCTTACAAGCACCAAAAAAGCCATACAGGAGCTGAATGCAAAACAGTCCTCTCCTTTCTGAAGCAAACCCCATGTTTCTGGTATCTAGTAACTGACTGGCATGCACAGGCTTTTTTCATCGGGATATGAATGCCTCCATCATATTCCTATACGGAAATACTTGGGAAGTAAAAAGTTTTTAGGCAGCCCCCACAGATGCCTTGATCACCACCATACTTTCTCTCCAGCTTTCACCAAAACTGGAACTGTACACAGTAGCAATCTGCTGTATGCAGACTGCAGATAAAAAATGCATCCAAGGACTCTAATGTTTGAGGAAGATGTTGCCTAGGCTGGTGCCAGAACATGTTCTAGAGAACTTGCTGTTGTTTCTCTGTCCTCTTGTCAATCCCACAAGCCTTTTCATGTTTTTCTCAAAATCTCTCTTCTCTCTTTCCCACTTTCAGACCGGCCAAGACACAACTCCGAATTTGGCAGCAATTCCTCAAGGAAAGAATTCACCCATATTTTTCTCCAAAAGCAGCACAGTGTGTGGGGATATTCTGAAAGAATATGGAGAGAGATTTCACATGGACAGAAGTATGAAGAAATGCGTAACAACTGAAACATTCCCAAGTAGTAAGTCATACATGTGATGACTCAGTTGGCCTAAGAAACTGAAGCACTCAAAGCACCTCTGTTTCAAGTACAGACACTTGGACACTGATGTCAGACGTCCATGCTAGTTTCCACAATGGCAAGAGAGCAAGGAGCTGGTGAAGAGCTCACTACCCATTCTCACTAGGACAAATACAATGCATTAGCAGATTTTTGTAGACCAAGAATAGAAAATGAAGGCACTTCTTTTCCTCTTTCCCTATGCTCACATTTCTCAGCCTTTCCTACTGACCTAATGGAATTTCTAGCATAGCTATGCTCTCTCCTTCAGCAACCTGAATCTCTGGTGTGGAGTTCAGCTACTTGAAAGACCAGCATCTAAACTTCCTTTTGGAAATAAAAATAAACCCCCATAGTTCCCTATCATCATCTAAGGCAACAGAAGAAACATTTTCAAAGGTTGACCACGTACTGAAATTACTTTTCTGTCAGACACAATATTATTAAAACATCTCAAGATGTTTTAAAAATACACTTCTGATTCAAAGTGCTCTTCATTATCTGTTTTGTGATTTCAGTATCATGTAAAAGATTCTACTGTTAGATTTGTTTCCCACCAAAAACTTAGTCTGAGTTCCTGTCCCATCCTCCATTTGATCAGGAGAGTGTACATTCTTTATTACAGACCCTGTGCTTAATGCAATTGCATCTCATTTGCAGATTTCTGTATTTCTGAAAAAAAGCAAAACACAGGTTTAATACTCTTGTATGCACATTAAAAAACCGTATTTTAAATATTTGAGAAAGAGTTTTCATATATGATGAAATGTCAGGAAGTGTTTTTTTTCAGCCCAGTCAGCAAAATTGAGTTCTAATGGAATTAATTATCCCTCATATGAGAAGCAAATGCTGGCAATGTGGCATCTTAAGAAGCAGAAGCATAATTTAAAATATGATTTTGATATTTTTTAATTAAAAATCCCACTATATAATAATATTGTATATATACAATTTTTATTCCCAGACAACTTGTTGTAACACAAAATCTCGATTCCCGACTGTTAAAAACATGACTTCTTTGTTTGCATTTTAAATTGTTTCCCCTTGAAATTATATTGCTAAAAATACATTTTTGGGAGTAGTTTTCAGTGTTTTTCAATACTATGTGTTTCTTTTGTGGGGTTTTCACCTAAAAATAACTACCTACCTTGAAATCATCCCACTCTTCACTCTATTTTAAATATTTTGTGCACACTACAAGGTGACACTGTATTTTTAAGGAAATACATATATGGTGTTTTGTTGCTATATCCTGTTTGTAAAGTTCTGTAAATAAAAATTACATAAAACTCAGTAAGTTGGTTTTGGTTTTTTTCTTATTTCTTCTAGTGATTATCCAAAAGCACTGACATCATTATCTGTACCATTTATGAAAAAGGTTTCAATAATTTTAACTTAAGGGAATATACTTGTTCAAATACTTAATAGCTAATAGGTCAATTCAATACAGACTCTTTGTTCAGTTTGCTTTGAATTTTCAACAGTTAGTTGATCAGTTGCATTTTTTGAAAAATCTAATTACAGTCTCAGAGCTGTAGGACATCTTGGATTTTTTTAACCAATCCTTATGTATTGAAAATCTCTTTACTCATAATGAAATCTCAATAAATATTAAATAAAACTTTTATTTTATTATAGAGTCATAGAAAAGTTTACTGACTCATCTTAACTAACATCTTGAAAATAAAAAGCCAAATAAATATTGACTGATTTTAATGTTGCTTTGCTTTGGACTGTCAGGATGACTAGCTCTTCAGAAGAATTCCTTCATGAGAGCTTGGGAGATCTATGAAAAACACAGAACATCTGGGTTAGACCAGTTACAGTCTGAGTAAATTGTTAGGTTTTGAGTGATTCCTCTTCTTCTGGGTGCTGACTGGTGAAGAACTGAGAATTAAAAAGAACAGACATGACAGGCAGCATCATGTACACAACCCAGATACAACTGGGGTGAGAAAGCACAGAGATGATCCCTCCTATATCTGTCACTCACAAAGATGATGGGCAAGAGCTTTTGAACCGGTGAATGCCACCTCCTGAATTACTTTGTCAGATGATAGTCAACAGTAGGCTTTTTGATTGCCAGAAATGTCAGCTGTCTACCTCATCAGCTAAAGGGAGAACTCAGCAGAGACTCATGTGCACGGGCATCGCCTCTTTCATCTGGAAGCTGTCCCTTCACTGATGGCCACATTACAGCGCTCAGTCAATACTGTCCCCAGGCTCCAGACACTACTTGGTGTTGGTGTCTGGATGTTTATGAGAGAGACATCTGGCAGTCAGATTCATCAGCTGCACTGCCAGCTCTGTTCCCTGCCTACCACTCTGCAGTTTTTGGAGAGCTAGGAGCTGTTCTGTGGCTGCACAGCTCCTTTCCCAAAGCCCAGCTGCTCTCAGGTTGCAGACCAGAAAGGCTTCTAAAGAGTACACTGAAAATTACTTGGCGGAAAGGTAATGGTGTCCTGATAAGTGATGTGTTTCTTTATCAGGGGCTATTTTTGCAGGGCTGAGCTAAGAAACAGGAGAGCCTAGGAGCCAGCTGCCAAAAGCCTCCTCAATGTGCCATGCAGATAAGCAGAGGAAAAACACCAGGCAAGCTGGGATGGCTTCCACATGCCCACAGAGCGTGCAGATGTAAATGTCATAGTATGAGTTTTTCTGCACTCATACCCACTCCTATTCAAATCTGCACTACTTAGTGATCTGAGGGCATAGGGATTCCTTTTAAATGAACACAGGGATTCCTTTTAAATGGCCCTAGGTACTAACAGAATCCTTTCTCTCCTAAAAGTTTCTCCCTAGTTTAATTTAGGGTTTTTTTGTTATGTTAAACACTTCTAAACCTCCCTAACTCAGCGTTCTCAGTATTAACACCTGAGAACAAAATTACAGATCAGTATTTTGAAGCCAAATGTGTTCTGAAAACTATAGAAAAATCCATGATGTTTTCAATTTATTTCATTTAAACTGCCTTAACCTCTTATAGGACACAGTGTAGTTATCTGTATATCATTCCATGTATTACTGCAGTGTACTCTGTTATCTTGGGGAGAAGGCTTTACCATTTTAAGTACTTGTACTGCACTGTTGCACAGAAGAATATTAAACACATCCAAATAAAAGATTGCAGCTGAAAAAAAAAAGTGTTTTGTATTTGGCTTACTGACTGTAAGCAGAAGAAGAGTGTTGGGGTTTTAAAATCCCATATATAGATATGAAAAACCACAACTGAAACCAGTTGTAGGAAGAGTTCTTTACTGGTACACAAAGTATTTGCTTTTATGAAAGGAAAATGGATAAAAAAAAAGTTTGAGATTGCAAGATGAAACAAGACGTAACTCCATTGAAATTAGGCAGCTATAAGAACAGAGCAAAGTCAAAGTGCACATTTCAAAGTAGGGCCAGCACATCCTGATTATCAACACTGATATTCAATGGAAAAATACAAGTCAGCTTGTAACATTGCAGTAACATTCTCATTCACAGAACACTAACTTTAAAAAACAGCACCTGGATGTTAACAAGAGTGTATCATTTCATGATTTTCTCTTCCTCAACTGTCCTTTTTATTTTAGGAATTTTTGGCCTGACTACTTTCTTCACTTCCCTTTAAAAGCAATCAAGCCTCAGGAGGCAGAAGTTGCACAACATGGATATTTCTTTTTCTTTCACCTTAAAAAAAAAAAGTTTACCTTTGGGTACAAAAGCAAAAAAATACAACAAATATCCAACGCTTTTTTCACTTAGACAGGATGGTGGCAAAGAAAGCTGATTTTAGAGCTGCTTATTTAGACACTAAAGTGCCCATAAAAGAGAGAATTTATCCTATTTTGCCAGAGATACGCTGGTTAAAAATAGCATGGTAGTGAAACAAAACACATGGTGACACTATGCCAGATGACAATAAAATGGCCTAGCAATGGAAAAGAAATGAATTCTATGTACAGTAAGTTTTTCTCAATTGCTCTTATTTTCTACACAGATTTTCTTTTCTCAATTATCCTGTACTATAGCATGATTCAAAAGCAGAATACATAACATGAAGTGTTAGCTACAAGTTAGAGATATGCTACTAGATCTTGGTGTTTGGGGAGGTAGGAAGGATTGTTTTGCAGGAAACAAATTCTAGATTTTATCCATTAACTGTATTCATCATTATTTCTGTTAATTAACAACAGAATTTGTTAAGAGATTATCAAACAAAAGACAATTCTAATATTTTGTATAGCATTAGTGTAAATACTTCAGAGGAAACATTTCTGGTAACATTAGTCAATGTGCTTTGAGAACTGAATTTATTTAAGAGGTTGGTTGGTTTCCATATTAAGTTATCTCTTTCTTTTATAGATAGAGAATGTTTCACTATTTCTCCTCTTCTCTTAGTTTGCAGAAAGTAAAAGTTAGGGAAGAAAACAATTTAAAATCCATTTTAGAAAAATTAAGTCATTATTAGAAATGTTAAACATTAAACTTGATTAGGCTTTAAGTGCAAAGAGGTCCTTCCTAACTTACGCTAAGAAATGTTTACAATGAACATCAATAATGACATGAAAGGAAGTTAGTCTGATTATTGTTACTATTATAAAGAGAATGAAGGCTTTTCAGAATAAACCACACTTTAAAATTATCTGAGTCTGCAGAAGAGCAAATTTCAAGTTCTTGGAGAATTTATAATCCTTCTTGGGAAATTAACATTACTGGCCATATATAGGTGTGCAGTGAAACTGATTTTCTAATACTAAGGAAAAGTATTTTTTTTTTAAATCCTCAAGACTACAAATTTTTAAAGTACCTACCCATTACATGTGCTCAAATCCTTCAAATGCAGTATTGTCAATACAGTAACTTCTCCCTCCCCAAATTGATTATGTCTCTTTATATTGGCTACAGCTATTGAATCAGCATTTTTAGTATCTAAAGAAACCTGATGGTGCTATCAATTGTACTGTTTGGTAAGTGATTTAGGGTCAAAACCACAGTATTGATTAGACTCCATCTTTAAAAGAAATAAAGAAACTGAACATCTATTGCTTTACCTTTATGTGTATGTATATGTGTGTGTCTGCACACATGCACACAGCTGCCTATTTTGACAAACATGGTTTTATTGGTCCCCTGAGGAAATGGTGCCATTAATCAGCTAATTATGAGTGCAAAACTATCCATTGGGCAGTTAATTCATTGTCAGAGTACCCAAAGCCATTTCACGTAACTGATTTTTTAAATTGTTAAAGAGGTTGAGTACTACGCTGTGTACAGGCTGAAAATTGTTTATCTTAAATACAAAATGAAACTCAAAAGTTTTTAAGAATGCATGCTTGCTACTTTCCTTTTTTCTATGCAGTGAAATCTTTTTAAAGTTGGAGATGTTTACAGTGCTAAAGCTGACTGAGCTCCAAGGCTCTTCACTCTGAAGCAAGGATTGTGAACCCTGTTGCTCCTCCCAGTGTTGGTGGGACACAAAGAATATGTGCATGCTTTGCACTGCTTAGACCTTACTGCAAATGGCTGTTTCACCTCTGTTGAAGAAAGTCTCAGGGCACTTGTATTAAATCTTTGAGACCTGTGCTTATTTCAGAAACGTGACAAACAGTATCTCCACAGAAACATTTGCATATGTAGGAAATAGATATACATTTAAACATCAAAAAAAAGTTTATTTCATAACTTATTTCTTTCTTAAGACCTCTGATTTGACTCTTTCTGCCTCTGAAGACAAGATTTAATTTACTGTCAATAATTGGGCAATGTTATCTTACCATTTTTAGATTGTATGTGGATTTCTACATAATAATCCTTACTATTCTAAAAAACCCTGACATTCTCCTACTGTCATAAATCCCTATCCAAGCAACCTGTCTGTCAAGAATGAGACCACTCTTTATGTTAATTAAAAATTAACATCTGTTTTATTAAAAGAATAATTTTAAAAAAAAATTAATTAAAGTTAAAATAATCCAGTCTGGGAAAATCCACAAATAAAATCCTAAAACCTGGGTCCGCAGCGATTAGAGACCTTTGAAAGGGCCTAACCGGCACAAGGCCCCACACAGGAAGCCTGCAATGCTGGGTTAACTTTGGCTAGTCCAAAGTCAGAGAATTAAAATGGTCTCTCTGGAAGATAGAGGCCTGACTCACCAGCACTGGGCTTCACCCACAGCTAACCCGAGGCAAATGCCCCCCCCAGAGCTCTTGGAAAGTCTGCTGTTGGAGCTGGGCTTAGGAACTTGTACAACTTAAGGACAACTAACAAAAGCATTAAACTACACCACAAACACTTCAAGGAACTTTTAAAACAGAACAATCAACAGTCATTTTAAGGAACTTTTCAAACTGAACCATAAACACTTTAAGAATCTTTTTAAAAAACATACTAATTAACCTGGATAACTTGGGTATGTGCAGGAAACAAGACATTTGGAAGTTTGAGGCTCAAGGAAGGGATCCAACTTGGGAATATTTTATCAACAGGAATTTTTAACTAAGAACTGTATGATTAAACGATTCTGAGAATTAACTTTATATCTTTAACTAGAGTTTGATGGGCATTTTAAGTATGTAAAGGCTAATTTGGCAATTAAAGCACTTAATATGCAAAATACAAAACTAGGACATTTAACATCTTATCACACAAAATCAGGGCACTTAACATGCAAAGGCCAATTTGGTGGATTTCATATATAAGAAGTCCCCCCTTTTTCTCTTTTGCGCAGGCTGTTTGGCCTTTGCATTTAAGTGAAGTTGGGTAACTCTTCAGGAATGGCACTGAATTCCTTAAAATGGTCCCACATCTGCTGGGCTAGCTTTTGCTTCTTTCTATAGAGTTTTCTTCGGCTGGTTGACATGCATGATCTTGTCGCTGGAGGCTGAAGGAAGTCATTGTCCTTGGGAGATCCTGAGTAAGGGGCATACTTTGAACAACAGTAGTTATTAAACTAATAAAACCAGGAATTAAACAGGGAAGAAAAATTACACCAGTAAGGGAAAACCCAATGACAATTAAAACCTTTTTGTCTTTTAGCTCTAGTCAGTTCATCATAAAGTGCAATTCCTAGATCGTTTCCAACATCCTCTGGTAAAAGGAAAAAATTATGTTGGATATCTCCGAGGGTACAGCTTCCTCACCAGAGAGGTGGTAGTTTGGAATAGGCTTTGTTACTGCAGATCCAGTACAGATCTTGAGGTGCTTCCCAAAAGTGAGGTTGGATGCTAGAAGCAGAAGTCCAATATTTGGAGATCTGTGGCGAGACTGAGTAAGGATTTCCATGGTCCTAGCATTGATAGAATTGTTCCGTGGGATTTAAAATACAATTTTTGTTTTTAATTTTCTCTTTTGACCAGAAGACTTCTGGTTCTTGAGGTATCCACCAGTGTCTTTGCCCATCAGTTACTAAATACCTTTTATAAATTGTTTCTCCAACTTCTTTTGTAAACCTGTTCCCTTTTATGCATTCCTCTCCAATAACAGTGTTGTTTAGTTGCCAGGTTTCATTATCATGTTGGGTGGTAGGAGAGATGTCATTTAGTCAGATTAAATCAGGGGGTCCAATACTGACTCCCTGCCAAGGCCAACTTTCCGACAAAGTTCCTCCACACATCCAGCAATTTGTAAGATTCAATTGTTGACTCATTCTCTCGGCCAGATCAATGAACAGATTTTTACCTGACACTAAAGAATTTTCTGCTTTTTGTTTCTCTTTCTCATTGATTACTAATTCTTGGATCAGGTCCACATCATAAGGTTTTCTTTTGATCAAATCTTCTGTTTTTGTTATATAGTTAAAGTTAAAACAGAGCCAATCTTCTTGGGAGGGGCATTCTCCCTTTTGTTTATGAACCAAATTGCCAAGATTTCTGCCAATCCAGTATTTGTGTCCTTTTTCCGTGCAGGTACTTAGTGAAGTTGTAACAAGCTGGGTTCACACAAGTATGTGCACAGAAAAAGTGTTTAATTTGGTATGAGTTTCTTTCTGTCTGATATACTGTTTTGTAACATTTGTTACATCTGATGTTAGCCTGGGTGAAGGGAAACCACAGGATCCAGAGGGTTACAATGTAGAACAGGGTGCATTTGTTCTTGTTTGACAAGATTACCTTGAGGAGAGTAGTCATCACCCCAGGTCTTTCTGTCTCTGGGTGGTACCATCCCTGCTCCTCTGGTCCTTCTTCTGGGTTTTATCCCTTTGGATGGACTCTTCAGATAATCAGACATCAAGAACCTCTTCATTTTTGGAGTTGGCCTTGTTACGAATTTGAATGGTTTTGCCCTGAAATTTAAGAGTCAGATTAAGCTGTTATTAGGGATGAATACTACCTCCAACTGGAGCATTCTAATGTGGAAAGTGAGGAAACAATTTTTATGATACAACAACTTTAGAACAACAATAATATTTGGAACAACAGTCTTAACACTTTATAACTGGGGAAAAGGTAGTAATTTACTCGGATGTCTTAAAAGGGAAACTGGGAGTTAATACAAAAAGTGAGATAAACAGTTCTATGGGAGCTTTACTCTAGTGACTCTTCTTCAGTTGGTGGTGTTACCGGTCCTTTGACACACTGGATGTGCATCCACCCTTTTTCCAAAGTATGCACAGCTGTCTCAGTAGTTAGCTGGACTTGGAAAGGACCTTCCCAAGCTGGTGTCAGTGACTTTTCTTTCCACGATTTTATTAATACCCAGTCTCTTGGGTCGATGTGATGTAAATTCAAGTCCAGTGGTGGTGTCTGTGGTAAAAGTCCCTTCTCTCTCAGCTGCTTTACATTTCCTGCAATCAACTGCATATATTGTTGAACATTTACATTTCCACACTCCTTCGCATCAGCTTCATATTGGGTGGCTAAGTATGGTAACCTGTATATTTCATAAGAGGAACAGTTTAAGTCAGACCCTGGTTGAGTTCGGATCCGTAGGAGAGCAAGTGGGAGACACTTTATCCACGACCACTTTGTCTCGATTATTAATTTCATTAAAGTGTTTTTGAGGGTTTAATTCATTCGTTCCACTCTCCCAGAACTTTGTGGGTGCCACGGAGTATGCAGTCTCCAATTAATGCCTAATTGCTGCATCAATTGTTGTAGAATTTGGGAGGTAAAGTGTGTACCTCGGTCCAAATCAATTCGGTGGACTATCCCATAACGAGGGATAATTTGTTCAAGGATCACCTTGCTCACTGTTTGAGCAGTAGCGTTTACAGTTGGTATGGCTTCAACCCAGTGAGTAAGGTGATCAACAATCACTAATAAATATTTCCACCTTTGGACACGGGGGGGCATTTCAGTAAAATCAATTTGTATGCTTTGAAAAGGTCTAGCGGCCAATTCAATTCCCCCACTTGTATTCTTTTTCATAACTTTTCTATTTACCTTTTGACAAATTATGCAACTCCTTGTAATTTGATTAGCCAATTCGTAAATTCCAATATATCCGAAAGTTCTAAGAAAGTGGTCTGCTAGAGCTTTTGAACTCAGTGGTGACTTTGATAAATATTCCATAGGATTTCTCTAGCCAGATTTTTATTTAATATTTGTTGGCCATCTGGCAGATGCCACCGGCCCTGTGAATCTTCTTTCCCTCCAACTAAAATTGTGTTTTTCTTGATCATTAAAAACGGGCATGGGAAAAGTGTTGTTTATTAAAGTGCTGTCGATGTCATTGGGAAGTGCTTTCACCTCCATTACCTTTTCTGTTGTTTCTACAGCCACTTCTTTAGCTGCGAGGTCTGCAAAAGTATTTCCCCTTGCTTCTCTAGTGTTCCCTGCTTGATGTCCTGGGATGCGTACTACTGAAATCACCTGAGGTTGTTTAAGTGCTTCCAAAATCCTTAAAATTAGCTCTTTATGGAGGATGTCTTTTCCTTTGGTGTTGAGGAGCCCTTGCTCTGTCCAAATTTTGCCAAACGTGTGGATTACCCCATAGGCATACCTCAAGTCCGTGTAGATGGTTCCAATGCTTCTGGCTAGTCTGCAGAGGGCCTTTTCGAGGGCGTATAATTCACACACCTGAGCTGACCAAGTAGATGGTAACTTCCCTTTTTCTAAAACTTTCATTTGAAGCCATCTACAACAGAATAGCCGGAGCATTGTTTCCCATCTACAACTCAGGATGACCCATCAATAAAAAGGACTTCTCCTTGATCAAGGGGCAGTCCACTAGATCTTCCCAAATTTTTGTTTGTAGGTCAACTATATCAATGCAATTGTATTCAAGGACATTTTTAGAGGGGATTCTGTAAAGAAATTGAGCTGGATTTTGGATTGAGCAAGTAACTAAGCTCAGGTAATCAGTGTGCATTAATATAGTTATATATTTCGCCATCCTTGGATCTGTTAGCCACTCGGAAGCTCTCTGATTCAAGATAGTCCTTATCGAGTGTGGCATATAAACAGTCAACTTACCCCTGAAGATGAGTTTTTGGCTCTCCAAAACCAGGGTGGCTGCTGCAGCGATAGACTGGATGAAGACTGGCCATCCTCTTGACACTGGGTCTAACAACTTTGAGAGGAAAGCAACTGGCTTTCTGACTCCACCCCAGTCTTGGGTCAAGACACCATAGGAGATTCCTTTCTCCACATTAACAAACAGGTCAAATGGCTTTTCTAGGGAACGTAGGCTTAAGACTGGTGCTTTTGTCAATTGATCTTTTAGATTTTGAAGTTTTTGATCGTCTGATTCTGTCCAATTGATAGATAGGTTTGCCCTTGGTTAATTTTTCATATAAGAATTTAGCAGACCAGGTATACTGGTCGATCCACAGTCTGCAATACCCAAATAAGCCTAATATTTGTCTGACTTCCTTTTTTGTAGTTGGAGGTGATACATTTAGAATCCCTTCAATTCTTTCGGCACTCAGCTTTCCAGTGCCTCAGCCAAGTACATGTCCTAAATATCTCACCTCCTGTTGAATGAATTGTAATTTCTGTTTTGAAACTCTCAAGCCATTCTTTCCCAGAAAATTTAATAATTGAGTAGTGCCCAATCTGACTGTGGACTCCTGTTCTCTGGAGAGTAGCAGGTCGTCCACATATTGTGTTACCTGTGTCCCTGTAGGTGGAGAGAAGGAGCTTACCAGGTCCTCTAGCACTTGACCGAAGAGTGTTGGTGCCTCGGTGTAACCTTGAGGAAGTCGAGTCCAGTGCAGCTGCTACCTCCTTCCAGTGTCTGGATCCTCCCATGTAAAAGCGAAGATATCTCTGTAATGACAATCTAGAAAACATGACCAGAATGCATCCTTGAGATCAAGAACAGAGAACCAGGTATGCTCTGGCGGTACTTGGCCTGGAAGAGTATAAGGATTTTGTACCAAAGGATACCTGGTTTGAACTCTTAATGATCTCACGCAGGTCTTGTACCAGCTGAAAGGTCTTATCTGGTTTCTGGACAGCCAAAACTGGGGTGTTGTAGGGCAACTTGCAGGTCTCGAGGATCCCATCCTCTATGAGGTCCACAATGACAGGTTTTAGTCCCTGTCTTTTGTATTTAGACAGTGGGTACTGTGGTACTCGGATTGGCTTGGTGTCAGGAAGTAGTTGCATAGTGAGCAGTGTGATACCCATTTTACCTCTGTTTTTAGGCCTTGCCCAAACTATTGGATTGATTTCTTTTTCATCTGTCAAAGATAAAACAGTTTTGTTTTCATTTGACGTCCTTGAGGTACCACTCTGATTTTAAGTGGTACTTGGAAGTCCTGGCGTAATAGGTTGGTACTTGCTTGAGGTAAATACAGAATATCACCTGTATGGGTGCATCCATGACTAGTAATTGTCACATCCTTTATTAGGGGAACCTCAAAGGTTTCTCCTTTGGCTCCATAAATGTTTAAAGCGCTTGTTGATATTGTACATCCTTTGGGTTATTCAGTGACACAGGTCCTTTTGGCACCTGTGTCTACTAAAAACTCCATTGTCTGTTCCTGGGGACCAACTTTTAATTTTATCAAGGGCTCTTGTAGATGTTTCTGTTTCCCCAGGTGGTAGAGCCCCTGACACCTTCAGTTATTCAATACCTGCCCTCCATTTGGAAAGCCTCTTGATCTCTTAGTCTTTTAAAACAACGCCAATGGCCATGGCCCTCTTTATTGCAGTATCTGCATATGATTTTTCTGGGTCCTGAGGTCTCAGAAGTAGATTGTTGTGGGGATCCTTTAGAGGTTTTCTTTTGGAGAGAAGGCTTAAAGAAAGGGTTGTTTCCCATGGTTAACATAACTTTGGCTTTGGTTTTTATTCTTTCCTCATCTCTCCTAACATATACTTTTTGTGCTTCCTCCAACAACTCATCCAGTCCTATCTCTGGCCACTTTTCCAATCTTTCTAATTTTCTTCTGATGTCGGGCCAGGAGTGCAAAACGAAGTGAACTTTCAACATAGCTTTTCCACCTTCACTTTCTAAATCAATTTCAGAATATAATTCAATGTTATTCCTCAACCGAGTCATCCAAGCGGTAGGGGACTCATCTTTTTCCTGTTCCCCGCAAAAAGCCTTTTTCACGTTGTTAACACGGGGAACAGCCTCTTTGATTCCTTTAACAATTAAATTCCGATAATCAGTCATGTACCTCCTTCCCTCTTCTGAATTTCGGTTCCAGTTAGGATCAGTTACGGGCAATTTGTGTTCGCCAATTGGGCCTTGGTTTGTATTGTTTTCTCTGTCCCATACATTTACTCCTGCGGCTCTAATCATCTTCCGTTCCTCAACGGTGAACAGAGCTTGGAGGATAGATTGCATTTCCCTCCAAGTATAAATGTTAGGGCCGAGGAATTGGTCAAACTGTTCTGCAAGACCCACCGGATCAGTTAACAAACTTTTCATTTCCTTTTTAAACTCTCGTACTTCTGACGATGCCAGAGGTACAATGACATAACCAATTCCTCCCTGAGCGCCTCCCATAGCTACTTCTCTGAGGAGCAAAATTTGGGAATCTTGGGGTGCGCTAGGGCAGGTGGGACATTCAGGTGCTTTAATGGACTTCCTTCTAGTGCAGAAGGCTGGGCCCTTCTGGCTAGAAAGAACTTCACGTTCAATTATTTTCTTTTGAGAGTTAGAGGTAACAGACACTTCCCGGTTTATCTCCATTTCATTTTCACTTTCAGAATCCCCTTCGGTTGATTGGTTCAGTGGAGGAAAAACTCTTTTACATTCAATTTGGACTCTCTCCCTTGGAGGAGTTGCTGGAGGAAGGTGGTCTAAGGGATCCCATTTTGCTTGACTTAATTTCTTTTTAGGTTTCTCATTTGGTTTTTCCAAAATTGGTAGCACCTTGTTTGATTCTTCTTGAATTTGGTTTGGTTTAGTTTGTTCTGTTTCTGGCTTTTCCCAATATCTTAACCAAATTTTTGCATACTCTAATTCATTAGGATCTTTTGAGGCTCTGTAGTGCACACAGGAATAAAGTGCCCTGCAGAGCCATGCTTCTGAGGACCCATGTTTTGGCCATTTAAGGCCATCATGACTGATCTTACGTTTTGGCCATTTAAATACACAGTACTGAATCATTTGATATTGATCTTTTTCTTTAGTTAAATTATTTGTCTCCCATTCAATTAACATCTGCCCTAGTGGGCTGTCAGGAAAAATTTTGTATTTCTTAAAAGGGCTGTTCCTCTTGCTATTTGACTGCCCCATTCTGTTAGTTTAGGACAAACAAATAGCTGATGCAAAAAAATGCCTTCTTTCCACCCCCCCCTTAATTAAATCAACCAAAACTAATATGATAAAAGACAATCTGTGTAATGTAATAAACAACAAATCAAAACTTTTTAGTAATTAGAAATAACAATCCACTGCAAAATTAAGAAAAGTGGTAGGTCCGTGGGAAAAGTAAAAATTAAATATTTTATAATATAGACTCTAATGGTAAAGAAAATGAACTCGTCAATAGAATAACTAATTCTAATACAAAGATAAGATAATATGGCAGACCCGTGGGAAAATTCAAAATTAATTATAAATATCTATAATTTACAATAAAAATATTATTGCGATTAGGATAAAGACAATGAATACCACAGCGGTACCTTTGGATTAAGACAGATAACAAGAATTACTGTGAAAAACCGCAAAATAATTTGGTCAAAAGCCACAAATAAAAGAACTGGCTAATATGCTATACAACAGTCCAACTAAAATACAATCACACATGTGACTAATTAAATCTTTAAATCTGTTTAAGAAGTACTAAAGATTTGTAAAATAACATTTAAATAATTTAAACCTGGCAGTAATGTCAGTAGTGGCAGCCTCTCTGCTCAAGGGAACTTAAAATGGTGGCCCTGCCCACCAAAAAGAAGGAAATTTGAAATGGTGGCCCTGCCCACCAAAAAAAGAAATTTAAAATGGTGGCCCTGCCCACCAAAAGGACATGAGAGAAAAAGAGGTTAGAGTGGGGTGTCCTTCTCAGTTCTAGACCCGAGAAGGACTAGGGATATGAAACTGTAAAACGTATTGGAGTCGTGTGCACTCCTAAAGAGGTAACTTCCCCTAAAAGTGCCACCCACCACCCTCAATCGTCCTCCTGTATCCCTTAAGGAGTGATTCCTCGTGGTGTGCACCAAAGAGATAACCCTTTCACTCGCTTCCTCACTCACACAGGGAATAGCCAACCCCACACTCACCCACAAAAGGGCCCAACCCTGGGAGTCCCTCTAGAACTTTAAGCTCTTTAAAAAAGAGCAATTCCCTAACTAAACACCCCTTAGGAAGGGTTTAGGCCTCACCAGGTTCCTGTAGTGGGGTGTCTCCTCTCAGCTGCAGGGGTCCAAGGTTGTCCAGTAAATCCAAGAAAGGAAAATAGGGAAAAAAAATTTAAAAATTCAAAAATTTACCAAAATTCCTGGATTTTAGGGCAAAAATATGGCCTCCCAGATGAGTCCCCCAAAGCGTTGTCAAGAATGAGACCACTCTTGATGTTAATTAAAAATTAATATCTGTTTTATTAAAAGAATAATTTTAAAAAAAATTAATTAAAGTTAAAATAATCCAGTCTGGGAAAATCCACAAATAAAAATCCTAAAACCCGGGTCTGCAGCGATTAGAGACCTTTAGGCCTAACTGGCCCAAGGCCCCAGCACAGGAAGCCTGCAATGCTGGGTTAACTTTGGCTAGTCCGAAGTTAGAGAATTAAAATGGTCTCTCTGGGAGATAGAGGCCTGACTCACCAGCACTGGGCACCACCCACAGCTAACCCGAGGCAAATGCCCCCCCAGAGCTCTGCTCCAGCCTTTTATCGTGTCCATGCTCCGCCCCAGTCCGCCCACAATCCAGCCCCCATGGTCTGGTGCGATTGGTGGAGCCTTGAAGTGAAGTCATTGGATCCAGCCAATGGGATAGCTCCTTGTCCAGGGAGCTTGGAAGGCGGGAAAATGTCCTCATTGCCAGTCATGTTGCCGTGGAGCTGAGCTGCAGGTTAATGGACAGCGGGTAAAAATAGCCCTCGACAGTCAGGCAGTCTGCTCTTGGAGCTGGGCTTAGGGACTTGTACAACTTAAGGACAACTAACAAAAGCATTAAACTACACCACAAACACTTCAAGGAACTTTTAAAACAGAACAATCAGCAGTCATTTTAAGGAACTTTTCAAACTGAACCATAAACACTTTAAGAATCTTTTTAAAAAACATACTAATTAGCCTGGATAACTTGGGTATGTGCAGGAAACAAGACATTTGGAAGTTTGAGGCTCAAGGAAGGGATCCAACTTGGGAATATTTTATCAACAGGAATTTTTAACTAAGAACTGTGTGATTAAACTGTTCTGAGAATTAACTTTATATCTTTAACTAGTTTGATAGGCATTTTAAGTATGTAAAGGCTAATTTGGCAATTAAAGCACTTAATATGCAAAATACAAAACTAGGACATTTAACATCTTATCACGCAAAATCAGGGCACTTAACATGCAAAGGCCAATTTGGTGAATTTCATATATAACACTGTCCATACAAATTATGTCTAATGTAATTTCAGTATAACCTCTGGCATTGGCAAACAGTGATCATCTTTTATTGTTAAATGCCTTAACAGAGCCTGTGGCTGATTTTACCACGAGCAGAATCTAGCCCTGAATTTAACAGTACTTCACATATTAAGTCTATGATACAGAGAGCTTTGAAACTATTTTCAAATTGATATGTCCTCACCAAAGGCAGGCAGATGGTCAGTTGTAGAAAAACAAAGATAAAACCCCACAGGAAATCTATTTTAATGTTATAAATCTGTATCAGAAAAAAATTGTCAACACAATTCAAGGAGCAGTGGTGCACAGTTATTTCTGGAACAAGTTTATGTATCTGCCTTCTTGTGTCTTTTTCAGACTGGTTGCAGTAAATAAACTCATTAGAACAACAAATCTGAGTTCCAGAGAATAAGGCCTGGCAAGATCTTAAAGCTTCTCAAAGATTTATGTTCTTCCAGTGACCAATGCTGAATAAGCTTCTCTGCAGATATGGATTTGCTGATTTTTTATGCTTTAATTTGATGATTCTTATTAAAAAAAAGATAAGCAGCAATGTTGGTGTGTGAAAATTTTTATAGTTCAGTGTGTAATTCAAAACCATGCCTTATCATTGTGTTCTGCTTATGATAAGTTTTTATAAGCAGAGGTTTCATTTTTTTTTTTTACAATTAAGTGAGTCCTTGCAATTTTTCTTACTCCTTACTCCTTATTCCTACTTTGAAGATTCAGCAATACACAGTTTGAAAAGTTCCTTGAAGAATTTTATGTGGGAGGTTACAAGAAATATAAGAAACTTTCTCAGTCTCACCAGACATCTGACCACCATGATGATAGAGGATAGCTTTGCAGAATTTACCACAGTCCAGGTTCATCTCCTCATGTCCCCCCCAGTGCTCCCTCAGGACAAAACTTCAATTTTTTGAATGTCTGTGCTGGCCTCAGACAGATCCTACTCCCAGTTCTTCAGGTGGACATTTGAATCTAACTCAGTCATGTGATGACAGGAAAATTTTATTAGCTTGAGACCTTTAGAGGTAATTTTGCCCAAACTCAAAGCAGGGCTCACTTAAAAGAGAGATTTGCCCATTCTAGTGATGGCTACTCCACTGCTCCCCCGAGCAACCTCTCCCTTGATTAATACATAATGGTTTACACATTTAACAAAATTAGGGTCCATAATCACTGAAATAATAAAAATTAAGCTTAATGGTTTTCAGGAAGAACAAAACTTTCCCAAAGAAAACAGATTTTTCTCTTTTTTACTATTCACAGCTGCAAGTTGAATAGAAAAATAAACTTGTTTCTTTCATTTGTATTATCAAGTCTGGGACGTGATTTAGGAAAGAATACTAGGGAGCCAAAAAAACATTACACAAGTGCTTTGTACAGGCATCACTGTAAATTATGCAGTGCTGTTTCCTTTTTCTTCCCTTTACCACGAAGGGTGTTTTTTCAAATAATTGCTGTAAACTTTCTAAGTACTCTTGACTCCAAAGCAAATAGTAAAATGAAAAAAAATTTAAATTAACTGTCATGAAAGTGTATTTCTAACCTTCCTAAACTCCTTGGATGTCATACTCAGACCCATATTTAACAGCACTGTTCACATGGCTATGATACTAACCATTAAGCAATGATAAATAGTAAGGCATGCTGTGCAAATGATATATAATTTTATGTTGCATTCCCCATACCATATTACAAATCACACTAGAATTTCTGTGGTCAGGTCATAGACTGTGCTAGGCCAGGCAACATGTGATTTCACTCCCCTGATAATCATAAACATTATGCACAGATTTTATCTACTGGTCAAAAGAAACCTGTAATTAGTGACTAAGCCAACCAGATCTAATAAAATGACAGGGTCTTTCCAGTCCTATAAGCATGGACTAATCAAACCCCTTAAAACCTCCCACTGCTGCCTAACACACTGTGTGTCTTTTCAGAAAAGTGCATCTTCTAAAAGAAATTTAGGAAGATATCACAAACATTTCCAGGATGTCTGAGGTTCACTTGTGCCGCTTTACCCTCTTCTGCCTTGCTGTGCCTAGAAGTTTTCTGACATATCACTGGTCAATGAAGGTAATTATTCATCTCTCTCATTTTCACATAGGTATTTTTAAACTGGTCTGTGCATGTTCTGACAAACAAGATCCAGTACCTTCATTGCAGGAACTAGGACAGTTTTAATGTATCCCAGTAATTAGGGATTTGGATTTTCCACATATAGATACACATATATCTATCTAAGTCTCTGTATATCTTGATGTTATCTTAATTAGATTTGAATTAAGGGCTATTTATTTTGGACAGCACTCATACTTAACTAAACATTTTAATTTTCAATTGGTAGGCTTAGAGGAGATCTGAGTTTGCAGTTAGAGATACTGCTTTTAGTGTAAACAGGATCTGAATAAACATCAGAAGACATCAGTGAAGAAAGAGTGAACACAAAAATGGTGAAATATTATTTTTTTTCTTGTCTCATTTTCTCTGTCTTAAAGAAGGATAAAACCATCTTTTGAATGTAGAACAGCATCCTCCACATACTGCTCTTTTATTGACATATTGGAGTACTGAAACTTCCTGCTCTTGTTTTATGGTGCCATGAGAGGCCCACAATGAAACTGCTTTCCTTTACATGTTCCATAGATCCTGCTGTGGAACATCCCATATCCTGACGTGGTTTTTTGCTCAGCCTGTCTTGCTTCCTATGCTCAATCCTTTTGGCTGTTCTTTCAACTGCATAGAAAGAATACTTTCAGGAAGGTATTTGAAGGTGGAGATGTTTTTATTATGTGGGAAAGGAACAGTCTCGAAGATAAGAGAGAGGGAATGCCTCCTTTGCTACCTGCCAATACATTCTGCTGCTGAAAGAAATGCAAAATTCCTGAATGCTCCCTCCACGGGTAAGAAAGGGCTAAAAGCAATTTGTCAAATGACCTTACTATCACCAAAAGGTCTGTATCTACTAGTATAAACATCAATTTTGCAGTGCATCGATACATAATGCTTTTTCTGCAAACAGCAGTAAATTGTATTAATTCTATGGATCAGGTTGTCCTAAATTTCTTTTTGTTAAGCAACACTTGCTAATAATGAGGACTTCTACAAGAAAATATGACTCAGCAAGGATCATGGGAAGTATCCTTTTATGTTAAAATTTTATTTGTACCTTTTACAAAAATACAGAAGCAAATCTGTCCACTTACATATGAATGCATTCTTTCATCATTAGAAAAAACAATACAACTTATTTCATTCTGAAACAAAAACAGTTGTGGTTCTTCAGATTATACATTAGGGATGTGCTGTAGTTCTGCAGTATACATACATTTGTCCCAGATGAGTAGTTTCTGCTTTTACCTATGCTGCAGAAGGTTTTGCTCCCCCTGCCATCAGCTCTCCACAGAGCCCACCTCTTGATTCAAGACTGGCGGCTGTCCTGCCAGGCACCAGGAACACGGGCTGCTCTAGAGACTGCTCCTGCCACTCACCCAGTCTCTGACTCTCTTTATTTTAGCCACAGACTTGGTGGATTTGCCATGAGGGGCTTTATGATCTGAGAGCTAGAACAATTAGCTCGGGGGGCAGCAAATGCAGGTAACTCAGAAGTTCTGGCTCTCATAGCACTGGAGCTTGAGAAATCCCAAAGTCCAGGACACAGCTCCGCTCTGTATATAGTTCATGAGTAAATTGTATCACACGCTTTCTTACAATTCATTTTCTCTGTCTTGCAACTGTAGAGCACTTAAATTGCTTAATGACTTCAGCTATGCACTAAACATGAATGCCAGCACTTGTCATTAGCAGCCTTGCACATTCAGTTTATGCTACATATCTTTAAATAATATGTTTAAAAATTATTTTCTATATAAGACTTCAGGTGTCCTGCATTGTTAGTGCTGTGAGAAAGTGTAGATATCCTGCTTTTTAGTCCCTTATCAAGCTGCTAATCAGTGACATTCTGGTGCTTCAACTGCATAACTGTAAGAGTCAGTCTTCTGCTCTCCAGGCCTACAAAATATTTCTTTAGTCTTAATTCTGAGGTCATATTTTTCAGAAGCAGTTTATTATCTAAATGTAATTTTAAGTATCTTGCACACAAACCATTTCAACAGCCTCATGTGTTCTTGGAGCAAAGGCTAAGTTTTGCTTTTGAATACTCAGATGAATCTTACACCCAGATAACTACCGATATATGCATTTTATCTCTATTCTGGTGGAATTGATGAAAAGTGAACCTTTCTGAATCTGGACCTCTCTCCTGATCCCACAGGACTACAGGACATACAGGAAAGCTCAAAGTTTGTTTCTCAGATCTCACTCCTGCAAACACTATGGCTCTCAAAGATGTGCTTTGGTACAATTACTTAAAATTATTCAAAACACTATCACTTCCTCAGTTTAAGATCTGCCTCCTGGCCAGAGATTGCTGCAAGGAATGTTTAGGTTAGAGGTAAGGTTTGTTTGTACTGAGGTGATAATGAATTGGGGTAGGAGAGATAGAAGCACGTCCTGTTCTATTATGAAGATGGTAAGTTCTGTGAAGAAGTCTAGCATACAGCAGTGGGCATTAACCTTTCAAATTTATTCATCTAACTGGACCCCTTAGGCACTCAGATAATTTTACATGGTTGACTGACACTTTTTTTGGTGTTGTTTACAGCTACTTCCATGTGTAAACCCACTTGCTTTCCTAGACCTGTTTGGCATGAAGGCTGAAATCTGCTGGACAGTTTTTGTGTGCTAAATCTGTCTAACTAATAAATTTATCCAGCCGTAGGAGGAGAACAATGGCTGAGCACAAGCATGCCACTCAGCCTGACAAGCCCAAGGACACTGAAGAAGACGTTTTACAAGAACAGTACATGTCACTGGAAATGACAGGCTATACGCTTAAATATAAACTCAAGACCATCAATACAATTTAGCATTTCTAGCAGCAACAATCCAGTAACCCAAATTAAATACTATCCGTTCAAAAGACAATGGAAGCAAAAAGGAGACAAATTTGAAACGTTTGAGTAGCTGCAAAAATAAAGCTGGACCTCAATTTCTACTCTTATCAAAAACACATTGCCTGCAAGAACCTACAAGAGGAAAAGAAACCCCAAAAAACAAAACAGGAAAAAACCAAAACCAAAACCAAAAAAACCCCAACCAAACAAAAAAATTCCCAAAACCCAAAGCTCACCAAAATACACTAAAAAGAGAAGGAAAAAGGGGTGACAGAAGGGCTGAAAAGTGTCATTATTAGTGTTTGTGAATGCATATTCAGCTTTTCTCTTCTTGTTTTCTGTAACCAGGCAATTAAATAACCAGTGTTACTAGTCTGTATGGCTGCAGAAAAATTAGAAAATAACATTTTAAATGACTTAGTATTTAGATAGTAGATAAAAATGGATCACATATCTGGATGTTCCCAAGTTTATCTTTCTAAAAAAGGTCATGATGAACACTTTGAAGATCTCAATGCTCAGATTCATCAGAAAAAGAAGAAAATAACCTTGTTTCCAACTTTGCCTTTCCTAACTGTGGCCTGTTCTCCCTGTTTTCTGTTCATGGCTGTGTATCTGGCCTCAAGTCCACAGAGGCTGGAGACACTGAACTCTAATGGCAATCATACAGAAAAAAAGCAATCTATATTTTGAAAAATTAGTTTTAATATATAGGGACAGCTGAAGGCCACTGGGGGTTGAACTTTTTATATATAAGATGGGAAGGCATTTGTAGGAGGCTGTTGCCTACAACAAAAGTAGATTGGCTTATTTCCATGATATCCATGCAAAATTTATTGAAATTAATGTGAGTCATTGAATGGATTTCACACCATTTCTAGAAGAGATCTAAAGGAACAGCAATATAACTGAGCATAATGGTTTGAAAAACTGAGGCTGTAGTGAACAATGCCACAATGTAACATCAGCTACCATTAAATTAAATGACAGGATCAAAATACACATCCCCTGAGCAAACAATCAACTTACATTTCTATTAACTAATGGAAATTGTACCAACTACAATTCACGTTGACAATCATACAAAAACTCAGTGTTATAAAGTAAACATTGTAAAATAAAGTACAAAATTATTTTGCTATGTTATGTTTATTTTCTAACTAACCGGCTTATTGTTTCCAAGCATTATATTCCCAGCATTGCTACAGTGAACACACAGCAATGTGGCGCAGGATCTGGACATCTTACTGACACCCAGTGTAGAAAGTACAATAGCATAATTTGTTTCCAGCCTTATCCTCCGAGTGTCGAGTAACAGCCCTCTGTTATTTGTGTGAAGCCTGAAGCTTTAGCAGGAGACAATGCCTTTCAGGAACCTCGCTGGGGCCTGAGCAGCCATCGCACACCTGACCGATCCCGGGCGCTCCGTGCTTTGGCTCTGCGTTACCCGCGGGCCGCTGGGAATAGCCAAACCCGACTCCCGCCCCGCGGGCTCTCTGTGACCAGGTGTGAACGTGTTTCTGTTCCCAGCACGTTTAGCGCTGCAAAACTCGCCAGAGAGCTAAAAGGGCGCTTTATACGTTAATTTTGGATCTTTGCCTGTCTAAACTCTTAATCCAGGCGCCGGGCGCCTCCGCCCTCCCCAGCGGCTCCGGCGGGACTCCGGCCGCGGCGGAACCCGGCCCGCGGGAGGCTCCCGGCCGCGGCGGGCGCACGCCTCTCCTGCGGAGCGCTCTCGCGGAGCGGCGCTGCCGCCAGCCCGGCTCCACGGCGGCCCCGCGGGCGCGGAAGCGGCACACAGCCCCCCAGGGCAGCAGCGTTTGGGGTTCCCTTGTTCCCTCCCTTCAGCGATCCCAAACTCCGTTCTAACGCGTTTATTTCCTCCTGCGTCCCAAGCCAGCTTCCTGCCCGCGCTACCACCGCTTGTCCCCAGCATCCCGCCCGCCCCGCCGCTCCGCGCCGCCGGTTCACGGGCGGCCCGGGACGGTGGCGGCGGCGGCGGGGGCGGTGGGCGGCCCGCGGGAGGCCCCGATTGGCGCAGCCGGCGCACGTGGGGCCGCCCTCCCGCCTCGGCGCTGGCAGCGCGGCCGCCGCCGCGGGGCACGGCACGGCAGGGCGGGAGAGCGCACCGTGCTCCGCTCCGCGCGGGTCTCCGCGCACCGCACGCGGCGCTGCGGCGAGGAGGGGAGCGAGAGGACTCAAACCGAGCCTGCGGAAAGGTGGGTGTGGGGGCGGCAGACGCCGCGCTGCGGGTCGCGGTGGCCGTGGGACGGGCGGGGGCGATGTGCCCATCGGCTCCCTCGGTGGTGCGCCGCGCCCGCCCCGTTGGGGCTGCCGGCTGCCACGGCAGTCCGCAGGCGGAGCTCTCCGAGGGAGCGGGGCAGCGAGTTAGCGATTAACTCTGCCGTGGCGTCCTCCGCCCCGGCACGGCGCTGGGAGCGCCTGGGCGCTCCGGGGGTGCCGGGCCGAGGCAGCCGGGTCTGCGCCCCGGGGGGAGGCGGCTGTTCCCGCGGGCGGGGGCGGCCGGAGCCGCGGAGCTCCGCCGAGCGCCGTCTGCGGCGCGGCTGGGGCGAGGCGGGCGGTGTGTCCGGCAGCGCAGCCCTTCAGCCCTCGCCGTCGGAGGCTGTGCGAGCGGGGGGGTCCCGGCCCTGGCCGTGCGGCCACCCCCCGGCACAGGAGGCTTTGCTCTGACACCGGCCCCGAAGTCTGCGCTGCCAGGAGTCGCTGGTGCAGCCCGGCGGTGCTCGGTCCCTGTGGATCATCCTCGGGAGGTTCTGCGGGTGGTGAAGAGCAGCACAGAACTGCCAGTAAACGTTAAGCAGATCTACTGGTCCCCTTCCAACAGGATGTTTCGGGAGTAACCTTGACAGTCCAGTGAAACGGCCACCAGCACCTTCCTCGCCTTCTGTTTGAGCCAGCTTTGCTAAGGGAAAAGTAAAATCTACAATCGTCATTATCCACTTGTCTTGTGCTGATGTTGATGAAATCTGAAGTTCAAGAAAATATTTAACATTATTTAGAGAAATGTGTTATTCTTTTTTCATCATATTTTGCCCTCTGTCAAACAGAGGAGCTTATGTTTAAGGAATTACATCACTTTGCAAATCCCTCTATCTTTCTCTAAAAATAAACTGTCTTTTAGGATGTCTTTAACTTGGCTGTTTTCCTTTTGTGAGTCAGAGCTAGTGTTACTGCTTTTCATTGCTTGAACAGGCTCCACAGACGCCTGACACCTCTCTTAAGAGTTTTAAGAGTTGTTGCTCATGTGATGGGGATCATCTGGCAACTCTGCTTAACGTTACTGAGGCAGACAGGACCTTTTCCATCCTGAAATACTGGAAGATGACAATAAGGTATCTTGATTCTCTTTCGATTATGACATCTAATCAATGCTGCACTGACTAACTGTAGGAGAGGTCTATGACCTGCCGTCCCTTATAAGAGAGGAGTAAGCAGAGGGCAGGGAAATTGTATCTTGCTGGTGATGCATTGAGTTGGCAACTGAGAGGTTTCTTTTTCACATCTATAATTTCCTAGCACACTTCACTCCTGATTTTTTCTGTAATTGTAGTAAAGTATTTTAATGAGACCCTAAGAACTCCAAACGTAATAAACACAGGAGAAATACTTGTGCTAGTTTGTGGGCACGTAATCATAATGGGGAGTTGGGCATTATTTTTTTTTCCCTCACGCTCTGTGAATATGAATTTACAGCTTCTTGCCCCTAGGACGGATGTTCCCCCATGAGGTTGATGTTAGTCTGCTTGATAAATAACTTGGAAAAAGTCACTTTCAGTGAAATGTTTAAGGCCTTTCTGCTTGAGGGAATGCAGTTACAGTGTAGCCGTGCCACACTAATTTCCCTTCTAATACTCTTGATTTTCTTTAGGAATGTGCCTTAAAAGTGGGATGGCACCTTTAAAAATGCACTAAAGTAAAACAATGAAAATAAAAAGTACTGTAACATTTTGAGTGTAGAGTAAAAGAACCATTTTGGAAGTTAGCCCAATCACCATTTTGTGATAGCTTCCTCAGGTGAAGGAATTTCCAGGTGGAAAAAAAAGGCTGTGAAGAATTGTGCAGTGGAAAGTAAGGGGTATCCTACCCCTGAGTAAGAGTGTTTGCTGTGGTGACAGATTTCTGTTAACTTTCACATGTTGATTTCTCATCTTTGTTTCATTTATCTTCAAGTTTCTGAGTGTCTCTCTAGACTTGGTCTAGATAGGAACATACAAAGTCAGGGATGTGTGATGATGGTATTGTGAGCTATAGAAGGGTAAAAGAGAAGTATTTTACCGGGGTTTTCTTCTTCCAGATTTATGTTCAGATCACCTCACTCGTGTGCATGTGGGATTTTTAGACAGTGAAGATAATATAAAAATGAGCTATTTATAAAGTCCTCAGTATGAAGGGTTTTTTTCCCTCCTAGTTGAATATTCTTTCTTTGCACTACTTACAGTTGCTTATACTAGAAGTCCGCTTCTTAAGTAAGGTGAATTTATCAATAGATACTTCTTGTGTTTGTAGTGTTGTTACTAGATTAAAGCGTACATTTTAGGAAACTTAAAAATACCTTTAAAAAAAAATGCAGCTTATAAGACTATATGTGGTAAGATGTCTTCTGTTTTATTATGAATAAAATTCTATAAAATGCTAACTCTGTAAAATAGTAGCTGTTAGCTTCCTTTGGGGAGAGGCATGCTGTCTAAATAACAGTGCATTTATTCTTTCTTTCTTCTTTCCTTGTAGCTTAGTGTCTATTTCCAGTGTCCAGCTAGTAAGCTAACATTGCCAAGGTTGTAGAGAAGTGTTTTAATCACAGGTTTGGAAGTGTCTGGAAAACATGATGGTAAGACAAACTTGTCTTCTGTTTTTAACCAAGCAGGAATGCTATAGCTAACGTGTGCAGAGACAAATCAAGTCCTTCAAGTGAACCCTTAATTTGCCTAGTCCTTTATTGGTGCTCTCTAGTGATGTTGGAGATTTGAAAAATGAATAAACTAAAAAGCCTTGGCATTAATCTCTGTTGTAGCCAGACATGCCGGTGAATTCATTAATACACTTTTGCATATGACTGCAGCAGTTTGTGCTGGTTTAACTGTATAGAAGCATGTTTAAATTTAGGCTTTTGGTTTGCCTATTTCTTGTTGTTTTGAGTCAGGACATGCAAACTGGGATGTATGTAGTATTTTATCAGTGCTAATAAGCATTGTAGCATTGTTCTTGTTCTGTAGCATTCCTTGGTTATACAGATCTTTAATTTATCCCCAACACATTTCTTAAGCTTGGAGAAAAGGAGAAGAAAATAGTAATAATAATTCAAAACAAGAAATATGTTAACAAGAGAAGGAACTATTGTTTTTCCTGCATAAATTATGTTGTCACAGAACATTTAGGCTGTGGTGTGCAGGGAGGAACTCTGGTTTTAGGGGAGTGGGAGGAAGGACATTGCCTCTTAGTACCTTTTTTTTTCTTCTCTGAGTAATCTGCTATCAGAGAAATGAATGATGATTTCTCAAAAGCAAATGCATTTCTGAGGCTATATATAGCAGAAATAAAGTCGTGAAATGTATTCACTCGGTAACTGAGGGCCAAAAAGAGATCAGACCGTTTAAGAAAATCATTGTATTCAAACTCTTTCAAAACTGCCAGTATCGTCTTCCATCCTGAAAAACCTTTTTCCAGTAGCCCCTTTTCTTTTGCAAGTGTACGTTTGTTGGAGGCCCCAGTTGACTTTTGGCATGTGTTGTTCATTGTGGTGCTCTAGAGCTCACAGCTGAAAGTTAAGCTGCCTTTTTCTCTATCTTAAGCTTAGGCAGACATCCTCTGCACCTGAGGTTTTTGACACAGACAGTGCTGTGGGGCTTCTTTGTAATAAATCCCTTTGTAAATGGGATTGCATGACTGTGAGTTTGCTTGATATATTACATATTCCTACTTTCCCTTTAATAATTTTTCTTGGCCGATAGTTTTGGGAAAGGATTCCTGCTGTGCTGAAGTGCTGCAGGTCTGGGAACAGTTTGGACTGTAATGTTCCTGGAAGGGTGGGCTGTGTTCTTTACAAGATAGCACTTGTTTTGGATTTCTGATGCTTGGAAGACCTAGGTTTATATATGTGTGTGTTTAATGTTGTCAGCTTCAGGCTTTCGTGCGTAAATAACAGTGGTAATCTACTGTCAGCAGCCCCAAGGGAAAATAATCCAGACATTTCTGTTCTATAGCATTTCAATTTCCTTAATAAAACAGGAGCAATGTGAGAGTTTAGGGTTGCTCAGTGGTGCAGAATTCTTAGCAGTGGCTATAAACACAAGTTATTAAAAGTTTTACTGTCATGTACTGATGCGGATTAAAGTCCAGCACTAAAAGCTGAACTTGTTTTTTCTTGCCCTTTAAACTTGGTTCTAATCTTGCTGTAGACATGAGAACAGTGCCAGCTCCAGGAATCTTATTTTTGTCTTTTCTTCTGCCTTTACTATCTTGTGTGGTTTTAAACTTCAGGCATTTTCACTTCATTATCTCTTCCTAGAGATTCCATATGTTTTTTAAATGCGTGAAGTTTTCAAGTAGTGTAAAACACATTGTGTAATTACAGCCAGATCTGTTAATAATAGGGGAAGCCCCAAGATTACTTATATCTGTATGAAACA
Source organism: Aphelocoma coerulescens (assembly GCF_041296385.1). Taxonomy (NCBI): domain Eukaryota; kingdom Metazoa; phylum Chordata; class Aves; order Passeriformes; family Corvidae; genus Aphelocoma; species Aphelocoma coerulescens. The sequence continues at coordinate 38,165,546 of NC_091019.1, read as the reverse complement.
CTTAGGATGGAGACAGTTTGCAAAACAGGTTTAGGGATAGGTTGAGTTTTTCTTGTATGTGCATAAAACAGTACAATTAAACTTATAACAGTAATAAATAATAAACTTGGTTCGCATTAGATTTCAATATAGGAAGTTAACATACTCCTACTTGAGTTAAACTGAGCCATGGTTAAATTATTAAGATTCTGCTGCTGTGGAAACAATTCCTTTTTCTTGAAGCATCACCGTAAGATAAAACTGGAAATGTAACTTTTGTAAAATTTGGTGCTTACCTGCAATTCATCTGCAAAAAATACGTGCAATTTCTTCTTGCTAATTGTGCTGGCCAACAAGTTGGTTATTTATACATTTTGGTTTTGCGTCTCCTTTTCACAAGCCATTTTGTGCTATGCATACAGGCTGTTTTAGAAAACACTCTTCTGCATCTTGGAAATACTTGCTTAGAGAACCAGTAATTCCTTAACTTTACTTAAAGGTTTTTTTCAGGATTGTTGTGGTACAAAATTGAAAACTAATCTAGTTCTTTTTCTACCTTTCCACTTGCTAGTGTATTTAGGAGGAGGGGAAGAACAAACAACTGGCCATATGCAGTATTCACTTGGAAACTCCCTCTTGGTAATGAATAGAAATTCTAGGATGTTCACGAGCTTACTTTTGAATTGTTTGCCTTTATGGGCCATTATCTGAGCATATCAACTTTCTGTAGTCATTTAAAGGGACACAATGCTCAGTTCAACATTGCTAATCACATATGGAAAGAAAGAAGGAAAATATGATCAATTATTGACAGATTGGAATTATGCAGTTAGAATGAGTTCCTGTTAGTTCATTTATTTCCTTGAGCTTTTATGGCAGGTTCCTGACGATGTAATAAAGTGTCCAAGTGTTCTGATATGCCCAGAGGTTAGTGACTAGTCTGTTAGCACCTCTGTGACTTAAACATGGCAAATAGTGTTTTGAAGTGGCAATTTGTTCAGTGTGGGTTAACAATCAACTCTACCCTCTTAACATCAAGCACTTGTTATTCTGTAGGACTCTGTCTTGGGGCCTTAGGCTGTCAGGTAGCATGAAGTGGAGAAAGGATGGATGCTCAGAGATGTCCTCTACTCATGTCTGACAATGCTAAGGGGCTTCTTTCTGGCTTTCTGGTGGCCATCAGTTCCTTGCTGGTAGGCATCCACTGCAGGTGGGCTCTGTACCTGGGCCTGTGCCACTTTTTTCATTGAATGGAAGTTACAAGATTCAGAGAGACAAAAAAGTGTCTGGTGTCTTTCCATAGGAAAGGGCCAACAAAAAAACTTGTATTCAGCTGCCCTTAGTCTCTTAAGGACAGATTTAAAGGTAGGTGTTGAAACTCCGAATTCACAACTTAGTTTTGTCATTTTAAAATCTAGATCTATGCTGAAGGGATTGCCTGAAGGAACCAGTCTGACTTTAAAATACAAAAACCCCCAGAAGATCACAGAATTGTAGAACAGCTGAGTTTAGATGGGACCTCTGGAAGTTCCTTTTTACGGTTTTATTATATCGTTCTCTTTAGGAGGAAAGCTGTGTTAAGCTTAGCTTTTTTTTGGACAGTGCTCTCAGGCACATGGTGTGATTCTTGGGGTTGTCTGTGCAAGGCCAGGAGTTTGACTTCATGATCTTTGAGGGTCCATTACAACTCATGATGTTCTATGATTTGTTTTGGGAGATGCAGAAAGGAAATTGCAGCTTGTAAATAAAGAGGTTCACTAGTATGAGGGGATATCAAACAAAGAAGACTTTGTTTTGTGAGCAGACAGCTGAGTGAAGCCAGAGGCACATTCACAGATGGAATGGAATTCTTGGTTACTGGAACTGAAATTTTCCTCACTTATGTTTTTTTGAGTCTTAAATGGGGACCTTTTTAGCATCATCTTATATTGTGCCCAAGCTATTAATTTTTGTCTTCATCAATACAAAATTACAATTTCAGTATAAACACACTTTCAGTATGTTCTTTGAGGAAATATTATTCTTGGCTGATTTTAATAAAACTCCCAACTTAAGAAAATTAATATGTCAGTTGTTTATTTAAAACATCAGTTTTACTGTAGCCACCGTGCATTTGCAGCTGTTCAGAAGTGACTGTCAGAGGAGCAAAGAATGATTCAACAGCATATGAAATGCTGAATGCTTCCCACATCATTGGTAATGTATGATCTGTATTTGAAAAATGTAACCAAGACTGAATATTTACATGTTTTAAATTTTTTTTCTGGGTGGCAGACCAGTTTGAGTGTAATATCAGACTGAAGTTGCTTTAAGTTAGGATACTTGGATCACTTTCAATTTACCAGGGCCTGAAATACACATACAGGAATTCATGATGGAAGTCTGTGTTTTGAAGATTCTGATTTAATTTAACTCCTATGGAAACTGAAGGCTGTAGCTGACTTCACTGGGACTTGAATAGACCATGTAGGCATGCTTTGTCCCGTGGAGTTGCCTTACTTTTTTGTCTCCTGTGTATTTAGTAAGGCTTCAGATGCTCCTTTAATATGTAACTATAGGACTAGGTAATGTGTTTCTTAGATGCCAAAACATAGCTACAGTACATAATCTATCTTTTTTATACCCAAATATAAGATTAAGGATTTGCCATAGTGATCGGTTGTACCTTGCAAATTTGTTAATTAACCTGCACTTAGACACAGATTGTGTTTGTGATTCAGTCTGAGCTTAAAGCTAGAGTCCTTCATGTCAGTTCTGCACTGACTTGTGAGTTAATGCTGTCTACTTAGGCACCTGATTATCTCCTGACCTGAGGTGTCCACACTTCCCATCTAGTCAGTGGAGGGAGTTGAAAGCCCTGGGGGCATGAATCACAGCATTGTAGTGTTTCACAAAATAGTAATGACATTACTTCAGTAAGCAGTATTAAAAAGGACAAACAGAAATAGCTTTTATGTGAGTTAGGAGTAAGGCAATACAATTTTGTGACTACTGTGTTAGCTGAAGGTAGCTGTGTCTGTTGGGTTACGCCCCATTTACACATCTTGACACACCACTGTCCCTGCATGCCCCAGTTTGCCAAGGTCATACTGAGTTGTGGATGGTTCTTGTCCCCAGCCCAGGAAATCAGTTGCATGGGGGTGTCTCTTGAGAAAGGTTTGTGAAGGTAAGATAGTTGATTATCTGTGAAATCTTTCAGGAGGAAGTTAGGACCTCTAACTTACTTAAATGATTTGATGAAATCTGAAATATGACATTTAATGTCTTAAAAGTACATTCTTTGTGCCCAATATGATATTTTAACTCAGAGCCCTTATCTGACCGAAGGATAATGTGACAGCCTTTAAAGGATTAAGAAACCAGTGTGCCTATACCTTGATTAAGGAATTTAGTAGATAGGAGCCATGTATAGGGTACCTTCACATCCTCATAAAAATTGCATAAAAGACTAGTTTCCGATTCTGTTTTGTTGCTAGACAATATTTCATTTTAGGGGACAAGAAGTATGCAATTAAAATATATTAGACTTTAGTAACTTCTAATTTTTTTTTTTTTGTTTTTGGGTAATCATTATGCATTTTAACCTCCTAAAAAGAAAACTTCAAAGATAATCTCTGTGAGCTAAGAAATATACTGGATTTAGTCATGTCATGTAAAACGACACTGCATTAAACTGCCTTTCTTTTTCCTTTTTTTTTTTTTGGTGATGGTTATTCCTGTGAAAGAGACAGTAATGTTTTGGAGTGGGAGTGTAAGGGCTTATGGTTCCAGATGTCTGTGGGTCCACTTCTAGTTACTTCTGTATAAATCTTCTCATTTATTCTTGTAGAAATGACTGCTTACTTGTGAAAGTGGGCAGGTCTGGGCTGAGGCAAGTCTTGATCCTGTTGTCCTTGGAGTGCAGTAACAGTGCTTCTGCATTCCTGCTAGGGGGGTGAGAAGAGCATCTTTGCAATTCTGCTTTCTGTTCCTCTCCACTAGCTTATTAGGGAGCCGACTTGGTTTTCTGGATGTTTGGGTAAACAAAACTGTAGTATCAGACACTTGTTCATTTCATATTTGTCCCCTATGGAAGCTTGTGAAGCAGGGTATAGTCAAGATGCTGACATAGCTCATGATTAGTTACTTGTTTCAAACAATAATAGTTGGTATCTTCAAATCTTAACCTTAAAATACTGGCTCACTTTTTTGTGTGAAACTAGTCTTGTTATTCATTCCAAAGCTAAATGTGCAGTTTTATTTTTGTTTTTTTTGTATTCGACTTGGTTACAGTGAAAAGTGCAGGAATGGATTGTCTTTGCCAGTAACCCAGGCACTGCTTTGGGTGCTAAGTGAGGCTTCCTTACAGCTCTCCCTGAGCTGTGATCAAGCTGAAGAATGCAGTTGTGCAACCCTGTAACATTGGCCTGGTGGTCCTACAAGTGCTTAGCAGATGCTGAACTCTGCCATACATTCATGAGCTTCGTGTGGTGGGCCCTCATTTGCTGCAGAAGGAAATGATCTTAAATGAGCTGTTAAAGGTGATATCTGTGGTAAAATTGTGGTGATAACAATACATCTTTCTAGTTCTGTTTTTATAGATTACCAGTGTATCATACTTTATCTTTTAAGCAATTCAGTAAGAAACTTGTAATCGACTCAGTGTGCATTGGAAGTCCCCTCAGTATTAAAATTTGTGAATTTATCCCATGGAGAATGTTGCCCAATGTGTAACACAAGCATCTTCCCTTTCCAGTTTATAACAAACCTGTTATTTAGGTTTTACTCTAGAAATAGGAAATGATATGTATGGACTGTTTTTCTGTCTCTTTCATTGTGCATCTGTTGTGCCTTCCTCTGTGTCTGACATAGTTTGTGCATGTACCCTGCACATAGTCTGTGCATGTCTCTGCACAGAAGGAAATGAATTTTCACAGGTGGAGCAATAAAAGCCACCCTTTGTGAAGTGTAGTGTCTGGGTGTTTCGCAGGGAGCTGGTTTGGTGACCAGAGTTACATGAGCATTTTCTCACTTCCTGCTGATGACAAAGCACTAAATCCCAGGTTATTTTTCTGTATGTTCCCCCCACTATGTGGATTTATTTCATGTTCTTTCAGCACAGGCTTATCTGAACTTCAGGATGTTCCCAGCTTTGACATGAAGGCTCATATTTATTTTTGCCTTTTCATTTAAACATTTCCTGTTCCTCCCTTTTCAAAAGGGGGTATGAGGTGGGATTGACAGTTGATATCTGTTATGACTTTAAAAGGGAACCTTGCTTTTCTGATAGAGGGGCAAATACCTAATTTAGCTTGCAGTAAGAGGAAACCCCCTATTTATTTCAGCTATCCTGAGGAGGGAATAGTAGGGATCAGAAAAGTGGAATCCAAACTGATATGATTTGTATTACTACTGTAATATAATTACTATTGAAATACTACTGTATTCTGAGTAAAATTTTCTGAAAATTAGAAAAGAGATATTATAGGACTCCCAGAAAGTGCAGCAGTGCCCCTAGAAACATGTCTGACATGGGAGGAAGTGAGAGTTCAGTACCATTGAAACACAGAGGGGTGCAATGAGCTGCCTTCTGAGGTGTGGGAGCTGTGGGAGGTATTCATCTGATTAATGAACCAGTAGCACTGGTTCAGCTGTCTTCTTTGGACAAGGATTCCCATTACATGGTCTCAGCTGTGTCTAATCTCAGTCTTTGTTTTCTGCCTTTATAATTTTGTCTGTTTCTTCCTCATTTCTCACTATTTCTTATTTTAGCAGCCCTTGTATGTGATCTTAATCATGAGGCCATTCTCTTTCAAATCTCATTTAGCAGTCCTCTGGGACTTCTTAAGGGACTAAATAGGTGTATGTTTCGCTGTCATGCATCAGCTTAAATATTAACTTTGGCATCCTTGATCAAAAAATTTTGACTAGAGATTGATTTCCTCTACTGATAGGCAAGTTCTCACTTTTCTTTCTTCATGTTCTTATTTACTCATTTAAATAATTGTACTTTTCTAGCTTATCTTAGAAACAAGGTAACTTTGGGGAAAGTAAGATGTGACCCAGATGACTGGAAAAGGGGAAACCTGCCCATCTTGGAAAAGGATAAGGAAGGAGGATCCTGAAAGCTACCAACTTGTAGCCTCAGCTCTATGCCTGGGAAGGTCATGGAACAGACCTTGTCCTAGTAGCCATGCTAAGGCACACGGAGGACAGGAAGGTGACTAGAGACAGCCAGCACAGCTTCACCCAGGGGAGGTCCCACCTGATCAAGTGGCCTTCTATGTTGGAGTGACTCTATCAGTGGACAAGGGAGGCTACAGATGTCATTTATCTGGACCTTTGACGTGGTCCTCCCCAACCTCCTTCTCTTTAAATTGGAGAGAGAAGGATTTCATGAGTGGACTGTTAAATGGATAAAAAATTGGTTGGATGGTCACATCCAGAGGGTAGTAGTCAATGGCTCAGAGTCCTGAGGGACATCAGTGACAAGTGGTGTCCCTCAGGGATCTGTTTTGGGACAAGTGTTATTTAATATCTTCATCAATGACACATACAGAGGGATTGAGTGCACCCCTCAGCACGTTTGCAGATGACACCCAGCTGAGTGGTGTGGTTGACACACCTGAAGGACAGGATGCCATCCAGAGGGACCTGGACAAGCTTGAGGAGCAGGACCACGGGAATCTGAGGAGTTTTAGTAAAACCAAGTGCTGGTGCTGCACCTGGGTTGGGACAACCCCTGGTATCAACACTGGCTGGGGATGAACAGATGGAGAGCAGCCCTGCCCAGAAGGATTTGGGGGTGCTGCTGGGTGAGAGGCTGGACATGACCCACCAATGTGTGCTGGAACCGGACAGTCTTTGATGTCCCTTCCAACCCAAGCCATTCAATAGTTCTGTGCTTCTGTGACTTACTTTGTAGCTTCCATTTCCTTCTAGTTTCAATTCTACTTCCCTTTCACAATGTTCCTTTATTTTTCTTGTGAGTTGCATACTTTAAATGAAACAACACATTTATTGATGATAAGGGATGAAAGGCAATGGTTCTATAAATGCCACTGTGGTGTGTTCTGGATCCTTCCAGATACGTTATTACACTCTGTGACAGGATATGAAATATTCCACACACATTGAGTAAATAATAGTTGTTAGCAATAAATGCTTTTAAATTAGCAGAGCTGGATAACTTGTTTCTGAACATCTTAAAATGAAAAGCTGGAAGAAGTGTAGATAGAATAAGGAAGGACCTGTAGTTTTGTTAGATAGGTAACTAAATGGTTGCTTCTTATTCTGTAGTGGAACAAAATAAGCCAATGCTCTGCCAGTGCCAAAGGGTCACTGAAAAGAAAAAGTCAAGTTTGAAGTGGTGGGTTTGAATGGTTGTTTGCCTCAGCATGGTGCTGGCAAGTCTAATATATATACTTTATTATGTGCAGTGTATTCTGTATTTAATTAATCTTAAAATTTGAGCAATGTACATTCAAAGTCAAGAGAAATGTATCTGTTATCTTTTAATCTTTCATTGAATGGAGCAATTGATGTCACTGTAGCGTTATCTGTGTAACAAGGTACAGAACAGTGAAGGGCTGCTTCTGCTTCTGGTTGGTATTTTTCATTGTTCTAAAATGTCTGAGCACTTTAAGTACTGGTAAAATCTCTATTGTACTTTGAATTTTCCATTGTGTTTTTTTAAAATTGTTGGTTAAAGATTATCTTAAGTATACATAATTTGTAAATTAATCACATGTTTATGTATACCTGCGATCTTTGCTTTTTAAGAGGTGAGTTTGCATCTCTGCATAACCACAGTATTTTTGTGGTTTTTTTGTTTTGGTCTTTGGACTGAATGGACATCTGAGTCAAAACGCTTTTATTGGAAGATTTTTGGAAGATTTATTAGCAGTAGATCCTTGCTTGATTCCAGATGGAAATCTTGCAGTTCTCTTGGGGTTTCTATGAAATTGTTCTTTCCTACAGTAATAAAATAGTCTCTCAAGTATAAATGATGCTAGAATTGTCAAGCTGAGCAAGCAGCTAAAACTAATGAGTTGCAAAGAATCCCAAGTATGCATCTGGATATTAGGGCTATACCCACAGTTTTGTGATATCTTTATTTGAGAAAAGATCTCTTGCTTTCTTTACTTGCTGTGCAGATGGCCATACAAAAGATTGCTCTTTGAAGAAAGAATGGAACATCAGTAGGCACAGTAGCTAAAAGAACAGAATGCACTTAACTCTTTCTTAATTTCAGAATCTTTCTGTCATGAGGATTTAGAAGCAGCTCTTATAATGATATAGCTTTTGACAAATTAGTATCCTTGTAAAAACTAGATGAAAGCCTTTTAAGGAGTTGTAAGAACAGTATTTGTACCATGTGCTGTGTGCCTACATTCATGACTCCTTTATTATAGATGGGGATTTTTACAGAGTTGCCTGTGCTTGCAAACCCTTCTGTATGAATTTTTCTTGGAGAGACAGAAGGTTCTCAAATACTAATAGATCCTGTAGTCCATAACATATGTATACTTTGCAAATGAAATGCTTCTTTCTTTTTTCAGCAAATGGAGTATCCTTTTTTGTAGAAAAAAACCAAAACCCTAAACTTCCCCTTCCCTCCTTTTCACCCTGCCCACAAGTATTTTGCGATATTAACTTTAGAAATGTAGTTGACTCCTCTTTTCATCTTTGAAAACTCTCTAATATGTAGACAGGAGTAATAAAAATTTTTGATTACTGCAACCCTGATAATATCCCACTTTTTAAAAAGTGTTCTAATGAAATCTTGAAAGCATATGAACTTGTGGAAGACTAGGTTCAGCCACCTTAGCAATAAATGACCAGAAGAAAGCATATGTAGATTCCATTTAGGGTGCACTAAGACCCTAATTAGGATAGTGTTTAGTGGGTCTCTTTTTTTGAAACCTTCCTGCCAATCTGTATGTACTGTGTTTCATTGATGGTCTCACTGGACTTGTCAGGCTGAATATAGGCTGTTAGTTTATGTTTTGACTTAGCATCGCCCCTCAAATGCACACTGTATGTCTGCATTGTATGTAAACTTGCTATTAAAAAACCCCAAACAACTTCTTAGTATTTCTCGTATCTACCAGGGCTTGAATTCAGACCTTTGAGTTTCTGGGTGGGTTGTTTTGTTTTGTTTAAAGAATAAAACTTCCCATATTAAGCCTTCAGAAGGGGTTGTGATGGTAACAGGATAGCTGATACTTACTGGGTAAGGATGAAAAATGTTGTTTGCAAAGTGAATGTGTGCAAAATTGAATGGGTCTGCCTTATCTCTGTGGGGTATGGGAAATTTTTTGTTTGGATTTCTTTGCTTTTGTCTTTTGTTTATACTGTGTTTAATGTATTTCATTAGTGATAACATCTATGATAAAATGCATGGCTGGATCCTTGCATAATGGGAGAGGTACTGAAAGAGCTGTTAAATATAAGTAATTATCTGTGAGGCTTTACCTACCTGACCTGAAGATCTCTCTCCGGGATTTCTCCAGTCATTGAACATAATGAGCACAGACCATCACTAACTTTAAAGAGACTTGTGTACCTCACAGGATTCTAGGTCTCTATTGAGTGTGTGACACTGATTTTCTTCCTCTTGGAGGAAGGCATTTCTTCTTCCTTTTAGGTCTGTCCTGTCACTGTTGCGCACTTGTCTTCATATAAAAATTAATAGGGCTTCCCATCCTTCTTGTGTTATCTTCTTTCTTCTTTCTTCAGTTTCTTTCTCATTGACCTGTGTTATGTACTTGGATTGCCTTTCTTTTATCTTCTGTTATATCCCTTCACCAAATTTCACACAGGTATGAGTGGTTAAAAAGACTGTAGTTGCAGCAGGTTGCCTACTCAGGTTACAGCATGATTAGTGTGAAAGCTTAGTATTGAAAAGAGATTTCAAAGAAAAGTGTTAAGCTACTAGCAAAAATGTACAAAACCTTGATATTTAACAAGGTGTAGAATGCCGTGCACATTGCAGTAAAGAGTACTGATCACAGAAGTGTATTAATAACAATAATCTGGATAAGATTTTAACAATTCTAGAACAAGATCCTAGTTGATGCAAATTTGCTTAAAAATATTTTCCTTCTGACTTCAGTGTACATTCTCACACTTCTCTAGCCTTCCCTCTGTATTGTAACAGGGCTTACACCCCCTGAGTAAAGCCATTTTTGTTTCCTTTCAGAAATGAATAGAGAAGGGAATTGTGTTTCTGGTGAAGACAGAGCTGTGTACAAGGAAATACTAGATCTGAATTGTTCTTATTACAGTTGTGAAAAGGCATCAGAGCAGTAAACAGTTCTGTTGTACAGCAGGAAAGACAAATAAAGGACAGCAAACATTTGCATTTGATCTTGAATCTAATTTACATAGTATATTTAACAAGGCTATCTGCTTTGATTGTAGAAGAGCAGGCGATAAGGGGAGTAGCAATTTGGGTTTCCATTTATGCCCTCCTCAGGTATTTGCACCTCGGGCTTACTGGGTGTTAGATACCTCGAAGCAGTTAACATATTTGCAAAAGCTAGAAGGAATACTGTGTACATCTGAATGCTCAGCAAACATTTGTACATTATTTTAGGAAACCTCACAGGTCTTAGAGTAAACTTAAAAGTCACCAAATGTGCTGGTACACTGAAAACACATCTCGTCAGTGTGAATACAGTTGTACTAGCCTCCTGACTACTGTGAGATAAGGTCCTGAGAAGTGTGAGTTCTCCTAACAGAAGGCAGAGAAAACTTGATGTTTGAAGGACCTAGTTCTTTCTTTCTGTGTGTGAACCATCGTCTTTGCAGCACAAGGGAGGAGAGAATGAGGCAACTTTCTTGTGAGAGCTTCAGAGGGCATGCTGACTTGGTTTGAAAAACATTGTATGAAAAAGTCCTGTAGTTTTCTGTCCCAGCAATAGTATAGCCTGGGTATAGGCCTGAAGACTACCCTTAATATCTTTGGGGTGTGGATAAATGGCAAATGAAAAAAGATTACATGGGCTTGAAGGGAAGATGAAATTCATCTTCTTTAATTGTCAATTACAGCAGAAGTAGCCAGAATAACATGTTAATTTCAAGTAAACTGTTCAGTGTTGATTTAAAAGCCCTGAAATATATAAAACTACATATTTGTTCACAAAACTTGGGTAACTTGAAGCAAGTTGTAAATGTTTTTCTCCCTTTCCCCTACACCTCTCCATTCACATTTTGAAATTACATTGGGACTGTACCACCGGCTTCAATCATGTGTGATTGCAGTGTTGTAGGTTTCCCCCTCTCCTTAAATAAAGGTAAGAAAAGTGGGGTAATTACTATTCTCGCTGAAAGTGTGTTGTTGAGTAATAACAATGAGGGCATTTTGTTAAAGCTGTAAAACTGTTCTAGATCTCTCTCTCATCAAAACATTGTTCTTCAAACAAAACTGAAATACTCCAAAATGTAGTCTACCAGTATATGTGAACTAGAGGACACAGGCTCAAAGATCAGGCACAAAGTAGTGTAAGCACTTACTGAAACTAAGTTTATGTATAAAATGGTCGTAGGTAATTTCTTTTTACTTCTTCTTTGGTAAAAAGAAAAAAAAAAGGCCAATAAAAGCAGACTTGTGTGGATCAGAATTGGTAATATTCCATAGTTATGGCATTCAGATCCAACACTTTGCTCCTAACTCCTTTTCTTCTGTATCACCTGCACAGTGCTGCCTATTCCTGTCCCCCCCCAAAAAATACATACTGAAGATCTATAAATTGGGAATTTGGTTAATGATTTCATCTCCTGTAACCAGCTAAGTTCATTATCACTTCTGTGTATTCAGGTTGTGGTATGAAATTTGCAGATTTGAATTGCTCAAGGCACTCCTCAAAAGTATATCAAAACAGTAAGCCCAGAAGTTACAGCTTGATGGAGCTGAAGTAGAGGTGTTGAACAGAATGTAGTACTCTGGTGAAAAAGTATTTTAATTGTGTGCCTGGATTATCATAATAATTTTAAAGGATATTGGGACTGATTTAGCATAGGGGCAAACTGCATAATGAAAGGAAACATTGCAGTAAGAGACAGACAGTTCCTGCCAGACACTAGAATTACGACTTTATTGATAAATTTAGTTGGGATGATTTTTTTTTCCTTTCTGATGGAGGTGGCAGTTCCTGTCTTAGAAGATGACTTCTGAGATCTTCTGTTAATGTGTGCAACAGTGAGACTGCCAGAAAATGGTTCTCTAAAAATGCAATCCCTTAAGGTAACCAAATGCTTCATTGCAAGCAGTTTCTTTTAATCTGCAAGTCAGTAGGCATCAATCCTGTTTAGTGGTTTGAGTTTTAAAAGAACATTGATGTGAACTGAAGCTTGCATAATGCCAGTGATGGCTGCTTAATGCTTGTTATTTCTATGAGCTGTTTTAAATCCTAGACTTCACTGGTAGTGCAGATACTGCACATCATTTTCCGGAACAGAAATTGATGCTCTTCTGGATCCTCGTTTCTGCATTATTTTCCATGTTCAAGATCGAGTGACTGAGGAAGCTCCTTTTGCCTGCCAGTGGGCACAGCAATGTTTGTAGATATTTCCAATTTAGCAAAACAAGTTTATGAAGGCAATCAAAGAAAGGCCATTTTGAAATAGAGCAGGACGAGAAAGGGAGACTTCCTCTGTGGATACTGTCACTGTGCTCAGGTGAGAATGGTTTGGAAATCTGACTTTTGCATGTCGGTTTGCTTCTTTCTTTTTTCCTTTTTTTTTTCTTGTTGGTTTAATAGAGTGGGTATACTGGAGATCAACCCACATTAGCCCCTCTGTAATAATATGTGGAGTGCTGTCTCAGAACTAAAATGGGAAGAGGGAAGCTTATGTGGGACAGCAGGATGCAATTTATGAATGTGAGTTTTCAAATCCAGTGTTTTATTCAGTATACTTTCAGTGTGCATCTGTTTATGTACTTGGCACAGAATTACCACTCATTACATTTGGATTGACCATTCAATTGGTTTTTTTTATTTTGTGTTTTGGAGTATTCTGTATTATTAGATCACCTAAAATGTAGCTGTTTGTCAGTGAAGTTGAAAGTATTTTTTGCTGCTTTGGCTTGAAGGAAGAGCTGTGCTCTCAGCTTATTGATGACCTCTTTGTTTTGTGTGATTGTGCTAGAAGGTGGTAACTGGCATGTTGCTTTTTCATACTATTTAAGGATGCCTTGTAATTAATGTCATTTGCTGTTCTTCAAGGTAACTAATTCACACATGCAATAATTCACAAGAAACTGAAAGGAAGTTACATGGTATCTCTCTTTCAGCAGTGCTTAGTAAGCACGTTTCATCATCCCAGAAAATCTGTTCAGTCTAAGCCTAATTTTGGAAAAGAAGGAAAACTGTCTGTTTCTGTCTGGAACTTGCTCAATACAAAGCAAGCAATTTAACTTTTTGCCTAAAGACTTGTAATTTGTGTTTGAAAAAATTAATAACCATAAGGGAAATTCAATAGGAGTTTGAATCTTAGGTTTTTCATTTGATTTCAGCTGTCACTGAAGACGTGACTGGTTCATTTATTGCTTCATGTAACCTCTTTTTACGAATATGCTCTATGTTTCTGGTTTCCTTCTCCTTTGGGAATGCTTGATGGCTGTCATTGTGGATTTTTAGTTGAGTGAAAATGACAACTGTATAAGTGGCAGTTTTCAAATCCACTTTTAAAGAGATGTGAATTTTCCCAATTCCTTATAGATTGTATCAATCCTCTTGCAGCGCTTTTAATGGGTCTGTGGGGTCTCTTCAGCAGCTGGCAAGGAGTCCATCTGAAAACACTCATCAGGATCACCATTTATCCTATGCCCATTGTACTCTCTTTGGTTTGCTGCAAAAGTGCTGAGCTATCCCAGCATGGATCCGTGTGACTCATGAGTCTGTTGCATACTTTATCCTATGCATTAGCCCTGTAGTTGCCTCATGCTGATGTGTCACCAGCACAGGCATAAGCCTGGTGTATAAAATGGAATGCTCAAGTAAGAGAGGAATGCTTGGTGGAGCAATGTAATTAAGCATGGCGCAAACAGGACATGTCCATCAGTCAAATATGAGCTGTATATTCTGCAACCAAAATGTACAAATAAGTGCTCATCCTTTGGATGGACAGATATTTAGCGTTTTGATCTGTTAAATGCTAACTGACAGGATTATCAAGTGCTAAATAGAAAGCTCTTACTTTTTCCAGTTTTAAATTTGAATTTAGAAGATTTAGATCTGCATTTTTTTCTAATGCTGTTCAAACTAATTTTATATATCAAGACAGGGACAATAGTTTCTGATTTTGAAATGTCAGATTACTAGTTTCATTACTACTTTTTAATGCATTTATGCACTTGGACAGTGTTTGAAAGTTTGAAGTATTATACAGATGCCAGTGAGGTATAAATCATATAAATGACATTAGTAGTAAGTTAGACTAAAGGATATTAAAAATCAAGCCAAGCAATTGCTTGTTCCCTCTATTTATTTATTTGTTTATTTATATCTTGTAGGCATAAAGTGGGCTTCTTTTGGTTTAGACAGATGTAGCAATGACATTTCCTGATTTCATGTCCTGGGGTAAAAAAATACCTTTAGAAGAAGGTTACCTTGAGTTGGTGTTAACTGCTCAGAGAAATATCAGTTGTAAATAATGTATGTTTGAGCTACCCCTAGTAGGGACTGGATCTTTTAAAATGCTTTCAAAATCTATTTTCTGAGTTTCAGTATGAATTGAACTTCTTTCTGAACAGAAACTTCCTCATTCTCCTGTCACCAAAAATAAATTGATCCATTGTCTTTGGTGTTCTACTATGAGTAAGTCTTAACTGAAATTTTGTCTGTCATTGGTACCAGTTTATTTAGGTTTTATTGATATTTTCTGCTTTAAATCTCAAAATGTTGCCTCCTTGTGCAACAAAGAAGGCTGAAAAGAATCTGTTTTATCTATAAGTGGGTATAAGAGTCCTTGTTTACAATGGGCATTTATGCTTGTCATTTTATATATTCACTGACCAAAAGGGGAGAAAACCTGTGGGAAATAATGAAACCTTCGAAATTCAGCAAGGTTTATTTTGAAATACTACCTCAAAATTTCTCGAAACTGTTCAAGGAGAAGTTGCAGTCTTATTTTTTTATATAGCCAGCATTTTGAAAGGTAGAGTTAAACTATTGAGGCTTGTAGCTAGTGTCTTATTGATAATTACATATTCTAGTATCTGTGAAACTGCTTTAACTTTTTCTGACCCACTGCACAAATTGCTCAAAAATCTGATTTTAAATGTTAATTCCACTGTTACATATACTCAGTAGCAATGCTAACTATTTGAACGTTTTTTTTCTTTCTTTTCAGACATGCTTAGAGGTTCAAGGATTTATTTTCTGTTTTAATTTCAAGTTTACAGACTGTAGTCTCCTGAAATTCAGATGACTGTGTATTGGTGGCCCATATGAAACAGGAACTATTCTTAACTGTGAGCAAACCCATTTTGTGGATAATTCTCCTTTTTGGCCTGCTCTATTTATCATCTTACTAGAATGGGATTATACCCCCAGGATGTTGATAAACATTGATGAGTTGTAGTCTGAGCACTTACTTCCATGCACGATCTGTTGTATTCGAATAAGCAGGAATTTTTATTGACACCTATATGATGTGTTTGGCTTTCTAATTATCATACTATTGCTGAAGTGGTTACCTTGTTATCTTGACTTAGAGTGGAAGAACTGGCAAAGCTTGGCAGCTCCTTTGCCTCCTACCAAATTTGGGAGCAATTTTTTATGTGCTCTTATTAGACTAGAATTGCTTGTGTTGTTTTTCTTTTCTGCCGAATCTCAGCTCAGTTTGTCAGCAGGACTAAGTATGTTCTCGCGATGCTGCTGAGTGCTTCGAAGAATGTCATTAGTCACTGTGGCTCTGTGCATTGATGCTTGCCTACAGGAGGTGTGGTGACTAAGCGAGATGCTGCAGCCTTTCTAGGTCATCGTCAAGTCAGGCTGCTGCTGTCATTCTGCAGAAGTTTTGCAGCCCTCCCTCTGAAGATCTCCATCTGCGGTTCTGAAGTCCTTGCTGCCCTTGCTAACCACAAATAAGCACAAAGGTTTTGATTCAGTGGTATAGCTTTTCAGATGTATGTTGTCTTCTTTCCCACTGCTGAGCTGGGCAGTCCCTTGCATAATTACCTTTTATTTGAAGAATAAATAGCTCCAGCTGGCTACTGCTGCTGAATTACTGTGTGCAAGCAATGATTAGGTGTTGTTCTGAGTTTTCTTCCTTGTGGTTCTCTGCTCTCAGCACTTTGCCTGTCCTTTGCCAGTACCTTCTGCAGTAGTCTCTTTCATGATCTGCTGTCCATTACTTAAAACCTTCTGAAAGCGAGTAAAAATCAGTTTTGTTTGCTTGATTCCTTTGTTTTCCCTTACCCTGTCCTAATGAGACAGGGATAACTGTGAGATAGCAAAAAGCTTTAGTAAGCACAGGCTTTGGGTCCTGTTTGCTGCTTAGTGCATTTACTCAAGCTGTTGCTGGTGTTCCTTGTGCAAACAGCTGCTGGTGGTTTTAAGTTATCTTTTGTTTCTCACGTTGGTTAAACCTGCCCAGGTGCCCTGTGAGCTGGAGCCTCCCTGTGTTTGTGGCACCAGGAGTGGCGAGGGCTCCCTGGGGTCTGGGCCATTGGGTGGCCTCAGCCTGGGGCATGGACACCTCCATGGGGATGAGGTCAAGCCCAGGCTGGAGTATCAGCCCACCAGCAGGTGGGGGGGCTGGATCAGGCCTGCTGAGGGGAACTGTGTGGTCAGGCAGGGCTGTAGGGGTGGCCTGAGGCCAGGCTGGGATGTGGGCCCATAGGCAGGACTGGCTTGATGGGGCCCATGGCCGCCTGGGGGGAGCTGGAGATGGGCCCTGCTGGGGCATTGCGGGCTGACAGCTCCAGGGGTGACATGGGATCCTGGGCAGGGTGGGAGAGCTCCAGGGGGACTACACAGGGCCAGTGAGGCTGTCAGGGTCCTGACAAAACCTACACAAGATTTTAGCTGTAAAATTAAAATGCCTAATAGAAGAGTTTAAAATGCCTATATGAGGTGGTTGTCAGGTATGCAGAAGACAGGGCTGAGGATATTTTCTAGCACAGAAAGATCATGTACGTGTTGGCAACCTTTTTTAACACCATAAAATGTAACTTTGACTAGCTATTTCTTGAACATGCTTATTGTAAACTTCTCTTCCATAACAATGATATGGTGTACAATTTTAATATTTCTAGTTGTATGTTGCTGCTGATACTTGTAACATACAATTTTCCTTTTTGATCAGATTGAGCATTATGGAAATAACAGCTTGTCATCACTTGTTTGCAGATGTCTTCTTGCTGAATTGTAGCCTACATTGGAAACTTGTCTGAGAAAAGCAGATTACTTCCACTATTCCGTTCTCCATCTTTGTCTTTTCTTTCTCCTTTGTGCTAAATAGGAATTAGTATATGAAGAACTTCATTCATCTAATTCATGTGCCAAAGATCATATGGCTTACAGCAACAACAAAAAGTCAGACTTTTTCTCTATTGTTTTTGCTTTGTGGCATAATGAGACCTGGCTTTTGGGGTTGGCTGTACATAAAGGAAGAAAGTTAGTAATGCCATATATTAATCCTACTATGAGCACTATGTAAAGCAAATGGTTTTGTGAAAATACTTGCTGTGGTATGCTGTAATCAACCACTTGTTCCATTTGGGAGAGGTTTGCTTGCTGATTTATGTTATTTAAGGTAGAAGGTCAGGTCATTCTAATATTATTTCTCATAGC
Organism: Aphelocoma coerulescens; assembly: GCF_041296385.1. NCBI lineage: Eukaryota > Metazoa > Chordata > Aves > Passeriformes > Corvidae > Aphelocoma > Aphelocoma coerulescens. The sequence continues at coordinate 38,147,781 of NC_091019.1, read as the reverse complement.
TCTGAAACAAGATTGATCTCAAAGTGGTTGGGCAGAATGCAGTGGGGCTGGGACAGAATCACTTCTCTGAACCCAGCAGTTACCAGCTGATGGCTGTGTGATGTATTGAACTTGGTTTGATGTAAGTGCACTCTAGCTGCTACATTCTATACTTTTGTATCTTTGTCAGATAGCTGACAATGCCCTTAATAGGCCTGAATTAGACAGCAGTATGTTGATTGCTTTGATGCAAACCTAGAAAATCAAGGATTGTTGGGAGGTGGTGATTATAGCTTTTTATTTATTATTCTTCATATAAAAAAAAAGTATTTTTTTGTATCAAAATAAGCACACAGTTAACTAGGGAACTCAAGCTCAAGTTACATCTGTTTCTCAGAGTTGTTAGCCTCAGTTTGGGCTACATTTTTATTCAGATGAGTAAAGGCATACAGTTGTTGGTCAGTACAATTTTTCCAGACTATTAAAATTTCAGCTTCATGGATGCATGTCTCTTCTTGCATTTAGTATGAAAGCTGTGAGAAAGGTCACTCTTCTGCAGTATTGAATAGAATGTAGGTTATTGAATAAAGACCAGAGATCCCCTTAAATGCAAGAAATGTAACATATTTGAGCATAAATAAAATAATTTGAAGTGAGGAGTTTGACAGTGAATTTGGAGTTGGCTTCCAGTTCCATGGATTTCACTAAGGTATGGGTACTTAGTTTCCATTAATGTTTGAAGTGCCAGCTTTTCTTCACCGGATGCAAATTAGATACACCTTAGAGTAGTGTTACAGAAGCAGCTGGATAGGACGAATGTTAGAAAACAATGAGCTGTTTGCAAACTTTAAAGCCAGAAACCTAAATATTTAGAAGTTACACATTTTTACTGTTCATAACCAGGAAATTCAATCTTTACTGGCAAGGCAGAGATCTTTTTCCTAAATAAGTTATTCAGGTGTCACCAACACCTACTGCCATTTCAGTTTTTACAAAATAGTATTTAGAAAAGAGTAATGCAGGAATATGACTGTCATGCTTTATCTTTTGCATACAAAGTAAAGCGTGATTATTTTTTATTATGAGCAGGACGTACTGAAGGAATTAATTCATAAACAAAACATCTGTCTCTCCAGCAGTTTTTTTTCTGGGATTGAAATGAGTCATGGGTTTGGGAACTGTGCTGGTCTCAGCGCAATGAGATCACCAGAAGACTTAAGGGTTTTCACTGTGCTTTCCAGAAAGAAAAATATTGCAAAGTTTGTAAAACTTACCCTTCTTTTACACTTGCATATGGCCACCTACTTGTATGCCTTTATGATGCTAGGACCTCTCTTCAAGGAGAGCAGTTTCCTTTTATTGCCCACTAGAAGGATTGAAGGGACTTGGACAAAACTTTCTATATTAGTAAAAGTTAACAATCTGAATGTGATGAGAAGGAATGAGGAATGTCAGGAGTGGTGAGGAATGGTATGTTGTTGCCAATTAAGTTTTGGCCTAAACTTGTGTATGGATAAATACCATCATTGAGGGAAAAACTTTGAGTTGACTGACTAAAAGTAGTTCAAAAATGTTTCAAAGAAAATCAGATTTTAAATGTAAATTACTTGAAAAGCAGTGTTATGGCACTAGGAGATGGAAAATAGTCATTGAAAATGAAGGCGTTCTCTTCTGCACTTGCCTTTTCTGAGATTTTATTTATGAAATGTTAGTTCATTTCTCTAGCTGAGTTACAATTTATTTACAAGAAGAAATTGAAGTGACTCAGTGCTTCAGTTAATTCCTTCTAACTTTTGTAGGAGCTGTAGTAGGTTTTTAAATACTGTCCAGCAAGGCTATTTTATCTGTATTCTCTAGATTTGGTGCTGTAGTTCTTCAGGTGAGAACAATCAGTGATTTTGTTGGCAGAAATGTACGCAGTCATGTTAGCACAATCACTTTGCACTTGAGCTTTCCTTCCTGACACTTCATTAAATTCTATAAATTTGTTTTTTATGGAAACTGATCCAGTCTCAGTCCCTTAAAAGAATCTAATATTTGTACCTCAGCTGCTGGATCCCATGTTTCTGAAATACTTTGTTACAATGGCAGTCAGTGCCCCTGTCTCCACATCTCTTGCATATATTCCCACTTCGATATTCTCTATCTGACAATCTCATTAGGCGGTGGAGTCCTGTACTCCATTTATTAGTAATAGGGCCTCACATAGCCCTATTGCCTCTTTAGGGTGTGATTTTTCTATGGGAGTTTTAATTTTCAAAGTTCCTTTTATATACATTGATATGTCTTAGAGACAGATGCACAGAAATTGAGGAAGAATGCTTATCCTAAGACTTTTGAAGCATGAACAATTTCTTTAGGGCTTGTTTCTAAAGGAATGTGCAGGGATGAGGGTAAAGTTTCAAGAATGAACTAACATAGTGAATTGTAGATTACTGCCAAAAGTAGTACGTATTCCTCCCACAGTCTCACTGTGTTGATACTACTGTGCAGCTGCAAATTTTAGTATAGGATGAGTGTTCTAATGAATCAGGATATACTGGGAGATGAAGGATGTTGACCCCTTCATTTGGTAACATCCCACAGTTTAACTGACATAAGCTGCTACTGAAAAGCTTCTTTTTGGTTGAGGACAGGACTAGATTTATTCCTCTGTGAAATAGTATTCCTACCTGCAAGTGGAGGTAGGAATTGTCCTTGAGCAATTGCACAAGTTGCCACTATTACATAGTAGTGGTTAGGTTTTGCACAAGTGCAGGATTTTCATAAAGCTGTTTATGCTAGAAAAAGAATGATACGTTTGAGATAAACACATCTGTATCTACATGAATTTGTTTTCTAGGCTGCACACCACAACCAGAGCTGTGTGGCTGTCAGTTGTTTTTCCTTACCTTGTATTCAGAAGTCTTAGTTAAAGATGCAATATTTCTTCCTGTTGTTGGTACAGAAAGTATTTGTGGAATAAAAATCGTAATTCTGTATGGGATATGTTCTCGTTCTTTTGGTTGGATGCCATTTTATCTAGGGGTGTGGCCATGTAAAATATGATGTGGGATGTATGAAGTTGATTTTGGCACAGAATTGTTGCAGAGGATTTGTTGCTGTGGACATTGTCAGTTACTATACTTACGAATTTGATAGGGGAAAATTGAAAATGCCACTCAATTTAAAAATGTATATTTATCAATCAAGTGTGCATTTGGTGTTAAAATTATCTTTTCATAAGCCTGTGAAGATGTATTGAGAAACGATGTTGTTTCAGGGTCCATAGCTATGCCTACTGTTTACAGTGTAAATTATTCATCGTAAAGTTGCAGTTGACGTTTAAGTTGGAAGGGTATCTGACACATTGATTGAGCTGGTTTCTTCTGGGATTTGTTTAAAGGAAGATGTACATTGTATGTTTTGTTGTGTTTTTTGTTTGTTGTTTGGTTTGGGTTTTTTTAAACAGCCCTCTTAGTTTGACTTGTGAAATGGGTAGATGCCTAATGACTATAAATCTAATTTCTGTGTGCAATAAGCATGGAATCACTCCTAAACATATGAAGCGAATGATACAGGGGTTTTGTGTTGTATTGTCCTGTCGTGTCCCATCTCCCTGGACAGGATGTTTCTTACACAAATGTAGGTGTTACTCCTTGGTCCACCTTCTCATGCCCTTGTATTGTATTGTCTTAGTTTAAGGCATGCAAAATATACATAATTCTGCTAATGTTTTCACTTCAATTAAAGGTATTCCACTCTCTCTTTTCTGGCAAAATGTAAAAACAAAATAGAACTAGAGAAGGATGTTTTTTGTTTGCTTGGGCTATTTAGGTTACCATAACTCTTTCATCCTTCACTGTGCTGTTACACTGTTGTTCTCAGAATTAATGTAGAACTGCAAAATGTCACTCTGTGTTTTACAGGTATCCCATACACCGATTATTATCACACTGATCTGTAAGAGATATTAATCTAAAACTTAATGGTTTGTCTGGATCCATAAACCTGATGAAATCTTTCCCATCCTCAAGAAGTTACTACTTGCTCCCTGAAAGGAGTGCAGAAGGGAAAGTGGTATTTTATTTATTTTTTTATTTTTATTTTGGAAGAAGACTGTCTTGTTCCCAACAGGCTATCACTTGAAAAAATTTCTCCTTACCATCTCTATATTTGATGGAAACTTTCTAGATATTAAAGTAGGATAATTCTGCCACTGATCAGTGATTGCAAATTGCTATGAAAATAAGTAAGGAGGACTTGAGAGGAGAAAAGCCAGTAGTTTCCTTTCTAGGTTTTCTCAGCTTTCTGTGAGACTGAACAAGTCAGTCATTAAAAAAAACCCAACCAACCAAAACCAAAAACCCCCAAAAAACAAAACACACCCAAAACCCCCCCACCAAAATCCCATAAATTTCAAACATTCCAGGTCTGTTTGCAGTTGGGTTTTTTTTAACTGGATTCTTGGGAGGGCAGAGCTAAGTAATCAAACATAGTGGGGTCTAGAAGCCGTGGATGACATTTTTAATAATTTCTGAGATGATAACATCCCTTGAACAAAACATGGGATCAGACCATTCTATTTTTGTAATTTCTTAAGCTTGCAGAACACTCTGTAGTTTTGCAAGCTTTTTTGAACTCACCCATTTTGAAGTGAGTGGTGCTTGTAATTGCTGGAGGATTCCTGGAAAGAAGTATGCAGCATGTCAGAAATGTGTTCAGCTTGTGTTATTTGCCAAAAAAAAAAAAAAACAAACTACTTGTTTAACTGCTGCAAAGCATCAGGACACCACCAACAGATGGTTTACTACTTTTACATAGTGCTTGTTTTCCCTCAAGAAAAACATTCATATAGTAGTTCATAGAGGTGTGTCTGCTCTTACAGAGATTTTAATATCCCCAGAAAGGCATATATTTCATTCTTAAAGGCATGATGCATTTTGCTAGTAAGTTATTCTTCTTAGGCATTTGGAGTGATTGAAAAAAAAAGCCATTTATACTTACCAGGGAATTCACTTTAAATGGATGAAATAAAATGCTTTAATACCTTGATGTTATGTTTTATTGTCTTCTCCCAAGTTATTACTGTGCATTTGTACTTTTCCCCAGCATTAAAGTAATATAAAGGAACTTTTTTTTTTCCTGGTGTGGGTGTTAAAGGTTGCAGTTCAGGAAATTGAAAATATTTAGCCTGAGAGACCAGACTTTGTTCCCTCCTTCTCTTTTGGGATTTTTAATTTAATGGATGACTGTAATGTGCAGAAATTTGCAATTTGTACAAATATCAGTTGTGTGAGGAAAAATGGAAATGGAACTGGGAGGATTTGTAAAACCTTATTTCAGAGCATACTGAAGTATACTAGTTGGAGAAAGCAAGTGGCAAGGGCACTATGTACCAGCTGTTAGCTCAAACAGTTTTGTGGGTTTTTATTTTTCCTTTCTTTAAAACACCTTCAGCTGGTACTCTAGGAATAACCTGTCTCTCTGGCAACCTGTACACTAAATTACGAACCCATTATATGTGTTTTTTCAAGTATCAGTACTTAGTAAGTCAGAATCTTGTTCCTGTGAGATGTCTTGACAGAGCTGGTGATGTTAGTGTGTTGTAGGTATGTGAGCTATACTGCAGTAATAGCATTGCATCATGTTTTGTATGTTCCTATAGACAAGTTCTGATAGGAATGTAACAGACCCTGACTTTTAACCTTCCATATTGCTATCCCTGTTTAACCCAACAACTAATGGAGTCAGTATACCAAGAAATTTTATACTATCTTGAGTCCCATTTGTTCTTATCAAGAAGTCCCATATGAACTCCTGTTTTAGCACTTTTTAGTAAGTTTGGCTCTTTGTAGCAAGTTTTGATTTTGAAAAATTTTGTCTAGATTGGCTCCATGCCATGTCCTCAGTCAGTGATTTCAATATCTGATGAAAGTACATGACATTTTGGGTTCTGTCTTTAAAGTACAATTTCATCCTTGTAAACTATCGCTGGTGGGGGCCCATGGGAGCCCTAATCTTACCACCTGCACTTCATACAGCTGACACACAGTAGAGTGCACTATATCAGGGAGCCTGATCTGAGTAAAACCAAAACTAATCACTATTTTTTTTGAGATAGCTTAAAACTGGATTAATTCTTGTCTAGTTCACTGCACTACTGCAGAAGCATTTATGGTGTCATAAGGAAGAGAAGCACAAAAAGAAATCACTAATTTCTGCCAGTACTAATGCTCAAGGTGGTCATGAGTTAAACACCACAAACTGCTGAAAGAAACTGTGTGCGTTCTAAACTACAGCCCTTCAAACTAGTTGCCCTTTCCTTGAGGAACATGACTGCTCCTTATCACCAGTATCCTTTAATCACATTTTTTTCATGATTTTTCTATGCCAAAATATGGACAAACGATGGAACAAGCAGCAATAGCTCAAATGCAACTTCAAACCAGTTGATTTTGGTTTGTGATAAAGTATTAGGCCATATAATAAGTTGGAACTGCTATAATGGTGCCTCTGATGCTGTCTCATGTGATATTCGTCATGGGTTAACTAAGGAAATTAAGTTCACATAAGAAAGTAGCATAAGATGTAGGAACACAGAAATGATTCAGAAGTATATTCTAAGGAGTTGGTATCTTTCCAGTTCTAACTGCAGGAGTGAAAGGAGGCTGTGTTAGGTCTCAAACAATTTTAACTGTCCAAAGTGATGACACACAGAACGTACCTCCTGGCTTTTGGTGGGTGTCAATCTAGAGAACTGCTAGTGTTAAAAGACAGAATTGGAATAAAACAATTGTACAGTAGGAGAAATAGCCTTAAAGCAGTTCGTACAAAAATCCCCTGTGGAGTTGGAATAATTAGTTATTCAGATGTCAAATGTGGTTGCTTTTTTTTTCTTCCCCACCAAAAGATTGAAGAACATGGTAGATGTTGAATTGAAGCTCTTAACCTTTTGCTGACTACGTGTGGCAGTAGCTGTATAAGGAGTATTCACTCCTTATAGGAGTCCATAGAATATCTTGAATTGGAAGGGGCCCATAGGGGTCACTAAATTCAACTCCTTGCTCCTCACAGGACTACCTAAAACTAAACCATATGATTAAGAGCATTGTGCAGATGCTCCTTGAACTCTGACAGGCTTGGTGTGGTGACCACTTACTTGGGGAGCCTGTTCCAAGACCAGCCAAGTAGTTCTTTCAGTTGAATCTGGTGCCATAAATAAAGCTGTGAGTCCAGACTTGAGGATTGCATTTCAGAAAAGATGTAGGCTAATGAGAAAAAGTATAGAGAATTGAGGTGTTGTTTGGAGGAAGAAAACTCTGAGGAATGGCAGAAGAAACTTAACAGTCCCTCCTGCAAATGAAAGCCTAAGGTTGGGTATAATAACTGGTTTTAAGATCTAAACACTTCTGAAAGGTAATAAGAATTAAGCTATCCTCTTTAGACTGATTTGCAATGTGATGCAAAAGTAGTAGTTCTTATTGCTATGAATGTCCCAGTGTCCTGAGGGCAAATTTCTACAAATGCATATCTGGTCTCTCTGTGGCTTAGTTAACATCTGGCAGTTCCTAAATTTCTTGGTGAATTTCTGTGAGATTCAAAATGTTTCTGCTTCAAAAGGAGTCTTCCTGAGAAGTTCTTGACTGGCTTTTGGTAAACAGTTTTGTTGACTGGGTGATGCTGCTTAATGTGGTGTTGTCCATCTTTATTTTCAAATTCTTACATTCTCAAAATAATAATAACTTTTGCATTGTGGAACTCTCACAAGGAGAACCTGAGTGGGTCTCCAGCTGTTGCTCTTCACTCAGAAAGACCTGGAGAGAGGGCTGTACCACCCCTAGAGAGATGCCTTTTCCTCCCTGGGGCAACTCCCAAAAACACCTCCCACTTTCCATACTGGTTGCAGGGGAAGGCATATTTAGGGAACACTGCTGCTTTTGGCAGTTAAGAAACTGCTGAAAGAATTAGTGTCCACTGATTCTTGCATTATTACTTTATTAATTTCTTATGAATATAGTCTTGATCCAGAATGATATGAAAACAAGCAGAAATTAGTTTTAATTTGCTGCAGTTCTTGAATACATAATTGTTTTCTCGCACACCTGTTTAAAGTAATCTACTAACAGTCTGCAGCTATTCACACACAGAATCACAGTACAGAAATGTTATATCTCATATTTGAGTTGGATTTTCCCAGATTGCAGTATTCTAGGTTCACTTCAGTATTACATCCTTTTTGTGGGCTGGGATCCATGATACTGTTTACTAGGACATTAGCTTCTAGATCTGGAATTGCTGTTTTCCTTTCAGAACAAGAAAAAGCTTTATGACCTGGAATACATAGTAACCCATCCCTCAATATGTCTCTGGTGCCTTCTTGTGCCACCTCCTACTTAATTTTCTGTACTGTTTGGTGACAGTTTAGGGGCACAGATTCAACCAAATAATACTGCATCTTCTCCTTTTGCTACATCTGGCTTGAGGAAGTACAGGTATTACTTACCATGATGCTCTATGTATGTATTTCACTTAGCAGAGCAGAGTGCGAAAATGAAAGCAGCTGCTCTGTCTTCCACGTGAAAGTAGGACTGGTTATCATTTACCCATTGGAAGGATTTCTGTGATGTCCCTGATAATCTGTCTTTGTAAGTAGATGTTGGGGTTTTTTGCAGGATGTTGGAGGAAGGTATACAAAACTTGTAGGTGAACTTTAATTTTTTTTTTTTTTTAAGGATTATGTTAGAGATGAAATACACTCAAAGGTACCCTCCTTTTTTTGCATCTCTTTTTTTTATTGCCTCTTTATAAACATATTTTCCATTCAGAGCTCTTTGTCTTTTTAGATCTGTAGGTCCATACAACTTGCACAGAATTCAGATCACCTTCCCTTGTAATGAAAGGTTATAGGAATTGCTTAGGGCCTCAGGCTGCCTGCCTCAGGTGAAGAAATGTGTCAAGCATTGAGGTATTTACTGGTTCTGTCTGACTGTAAGATCCTAGTACTGTGCACTTCTCCTCTCCTATTTGTTTTTCCTTGACAAGAAACATCACTTGTTCTCAGGCTGCACAGTATGGTAGCCAGTATAGTCTTTCCTGTTTCTTTTGCTTATTCTAGGAGTTTTTGAGAGATTCAGTGATTCAAACAAGGCTACTTCAAGGTTTCAGTAAACAATGCTGCTAAATTCCCATAACCAAACAATGGCTTGATTAAAAAGAAAGCTAATAAGGCTTGTATTTCTAATTTACAGTAAATTTTGCCACCTGTTGTTTTTGGATTAGGTGGGCTACAATATAAAACTTCGCTTAAAAGACAGGAAAAAGTCACTTCATAGCATGAAATATTCAAGTTTTGCATTTAGGAGCTGCTGCTCTCTGAAGCCTGCTTATGTCCAGTTGAGCTTGATTGGGCAGTTTATTTTGTAATTACATATGTAAGTGAAAACACATTTCTTGTTTCTAGCTTGAACTGCTACAAATACAGTTACAGTTTCATAATTTTCATATTTTGGAATTAATACATTGTTCAAATGACCCAGTCATAGCTGAGAGGTTATTTGGAAAAATAAATTGGAAATGTGACAGCCTGCAAATAACTCTGGAGAATGATTGAGTTTCTTTCCAGTAAACACTTCTAAAAGTCATAAACCCCTGTTAGTAGGAAGTAATAGAATCTTTCTGGCTGCTGCTGTTGTCCTAATTTAAATAAGTATCTGTCAAGCAAAGTTAGATTTGAAAATAGAAGGATGACAGAAGATGATCTGATTTATTTTTTTTATGTTCAAGCATTTTAAAGATTTTACCTTGACTGCTTTAGGATAAGGTTGGTCAACTGATTTGATCCTTGTTTGCAGAGCTAATTAAACTTGGTGTTATTCCTTTAGGATAAAGTAACACTTAATAAATGTATTGCAAACCAACTTTTGGAACTTGTATGTTCTAATATTTGTTCTTTTAAGATTTATAAGTTAGTTGCCTTGGGTTTAAAATAATTTTTTGCTTTTTCCAGAGTTGTACTAGCTATTTGTTTGAGATGACAGCAAATACAGGATTTTGATGACCTGTAATATTCCAAGTAGTTTAAACACTTCCAGCAAGTAAATACCAGGCAACTAGCACAATAGCAAAAGCTGTTCTTTTGGCAACAGCATCTTGAAATTATTTCCTGAAGTAGATGTCATCTTTCAGGATAGTGGCTTTATTAAAAGCAGATTTGAGTGCTTGCTAGTGTTACTATTCCAAGAATAGTGGGTTGCTCAGATGATTTCACACTGCAGGCAGCATTTCAGTGGTTAGCCTGTCCTGTGAGCCCATCCCTGTTTGTGATTAAACTAAAGATCCTTGAAAACAGCAAGGTTTGGCATACTGAACATTTTTTCCTTTTTTTGGAAACTGTTACGTCCTCTTCCATCTCTTGCTTTGTATTTCATTTCTCCTTTCTACTTTACTCCTATTTGAATTCTACTATATGCTGAGGATTAGTTTTCCCAGTTCTTTCTGCACACCTATACCCTCAACAAAGATACTGTAAATCTCCTCTTTTCCACTTATTTGCATAGAGTCCTATGAAACATGTGGGTGTGAAGATAAATTAGCCATTTGCTGGCTGTGTGCCTGAAAACAGTCTGAGATTCTGGCTGACCAGAAAACAGTCCAGTTTTTTCTGTACTGAACATGTGGGATCCATTAAGGATTCAGCTTAATTATCTTGGTTTTATTTAATCTTCTTTTTAAGGAATTGCCTTTAATTGCTGTCCCTTCACGTACTCCTAGAGGAATAGTCAGCTGTTCATAGAGGAAGGTTTTAGAGATAGAAATATAATGGAGAAGAACTGTAGTAGAGAAAGATGTGAGAAGATGCAAATGAGCAGCGCATTGCAGACACTTTTCCAAATCCACACAGGAATCTACCCTCTCTGTGTTTCTGTTGTATGCTGGGGACACAGTGTAATTGCTGACATCCTGTTCCATGATGCTATGATAGAAATAGTGAAAAATTGCAGAAGGAAAATGGGATCTTTGTTCAGCCAAAAGCATCATTATAATAATTTGAGTGGAAGTAAATATATGGAACAAAGCATGTGAGGTAGGAAATGTGGTCTCTCTTTCTGGACTCCTAGATTCACTGAAACCTTTAAATCCCCCTTACCTCTGAGGCATTAACGTTACAAGCAGTAATGCACTGTCTCAGAGTGCTCAGAGATCCTCCAGTAAAGTTTCTTTAAGGCATTTTATTTTGTATTTGAGTACAAATGGGAGGAAAAAGTTCATATTCCAATGCATGAGTTCGTATGGGCCGTGAGTGGAAACTGCTGATGATTTGAATTTGTCCTGGAACGTGCACCAAGAGAAAAACATTATTTTGCAAAGAAATATGCATATACAACATGAAGTTGTGCATGTACAGGCAGTGCTTTGGGTTTTGTTTTCTTTTATGAGGAGAAGTGTTTTGTTGGAGAATGGGAAAAAATGAGACTTACTCATATTCTTTGAGGAAGTCTTTTTTTGTTGTTGTTTTGTTTTTTTTTTTTAGTAAAACTGGCAAAGATTGTATTACCTCCAGTTGTGAAAACGAGGAGCATTGGAAGGCTTTACTTTAAGCAAAGGTCTTTTGCATGCATCTACTAGTACATAGGGAGAAGGTTGCTTATTTGAATTCAGCTGCTGATTTTTTGACTTATGAAAAACAACTTCATCTAAACTACATTGGCATCTCAATCTCAGAAGTCTGTTTGTACACAGGCACTATTAGTTATTTTCTTTAAATAAATAGGCCTCTGTGGTTTGTGTTAGTGTCAGTTTTCACATCACATTTGGCAGCTGTGTCAAGTACACACTGTTAGATTATTGCTTGAATATGGCATCTGAAGCTGTTTTCAGCCAAGTACTGGGACCAGAAGGATCACAATCTCTGCAGCCAGGAGTGCATGCTTCAGCTGGAGGTTCCAGTCACAGCATTTGGTATCTACTTTGCCTGTCTGCCTACAGCTTCTGGTAGATGTATATAAAACCAGCTTAATGCCAAAGCCGATAGCATCATTCAGCAATAAACTGCAATATTTGATGGTTCTATGTCATGTCTTCTGTGTCTGTACTGAAACAGGAGTTTTAATTTGTCTCAGATGCCATGTCGAGCTGGACTCTATAAAGTCTTACTTGTATGTTGATTGTGTATAAAAGCACTTGCATTAAGAAATAGAAATGAGCATATGGAGAGAGAGGTTTATCAATGAAATCTTTTAAGTTTTGCATTTATTTTAGTTTCTGCATGTGTGGCTGTCATTCTAGTTTCATGCTGTAAGCTGCAGTGCACAAGTAAAGTAAAATTATGTGGGAAATCCTGAAACGGGATTTGGATAGTGTTTCTTGTTTAGCTTGCCTGTTCAGCAGAGCCTTACTTAATGCAGTGAGACCTATTGCTTTTAATGCTCTTAAAGTGAAGCTTGAAGTACTGTATTTAAGTTTCAAAGTTATAAACCACTATTATTTTATGATACTGTAGGTAAGAAAAACTTGCATCTTCTATTAATCCAGGAAGCCTTTACATCCCTAATCTTTGAAGTCATATTTTATTTTGCAGTCCATGAACGCTAAGAAAATGGCTGAAAACATCTATTCAAAAACTCACTTGCATCTGATGCATTAACAGCATCAGATCATTTCAATCTGGAGAGAACTTTCTCAGTTGAATGTCACTTGAGCGTATTTTTACCTAGCAGCATTTCTGTGTGTTTTCCCAAAAAGCTATTCATTGAGAATTCTTTAGGCACATGAAGGTCTGGGTTTTGCGAGGATTCAGTCTCTATCTCAGTCAGGAGGAGGTCTGTGTGTTTAAACCCATAGTCATTAACAGTGGCCTTGAATTAAAAAAAAAAATTAAACCCAAAAGCTAATTGCAATGTCCCAACAGTTTAAATGGTGTTATGATGTACTCTGCAAATATTTCTATAAGACAGAAGAAGAGAGAATTATGTGATGAATCTGAAAACAACACATTTTCTTTCACAACTTTTTTCTAACTAACTACCATGTAAGTTTATTCTTTTGATTCTGTTTCCATGTTGATATCTTCATTGTTAAAGGATAGGTAACTAAGATGTCAGGAGTTACGAGATCACACCTTGTCAGGAGCTATGCATTCTTTGTTCCTTTTGAAATTGGTCTGGATTTTTTTTTGATGGGGCCAATTTTTAAATGCAGTTGACTTTTATAAAGGTTCATGTAAAAAGACCTGATGCTAAAACGTGTCAGAATTCAAATCCCTCTGTGTTGGTTAACTGAGGTATACTGTTACAGATAATTTTGGCACAGGATTCTGTTTGCATCCCAAAATTAGTAGGTGGTGAATATGGTTTGGACTAAGCTGTGCTGTCTCGCACACACTTCTTTTTATAATTTTCCTTTTGAGATAAGGGAATATCATAAATAGTGACAACAAAACATTGAGACTGAAAGTGTTAAGACACTTACTTTGCTGGTAGTATGCACACAAAAAATAATGGATCCATGACTCTCCTGGATCCATGATAATGTAATTTATCTGTAATTTATTTACATTTCTTTTAAACTGTGGTAAATATCAAATGATCCTGCAGGCAGAATTATCAGATAGTTCAGGCCTGAGTATAATCTTCTTCATACTAAGAAAGCTAAGGATGTCAAAAACTTCTGTCAGCTTGAAAGTCTTAGTAGTACAGAATGAGTAAATTAATCTATGTGTATTGGAGTGTCATTATGTATGAACAATTAAAGGTGTCATTCAGCAGTTTCCATGAATGGGGGCCTGTGTACATGTTATAAGACTTCAGAACTAACTGGAGTTATAGGTTACACAAAGAACTTGTTAATGTCTCCTCTGAGTTCTCCCTCCTTTAGTTAGCCTCTTCTGTAAGCTGTGGTGAGTTTTGTTTTGTGGGACACCCATGATTAAGCAGCTTCCTCCTCCCTCCCTGTTCTCTACAATAATTTTTTCCTCTACAAATGCGTATGTCTCTCCTGAGACAAATGTCTCTCGTAAGTCAACTGTGCTGTTTCGTTACGAAACACATTGAGGAACTGACCTGGGTCAAAATTACTTAGCACAAAAGTAGAGGTGTGGTTTTGTCTGCGTTGACCCGGAGGGTGTCTCTGACACTGTTTCCTTTGCAGTTGCCCAGTTAGTAATTCCAGAGGAGTTGAGGGGATGAGGTGCTAAAGCTGCAAGAGGTGCAAGAGCTGTGCAATCAAGTACTGTCACCAAGAGCAGGGCTCCTGAAGGCACAGTTTCACCAAGTCTGAAGCTTTCTCTATCTTCTGTGAACGTGACTTTTTGTGTGCCAGCACAACCACAGTGCTCCTTCCCAATGCCCTTGCACTGCTTTCCCGGTGTATGTGGGGCACAGATCTGATTTTCCCTCACTTATCAGAGGGGGAATTAATGAAGCTTTTATGCTGCATGAAGTTAAACAGGTTGTTTCTCTGAGAAGATTTTGTGACATACTGAAGTGCTAGCATGAATGGCTTCTGCCCAAAATAAGCTAAGCTAGTATAAGCAAATTTAAGAAGTGGGGAGAACAACTTCAGTGAAGACATTTAAATACTTGGAAAATTCTGCCTCTAAGAATATGAAATTATTTTCTAAATTCTTTGAAGCATTAAAACCTTTCTTTGAAGGTCAGAGTTTTTAATGACTGATATAACTTAAGAGTTTCTAATATTGTTTTGTATTTATGATTTTATTTTTAGGGAGCAGCAGTCTGCTATACTTTTGATCTACGATGAATGCCAAATCTGCAATCAGCAAAGAGATTTTTGCCCCACATGATGAAAGGATGCTGGGAGCTGTTCAAGTGAAAAGAAGAACAAAAAAAAAGATTCCTTTTCTAGCTACGGGGGGTCAGGGTGAATATTTAACATACATCTGCCTGTCAGGTAAGATTAATGATTTTTGACATCCAGTTATTTGTTTAGGCTTATCTTTGATTAACTGATTAGCTGGTGTCTGTAGCATAAGGAGCTGGGTGATTCCAATTTTCATAATGTAATCAGAGAATTATAGCACTTACACCTTTTGTCTTGAGGAACCACGTGCTCTAGGCTATTTATATTTATATAGTATAATAAATTGAACAGGTGGTTTCATTGTTTAAAAAACCCCTAGGTGTTTTCTCACATCACAGCTGCAGAGTATGAACAAATAGAATAGCTGGTAACAGTCTTTCCTTAGTCAGATTAAGATATTTCTTAGAAGGATGAACTTTTCAGGATGTTAAAAGGATATACAATGCCATGTTTTTATGCCATGTTTCAATGTCTGCCAACTGAGTGTGTGTGAATACCTTTGGTATTTTAGGGTGATTTAGTCCCTTAGGTTTTTAGGTGTATCAGTTGCTCCCTTTGAGTGTGTACATCAAGCTGGAAGTACAAAGAGTGGCCAGAAGAAGTGTTATATAATCTCAGAAAAGTGCAATTATTTTTGGACTAAATGAGAGTGTTATATGGACTCTTTCAAATTGTGTTTTTTTTTAAAAAATAATGTTAAAACTTTCAAAGCATAGGAGGTAAAACTCAGTGACTCTACTACTGTTCTAAGGTATCACACATCCACCCTGAAAATGGACATTTACTGAATGTTACTGGATGTTATTTGCATACATATGTACAAATTCTTATGTTAAAGTACAAGCTGCAGAGGATATGCACACGGATACTGAGTGAGACAAAACAGAAGACCTTTCATTTACAGCTGCTTGTCATTATAGGATCATGGAATATCCTGAGTTGGAAGTGACCCACAAGGATCATCGAGGCCAACTCCTGACCCTGCATTTTGGTAACCCCAAAAATGGCACCCTGTGTCTGAAAGCATTTCCAAACACTTTGTGAACTCTGCCAGGCTTGGTGCTGTGACCAGTTCCCTTGGCTGCCTGTTCAGGGGTTTGAACACCATCTGAATAAAGAACCTTTTCCTGATACTCAGCCTAAGCCTTTCCTAACACAGTTTCAAGCTGCTCCTTCAGGTCCTATCAGTGGTCATGAGAGCGAAGAGATCAGTGCATGACCCTCTGCTTCCCCTCTTGAGGAAGCTGCAGACCACAGTGAGGTCTCCCCTCAGTCTTCTGTCAGGCTGAGTAAACCAAGTGACCTCAGTCATTCTGCCCACATACAGAGCTTCAAGGAAGGATTTAAAAATTGATTCACCTAGGCTGTTCCCTAGACTTGTGATTGGGATACTCTGTTTGGATGTAAGAATTGTAGGTTTCAGTCTTCTCAAGGTGTAGATGAAACTAACCTAGGCCTCCCATCTCTTGAAGAAATGTTCAAATCACTAATGTTTTTAAACAAAGCTAAGCTCTTCTTCCTCGGGCAGTTATATTTTTCAAATGTCAGTCCAATTGTTTTTCTAAGTCTCCTTGTAAAGAGCAATCACGTTCTAAATCTGTGCAGTAAGTTTAGGAATACACAGGTGTTTGATACCCATGTTCATGATTAAAGGTTAGAGATGTGATCTATGCTTACAATTTTCTGTAGGTGGTGTTTTGTTTGTTTTTTTTTTAATTGCTATTCTCAAAAACTTAGCCCTCCTTCATCTCCCCCACCCCATATTTATATGTATCAGTCAACATGGATTTTAAGACAGTGTGTGGTCTTGAATGCATTTATTGTTTTTCTGCCACAGGATAGCATATTATGAGTAAGGAAGAAATATCAGGTGTCTTGACTTGAGCAGAGTTTGTCACTTATGATAAGGAAAGGCATTCAGGATCTAAATAAAATTACTTTGTGGCAGACACTGCATATTGGTATTGCAAGAACCCTCACAGGTGGCTCGCTCTTCGTGGGGTTTTGCACAGATCTGAGACCAGGTTTTATCATATACATTTATTTTATGTTATGAAAGCAAAGTATATTTGGTAATTTCAGTAGGCAACAAAGTGAGTAGGGAGAGGACTGCCTGGCTCTGATATAACATTCCAAACAGTCTGATCAGAAAGATTATGCAATTCAGCAGGGTCAAGTGCAATTAGTTATTTATTCAGGAATCATCAAAGACACAAAACCAAGCATTGGGGAGCAACTATTTCAGCCACTGTGTTTAAAAGACATTGTGACAAGGATAAACTGTAATTTTTGCCTATTCCTGATGGCTGTGAAGCAGTAATGGTTTTAGTTGCAGCAAGAAGTTGTTACGGAAGAAGTTTTTGTTTAGTAAGGCTAAGTTAATGTGGGCATGGCAATTTAGCTGTGCTCCAAATTGTCCAACACAGACTGTATCTTGGGATAACAGAATACACTTGATTACCTTCCTTTTTTGACGTAATTATGTACAGTGAAGCAGACACAGTGGTGGCTAGCTCTGGTTTGTGTTTACATTTCAACCAACACATGCTTTAATGCTGAGTGTTGCAACCTCTTCCATGGAAATGCCTTTATCAGGCTTTGACTCTTGTCCCATTTTTGCCAGGTTTGCTATGTATTAGGTAAACAAAGTGACTGGAATACCTCTCTCTCCATAGATTTCTTGGACTAATTCAATTTGGCCTTTGCTGAAAGGAATTTGATCATGTACTCTTTAGAACAGAATTTGTCAGTTGAAAGAACAGAAACTGACTCTTTATATCCTTAAGGGATATAAATATTTGGGAATATAAAATATCTTGTCTAGTTCCAGTTTCAACCAAGATATGGTACAGAAAACGAAGCATCAGCCACTGTGACAGCTACTTCTATTTACTGCTCAGTTTGTAACTGAGAAAATACACAAATTGTTATAACCAGAGTTAAATGTTTTCCTTTCAGTGTTGAATTGAAATTTGGTGTTGAAAATACATTCTATCATAGTTGTTGTTTATTTGAATTTCTGAAAGCATGGATAGGGATGCTGAGCAGGGAGAATGCCCTCAGGTCTCAGAGATGGGATAGTGAACCATTAAAAGAATAAAATACTGAGCAGCACAAGATAGGAGAGTAAGGGAGATTCTTCCTTAATATTGGTATTTCGAGTATGTGCTGGGTTTTTTAACTTTACGATATTGAATACTGAGTTGGTTAGAAATGAACATTAATGCTCCAAAGAGGTAAACCTAAAGCCTGTAACCTGAAACTGGAGACAGATTAAGTTAAGAAAGCTGTAGCCTGGTGGAAACCAAGCAGCTGGGTTACCTGCAGCTTTCTAGCCTAGTGTTGGAGCTAGCCAAGTTAAACTGGCAAACAGAGCCAAGACAGATCTTTAAGGAGTTACTCAGTTGAAGAACAACAAGAAATGAGTAGACAGATGGGAAACACAGAGGTGGGGTGGCTGTAGGCAGAACAGAGAAAATGAAAACTGGGATTATTTTGTAATGTATAAGAGGATTTAACACAGAGAAAAGACAAGAAATTCAAAGCTGAAAGTGGATATTTATCACCTCCTCCACACTAGCAGGCCTAGTGATAGTTACTGGATTAGATCTAAGTTTTAATTTTGTCACCATTGTCTTATATAATTGAAACATAATTGTTTAAAATAGTTCTTAGCCTTATTTAGAATTCTGAATTAAGTATAAAATACTTAAAAGGTCACTTCAGAAATATAGGTCATTGGCTTCTTGCTTGTGCAGAGTTCTATGTGTGTTATTTCTTTGACACTATCATTACATTTTTTAAATAACTTCTATTATTTAAAAAGACTTTTAATGTCATTATGCATTGGAAATGTTCCAGTTCGTGTGTATGGATGTTGTGTTGACCTTTCAGGATTAAATATCTATTGCAGTGGTGGTGAACTGAATGAACCATATGGTTCCTTTTGAACCTGAATTCTTTTGTGTAGTAGCACTCAGCTTAGTTGCACCAATGTTTCTAGTCCTTCTGCTGAAAACTTTGGAATTAGAGTGTAAAGCCAAATTTCTTTAAAACCAAGAGGGAAACATTTTACCCCTGTGGTTATGACTTTTAATAGTGTCCTTTCTTTGCCATCTCCAAATTAAATTAACACTGTCAGTTCAGGGCTTTATTTGAACAACTTTCATGCAGAAGTACAATCCATCAAGAATGGTGCTAGAAAAGCCAAAAGGAAATGCAAAGAAATCATAAGAAATAATACACAAAAATAAGATGCACATGCTGGGGGAGAGCCTATTGGGCTTTTTCCCTTCTTTAAAAGTTAACTTTATTGACCGTACGACAGACTTGTTCAAAAGATAGGCAGTCAATAATTTTAAAAGATTTTTGCATTTACCACAATAGGCTGCTGGCTTTTGGGGTTTTTCTCTTCTGTTTCTAAGTATACAGAGAGACTGAGACTTCGTTTATGAGCTTAATTAGTTCTGTGGATATCCTCATTTGTACGCTTACAGCTGATACCTAACTGCCACGCTCAGTTACACTTGCAACGTGAGCTTTTGTACTTTGATATTTCGGCTGTAAGGCCATGGTGTCCTGGAATTGTTTTTCCAATTACAAATCTGTTGTTCCTCCCATACTGGCTGCTCATGGAATAGAATGTAACCCAGGATTGACCTATATCTCTTGCTCCTTTTGAGGTCACTTGATGTGGCTGCCAGAAACCGGCCATAATTTCATGGGGAGTTCAAGGACAGGATAAGTGCAATTGAGTTTTCAGCATGGCGGCTGAACTGAAAATTGGGAAGTAGTGAGAAGGAACTTGTTATCAAAAGAGCTCCGTTTTCTCCTAATGTGTTCTTATTTTCCATTTGAGTTTTACTGAAGTGACAATCTCCCAGTTTTTTTTCAGAGTTTTCTTACTGAAGAAAACATCCCATTTTCAGGAGCTTATAGTGCAGAGGATTCTCATGTTTCCTTTTCAGGGCATGAGAAACCAAGTAAATGTCATTTTCCACCGACTTTCCAGGAGAATGCTCTATTTGTCTGCCCATAGGCTGTATTGACGTATTACTCAGTATTTTGTGGTCTGGGAATAGAGGGTGGTGGTGGTATTTTCCCTCTGTTTAAATGTTGTATTAAGGAGTGAGAATGTTACTTCAGTGTTCATCATACTCACTTTCAATCTGACCCACTTAGATGTCAGACTCTATTGAATATTTGATTATTTATACAACATAGGTCATGACTGACATAAGAGATTTGGTCAGCCCAGAAGAACACACCAGTGAAATGGTGGTCCAGTCTTCTGCAAGCTCTGACCTGGACTGCTGTTTGCAGACAGCTGCAGGCCAGTTATGGTGCTTTGCCCAGCCCCATGGACGTGGACTGAACCATGGCTGAACATCTGGGCATAGACTGGGATGTTTAACAATGGCTGCTTGTTGCAGATGTTGGCTTAAAGACTCATGTTCTGTCCCTCAGAGGAGTTAGATGTCAAGCATTCCTGTTCTGGATGAGTTCCTTGAATGTTAACCATTGGTATAAAAAGTGTGGCTGCTGCCATCATTAATTCTCTGCCTAACACTTTAGCATTATATCTGAAAATACCTCATAAAACTTCCTGATTGCTATTGGAGAAACTACTCCAGAATTCAACGGAGAGGACTCTACAATGCAGAAAACGCAGTAGATAAATGTACTGTCCTTTATTAGCTCTTTTAGTGTCAAAGTATAGACATGTTGGATACTTTCTTCAGTTGGCTACTGATCCTCTAAAACTTTCTTGTGCAGAGTCATTGGCTGCTTTTGCTTCAAGTTACCCAGGGATAAAACCTACACAGATATTGTGCAAAATTTGCTTTCATGTTGACTAAGTCAAAGTCATACAGTTTGCTAGTGTGGGTGGAGATAAAATGATGCAACATTCTGTGATTTCCACATACATGTCATTAGATGCCAGTCTCATGGCAACTTCTCTGTGTTTATTCCTGGAGTCCAATGGAGTGATGCCTCTGACTGCCTTGTAAGTGCTCAGTGAAATGCTTTACCATTGCTTATGCAGCTGGGCTGGTGCAAATGTGTGCTCTAGAATCTCTGGCCATGAGAAACAGTAACAACTTCAGTTGACCTTTATTCATATGAAACCATTACAACTAGTATTATAGTTGTAAAAAATAAAGTACAGTGATGAAGATGCTATGAGGAGAGCCTTTTTTTTTTACTGGTAAAAATAGTGAGTCATTGCTACAGCTAGCTCTGAAAAGTGATATAGTTTGCTGTTTGGGAAGAATCTGTGGAAGCGTGCCAGGAATGGCTCTTAAGGTGACTGGTTTTGCCTTTAGGATAGCAAGATGCCCTGAGAAATCACTTCACTTTACTTGTAGAGGTATAGAGAGTTTGTTTCTTTTTAATGCAACATTACATAGGTTAATGTTTTTCAGAGTGTCTTCAGCATAGAGGGAAAATAATCAATTATATATTTTCTGATGAATAAGCTACAACTCTTTTTTTTTTTCTTCATTTTACTGCTAGGTATCTTTTGATATGCTTAGGTGTAAGTGTATTGGTATATACCTGTGCAAAGTGTAACCATACTAAATTCTTTAATTTTTATTTAGTCTTTATACAGTATTTGTTTTTACTACCAGTAAGTAAATATACAGAGGTGTTGTCAGCCTTCATATGCTATTTCCTGTCTGCTTTAACATTTTTTCCAACTGTATTTTTTTGAATTTTTCAATTCAAAAAGCTGGGAAACAATTTTCTGGATGTGTACAGTGCACTGTTTGTATAAAACTTAGTTGATAATTGGAGTTATAGAAGACATTTGAATCCTTGTTTCTTCTGGCCATGGTGCAATCTTGGAAAAACAGCTTTCCTCCTCTGGAATGCTTTTTGCCTTGAAACTTTTCAATGTCTAGATGGTAGAATGTGTTTCATTCCACTTTCTTTCTTTGCTCCACTAATTTAAAAAAAAAAATTATTTTATCATTGCAGTGCTTATCTGTTCTACTTCTGAATGAGATAATGCCTTCTTGGGACTGTGTATGTGGCAGGTTACTCTATTTTCTTTACCACTGAGTATGTTTTAGTGTGGTGCTCGCATTTGTTGCTAGCAAAGTTATTTCCAGTGACAATATCAAGTTATGTTGCAGACCCCCTCACTCCCCTCTGTGTTCAGAAGAGAATGGGGGCTCTGTAGAGCTTCATCCATTTATTGTAATTACTTGTGCTGGGTAGGTTTGTATTCCTCAAGAGCTGGCAGCACCTTACTTCAGTGGTGATGATGTATTTCAGTGCCATGTTTTGCCCAGAACACGGCAGATGCTTGCATCAAGTTTAATGCCAGGTTAAAATGTTTGAATATCACAATGTCTTTGGAAACAGTTAGTTCGTTCTTTTTCCAAGTGAGGCTTTTGGCAGGGTTTGTTGCTATCTTGTATGTGATAAAAATGCAGAGCTATAAGTAAGGCTCTACTTAACAAATTTCCATGGTAGCTCTCCCTTCGAGTACAGCAACCATGCACATGAGACCTGTGTGAGTATCCCCTAACTGCTAGCTTTGGCAGAAATTATTCCTATGGTACCATAACAGTTAAAACTGCTGTGTTTTGCTTGCAACAGGACTCATTCTGAACAGTTTTCTTAGTTTTCATGGTGCTGGAGTGTAGTATGCATAATACCCTGACTCACTGCATTATGTATTGTTGAACTTGCATCATACTGGGCAGAAAACATCTGGAATGTTCCCTTGACATTGCATTTCAGAAAGCATTTCTGTTGATTGCTATATAGTTTTGCTCTTAGAAGTAATATCATCTTGGGAACAAAACCAGAAGTTCTATTTCTCCCTGACCAGTGCTTACTGTATTACAGACTCTTTTAGTAGATAAACATCAGATTAAAATCGTATCCTTTTATAGTATTCCAAGCTGTATGAGTCAAATCCTGTAAGTTTTCACTATACATCTGGCCTTTAAATACTGTACTATCAAATAATTTTCAGTGCAGAGCAGCCCATAAGAAGGACTTAGCAAAGGAACTGCTAAGCTGATTAGAATACTACAACAAGCTTCTCTATCATTAGGGGTAGGTTTTATTGTTTCCTTGACAAAGAAAAAGATGAATAATGCAATTCTGATGTCTAAATATTTTCTGTTTGGGACTTTAATCTGTAAATAATCCTTTTAAAGCAAGTTAAATAGAAAAAGAACAGATCAGAACTGATACTGGTGTGTTTTGCCTCTATCCCCCAGTTTATGTAAACTGCTGCCACAGGTGCTCAGATACCAGTCAAGTAGCAAGACCCACCTGTAAAACACAGTAGGGTGGGAATTAATTAATGAACTAAGTCCGTCCAATCTTCCCTCACTGGTATAATATCTGAATATTTCAGACTGTTGCAATAAAAACAAGCTCATGTTCTCATGTATGTATGTGTATGTGCTATTGTGAACAAGTCCCCTGCATTTACAGCAGGCATTGTTTTTCCTCCAGCCTACTTACATTTAGACTTTTAGTAACTTGGTTTTGTACTCTGATTATGCATATCCTAACAAGAAGGAAAAAACAACATATGAAGGGTGGGGAGGCTGAGAGAATATAAACTATGCAAAGTTTTGTTGTCCCTTTATCAGGGAGGAGCCTACCCGTTTGTCCAAGTTAAAACAATCTTTAGTAACTGTTTAGCTGGAACAACTTCATAGAGAAAGTCTGGCACACCCTGTCAGCTGCTTTTCTGTTCATTAGAGCTCAGCAGCACACAGTAACTCTCAGTAGCCTCACGGAATGACAAAGTTAAAACCATACAAATTCTCTAACATTACTGTTTTAAAGAAAACTTCATTTGGGTGAAATTTTTAGGGGCTGGGTCTGCGACAACTTTATAACTTTGTGGAACATACTTGTCAGGCATTTTTAGTCCCTAATTCTAAACAGTTACTGAAAAATTACTTTAGGCATTTAGTTCTCCTTTCAAATTGTCTACTTAGACCTATCTTCAGAGGACAGGCTCAGCTGGAAGGGAAGCTGCAACATAAATGTCTTGCTGGATGAAATAACTAGTAAATGCTTTTTGTGGATAATATGATATCACAGCCCCTACTGTGTTAGTTTTCTTAAATCTGTGCTTTGTGTCACTCTGTGCAACACAGTAGTAATGGCAAGAGCAGCTTTCTGTGACTGATCAATGACTTGGAAGAAAACAGAACTGTTAGAAGAACATTCTCTTACTTCTAGCAAGAGAACTGTTTACAACGCATGTTTAAAGCATTTACACAAAGAATGCTTTTTCTGAGTGAGCAAAGAATTATGGGCTGAAATAAACAAAAGCTTTCAACCTCCAGTCTGTATATTTATTCACTTGCATTAATGACAGATTGCTAAAGAAAACTCAGCTGTTTAAATGTCTGAGAATATCTAAAGTTGTCTAAAATACTATCTGACAAGATTTTAGGCAGCTGAAATTTGTTGAATTTGCTTCAAATGGAAACAACATTTAGGCAGAGAACTCTTTTAAAAGTTCTGGAATAATTTCTGTTCTGCTTTATTTTTGTACTCACCTATCATGGTTTCTTTTAAGAATAGTTTTCTTAGGTTTAGCACACATAAGCTTGCCATACAAATATACAAACAATCCTTCAGCTGTACCATTTGAGGGAATGCTGCTTTTTTGCCCAGTGTTCAATCTGAAATGAAATGTAGTTGGAAAACAAAAGAACAAAAATTGTCTTTAACAATGGGGAACATAAGATTGGTTGAGGAGATGCTTTGAAATTTGTTAGGAACTGGAAAGAGGGAGGGTTTTTACAAACCACTGTATATATTGACTGATAAAGCCATTCATATTTTACTCATTTGAACTCTTTTTTTTTTTTTTTTTTTTAATCCTGTTGCCT
Source organism: Aphelocoma coerulescens (assembly GCF_041296385.1). Taxonomy (NCBI): domain Eukaryota; kingdom Metazoa; phylum Chordata; class Aves; order Passeriformes; family Corvidae; genus Aphelocoma; species Aphelocoma coerulescens. The sequence continues at coordinate 38,123,122 of NC_091019.1, read as the reverse complement.
CCTGTTTTCCCCTGACCACCCAGAGATTAAAATAACAGTAAGCAAGTTTCCCTTTGGACGTGTTGTACTTTGGAAGTATTGAATCACATAATCGTTTAGGTTGGAAAAGGTCTCTGAGATCATTGAGTCCAACCTCAACCAATCATCACCTTGTCAGGTGAATTGTAGCACTAAGTACCATGTCCAGTCATTTTTTAACACCTCCAGGGATGTGTTCTGTGATCTGTGTTCATATCATTTTTAACCAAAGGTGAAGTTTGTTTGTGTTCTAGCTAGAATCTGATGCAGCCTAATAAAATATTTTTGTGCTTAGGTCAAATAGCTTTTGTTCTGGCCAGGGAGAAAGGGTCAGGAGGGGAAGAGCAGAACGGAAAGAATCAACGCGTGCAGCTACACCGGCTGGTTGAACCACATACTTCTCTTACCCCTAATGATAGATTGGAGCATGATGTTGCTATTTTGCAAGATAGGGCTTTCAGTCTGTACTGAGATATTGTGAGGACTAAAGCCCGTAACAGTTGTGGGGGTTTGTGATCCAGGTGATGAGAAACACCTTTTCATTAAAGGCTCTAGTTACCTTTTAAATATGATACAAATGTTTCCTTGTTTAATCATTGTTCAGTACTTGCGTTACACTAATCAGAGAATGGCAGAACAGCCCAGGTTGAAAGGAGCCTTAAAATAATAATCTGGTCCACCCTTTACTTGTTAAATAATATACTAAAAATAAAATTGTGTGTAGTGAGGCACTGGTGTTGTTCAGACAATCTGCTGGAATTATCCAGAGCAGCAGACTAAACATGTAGAAATGTTTTCAAGAATAGTTTTAATCATTCGTTTCGGTAGGTAGCGCAGTCTCAAAGACATGAATGACCAGAGGTGAACTACTGCTTTGGACTCAAAATTTAGTGATGTGTAGAAAATCTTGTAAGAATTTCATGTATCTGTGACTTTCTACGCCTCTGCTTTTTCTGTTGTAACTGTTTATCCACAACCCATGGTTTCTCACTGTTTCAGCTCAATCTTAGTCACTTCTTTAAAGGATTTAATATGGTTCTCACATCTGCTTAATGTGGACCTGTTCAAACATTATTTATTTTTTTCCATTTACTTTTTTATCTCTTTAAGAACACCAGCATAATTTAGGGCAATCAACTTGGTTTCATGATGTCTTTCCCCTTTTTGCATATCTGTACTGCCTTTAGGAGATGGGAAAAAATGTTTGAAATTCCCTCTTTGTGTGAGTAGCTCCTATTCTAAAACAAATCAGTTGTGGACAACTTCTTTTAGTCTTCTGACTTGTGGAAGTTTCACTTTGGCAAGGTTTCTGTTTGTTACTTCTGCTTTTAAAATATCCCTTTTCCTTTATTGTTAATTAATTGTATTATTTAGCCATGGCTACTGCCTCTTGGAGAAGTTTCAGTCACTAAACATAGTTGCCTCACTTCAAGTTAATCCTTGTTTAATTTTGCGCACTTCCTTCCTGAATGCGAATATTCACTAGTAACAAGCCACTGTCCACTTGGCGCTGTTATGCTTAACTCAATTTCCAGCTGTCCAGCTCTGTGCAGGAATCGATCCTTTTTTGAAACAAATAAAAGGTAACACTAATCCTCCTTTGCTAATGCCAACTTCTTCCATTCCTAACACACACTAGTAATGTTGCTGATTGTCTGTTAACCTCATGTGATTATTCCAACTCTTTTATCTTCTTGCTCTGTTTAAGGAATCTGCTTTCTGGCTTTTCCAACTTGCAGTCAAACTCTTAATTTTCAATACCTCATCTGCTCTTTTGGACCACATTTTTGTTTTTCTTTGTTTTTCCTTTTGTTTGTAGAATCCTGCTGCAGCTGTAAACCCAGGCTTTGGCTATGCCATTTCTGTGAAAATTTGATATCCTATCAATTGGCTGCATTCCAGGTTCAGGAGGAATCACTTGGAGTGCATAATTACTATTTCTTACTTTCCCTGAACACTTTGTCTATACTTCAGTTGGATGTTTCATGTTTCTTCTGTTGGCTTTTGTGAACTCCATGCTTTATTAGTGGTTGTCTATTAGGAGATCAAAAGGTATTCAGTTGATTTGTATAATATTTGATTAAAGCAGTTCTAGCAGTTGCAGTCAGCTCTGTGCAGGAAGCTTCTGCACATAACAGAAGGGCAGAGAAAAGTTCCTAGAAAATGGTGTGGATTTTTTTTGGCCACGGAGCTTGGTTTTAAAACTATTTGAAAAGAGTAAGAAGCTCACAGAATAACAAAGAAATAATGATTACTAGAGCAGCCTTGTAGAGCTGTATTTTTCTGTTAATGAGTGTTCATTAGAACACATTTGTAGGGATGGAGCCCTGGAAACAACTGTGATGCATTCTTTTAAGTGTTTGGGATTCAGCTGTTAATTCCTGTGATAGCTCGTTGTGCTCTGGCTTCCTTTCCACCTGTTCAAGTGTATTACTCCTTCCCTCTAGGAAAGCTTTTTGGCTTTCCTGTTGTTCATGCTTCCTTCTCTTTTGCCTATTAATCTCAATGAAAAGAGAATTTACAGCCTCTTCAGCTTTTTTTTTGTCCTCCACAAATACTGTCACATATACATATAACAAATAGTCTATTACATTGTCCATGTGTTGAGCCTTAAGTAAACACGGGAGAGAGGAATACAAATTGATCTCAACACATACACTTTCATATGTTTTAAAATTAGCTTTAGACCTAGTTCCTCTATTTGTTATAAGTTTTCTCACCACACTTCTTGCAAAGGAGTACAGATAAAAAATTAGTAATATGGTGACTTCATTTTTTCTCATAAAACTTTGTTTCTGATAGTGTGACATGTTAATAACACAGTTTGCCAAACATCTGCATGTATATAGAAAATATAATAGAAGAAACGAAAATTCTTTGAGCCCTAAAGTGCTGCCTAAGCAGGGAATTTAGTTTAAATTATAACAGAATGCATCAATTTGAAGGCTGATACTCAAATTGTTTTCCTAACTATAGAAATGTTTTTTTAAAGCATGGGGTTTGTTTCATTTTGAGCATATTACAAACATCTCAAGAATTGGATAGACTTGATATTCAAAAAATTCTGAAAACTTAATGGATGCACATGCAACTTTGTCAAGCTATTTTGTGACTATATGCTTTATCTGTCAAAGCAGTCTGAGTCAGAGTACACATAGAATTTCCTAGAATAGGAATAACTTGACTGACGTCCTTTTTTTTTAAGATGTTATTTTTACTGAATGAGTAGTTTCATAATGTAGTTACCAGTATTCTTGAAACAAAGGCAGTTATCACCAAGTTGCTAAATGACTATAGGCTTGCATAAGGGGTAATTAGTACTGTAAAGAAAATGAGTAGACTGCCCACTTCTGATGTTTCTAGTATAAAACTAAGAATTCTTGTCTTAACTTTTCAGGTTCATTCTTTGACACTGATGTGGCTGCAATTTGTACAGAATTTAGTTTTATCTTACTGGATAGTGAGTACCAAAAGATATGGTACAAGAACCCTCAAATCATAATGTAGCTGATTGAAGGATTGCCTTTCCACAAGGTATGGTGCTACCTTATCACCTAAATGTTGACTAGTGCTTAGTTTCATTTTTTAAAGCAAACAGAAGCAGGATCTTTATGAGGTACGGATGACTGGAAGTTTCAGGGACAACTGATGCCATACTATGCGAGGTGTGCTCAGTACAATGTGCAGCATCCATCATAAGGGTGCAGCTGTGTAACTCCTCTGCTCTTACCTGCTCCCTGGCCACATCTTTTGAAGTGTAGTATCATCAGTCTCAAGTGAGTGAGGCTCAGAACCTCTGGGGCACATGTTCACAGATTTGGTATTTTAGCTATTGGTAGTCATAGTTACTGTATTGAAATGGAATCTGGATTAACGGACTAACCAGCATAAATTAATTTGTGCCACAAAGAAAATCATTCACTGGAAATTATGATGGCTGCAGGACATCCAAAATGTGATTAGGCGAGGCGTCAAGATACTATTTCTGAATATTTCATATGCCATGAGGATCTGCGGGATTTTCTTTAGCAGTATAATATAGTATGAAAAGACTGAACAGTAGAAGGAGTAGCAGTGATAAATGAGCTTGCATTCCCTGTGGTGTTGGCAGTAATGAATTGAACGAGCAGACTGAGGCATGTAAAAGGAGGTTGATGTACGAAGCCGATGTTTATTAATAGGTGCAAACCCTGTGTTGGTAAGGCTTAGAATCTGGAAGGGGTCATAATATTTGAGCGGGAAAAGGTGTTTCTTATGAGCATCTCTAAAAAATTGGGCATACTTTGAAAGGAAGTGTAGAGTGATGTCGTGCCTTTTTCATATGTACACCTTTGGGATTCTTTTGGTGCTCTGAAGTGCAGAGAATGTTCCAAAATGACTTTGTTGTCTTCCCCATCTTTTGGGATGTACCAGTAAATGCTTGATGTACAGTTGATTACACTTGTGTAGTCTGTAAAACGTCAGTCTATGGATTAGCACTGTCATACTGCAGGAATAAAATTTAATAGTTCTGGTTATGCATTGCTGTATTTTTTTTTTTAATTCTACAGGGTCATTCATATGATAATCGCTCTTGGCTGTGTCTTGTTTGTATTTCATATTCTATAGGATCTCTGTGGGTAGCATTTGTGTAACCTTTCAAGATGCAGCTGCTGCTTATGTTATTGAATCCTTTTCATTATGTATTCATTACAGAAGGATAAATAAAAATAGGTTTAATAACAATGGCAAGAGAAATCTATTGCAGTTTGGGACATACAAATGCAATTTGTATAGTCTTGTGCTTTATTCTGTGCTCAGTTCTAAAGTTCATAATCGTTAATACACCAAGAATCCACTATCAATTTGCTGTGTAGTTTCTAAAATTAAATTTAAGGCTGACTTTCATAGGATGAAAGAATGAATTAGTGAAGTCTGTGATTCCTGTTAAAGCCTACTGATTAATATACTATATTGGCAAAGGAAAGCCCTGAAACAGATATTAGTCTGAGAGTGATAATAGTACATACACTATAAGATTCTGATGAAAATAATCTGTTAAAAATATAAAAATATAATTATCTTTATACTTAGGGTATTAGGATTTCTTGCTAGTTCATGGAAAATCTTAAAAATAGCAGAGCTACCCTCTTGTAAAACACTGCCTATAATACTGTACATTTTATAATTTCTCAAGATACAATCCCTTCTGAGACTTGTTCAACACAGAAATTGGTCTGAACTTTGGATGTGGAAGGCTAAAGAATTGCAGGAATTTTAAGTAGATGTTGAGGTGGTTGATTTTTCTTGAACAGCTACAAGCAGGGATGGAGAATAACTCAGCCAAGTATCAGTATGTTTCTACTGCAGGTACTTGAACAACTAGTGTTATTCCAGGCCATAGGCTCTTGAATCCATGTTTACTTGCTTCATTGAGAGAAGTACATGCAGCTCTGATACCTCTTTATCTTTCTCAGTGAAGTAGTACTTGGGTGAGATTTTTGTAGTATTGAGGAGGACTCCAGGCATTCTTAAACAGAATTCCTATGTTTATACATGGAATTTCTAGACAAATACGTATGAAAGAGCACACATAGGTGTTTCTCAGGATCCTGGTATGTTGCTCAAACTCCTTGTCTCACCAGGGCCGCAAATTGTGTGGAGGAACGTGCAAATGCTAAAAGTCTTAATCTTATGTTTAGGAAAGACTTCCAGGTGGAAAAAGAGAAGGATGTATCTGAGGAAACCTGAACGTAGGGCGGGTCTGTTTCTTAGATTTGTTTTATTTTTGGCTTTCTGGAAACTGACTTTGTTTATGAAGAAAATCCTGAAATAATAGCTTTGTTTGATAATGTTAAAATAATTGATCTGCAGTAGATCACTGATACTTAAGCAGAATTTGTTAAAAGTATACTCCTATATTGTGTGTTAGGATTTGGGTATCCAGAGAAGGTTTGGATGCCCCATCCATGGAAGTGTTCAAGACCAGGTTGGATGGACTTTTGGGCAAGCTGGTCTAGCCTCCCCATAGCAGAAGGAGATAGAACTAGATGATCTTTATGGTCTCTTACAATCCAAACCATTCTAAAATTCTGTGAACTAAGTGTGAATGTATTTGTGTTTGAATTTGATTTTCCAGATTAGAGTGCTTTATCTTCTTACCCTGATTTGTAATTAAATGCATCTGGTGGATCCCCTTTAGGCATAGTGCAATACAGTATCTTAAGCAGCTTCATAAAGCCATGTGTTCCCATTCCTATCTGAACAGCAATATCTAGCAATAATCCAGGGAACTTGCCTTGCCTCAGCATTAATATAGGTACATTGGGTGAGTTTAGCAATATATCCAATGGCACTTATTGTACTGATGGTTGTAAGGTTTTAATTATCTATTTCATTCTGTCATTTTTTGTAACAGTTACAACCAAATTCTAATTGGCAGTGTTGCCATGGTAAAGTGTACTTAGTGCTCTATTGTCTGTGGTTTTGCTAAGGAGAGAAGTTTTTGGCTAATCTAGCAGTAAAAGATAGGTTAGATATAAAACATGAACAAAATTCACATGCTATTTATTTTAATGGCATCACATTGTGCTACACTGTTTGGTGAATTGGAAAGTGGATAGGGTCCTAAGGCAAGAAGAGATATTCTGCAACTGCATTTATAAAAATGAACTAATTTAGTTGCTTGGTGATAGCTTCATATTAAACTATTTGCTGAAAGATGTAGACCTCCTTCTTTTAATCTTATATATGAAGATGCCATAATTTCAGATAAACTCATTTGGTAAAATATTTAAATTAATTAAATGTCAGAATATAGAGTTCAAGTCATATATACTATTGAAAAGTATAATCAGAAACACAGGTCAAGAAACTTTGAAATTAGTCAGTATGGTCTGTTTTCTTCAGGAAAGTGAACTACTGTGGTCTAACTTTTCACAACTTCATTGCTTCTCACTCAAGCTGCTTAGTATTCATTGTTTTTACTTTTTCTCTCTTGAAATAGTTTAAACGAGTGTTAAATCCACAGGTATACCACAGCTTGAACCAGAACATACAAAACATTAGATTAAAAGAAAGCCTATCCACCAAATTGATGTTTAACTGATACTTAGTCAACTCTTATCCAGCCTAGTGGGGGACTGACACAGTCCAAGTCATGAAAGACAAGAAATTAGCTCAATAATGTACTGGGAGATGTGTCAGAATCAAAAAATAAACAGAAACAAAAACCACACAAAGTAAAAACAAGAAATACAGGTCTGAACGGAGTCTGCAAAGCAAGTCCTTCGGCATAAGTCTTTACTTTTATTATTTTGGTGGCTCTTTAGGGAGTTGCCATTCTCTCCCTCTCCAATGGCACTGCAGTTTGTGCAGTCATATATCACTGACCCAGGTCAGGAACTGATTCAACTGAAAAATATTTTTCTTTTCCTGTGTTCTTTTTCATCCTGCTCACTCTGCAGTCTGGTTCTGCCTGTGACTGAAAGCCATGGCAGGGGACAGAATGAAAGCCAAGGCAATGGGAGGAGGCACCTGACAGCAGTACCTGATTTATGCCACAGAGGTACCAAACTTCTGACCATGACCTCTGCTGCCTCTGCACTGTCACTTCTTGTTTGGTGCTGGTACAAATCCTGAACAAACTGATTCCATGCATTTGTCCAAATTTGAATTTGAATTTATTGTATTTTAATTTATTGAAACCAAATGGTCTTCATAAACAAGCTATGCATTTATTAGAAGTAAAATAAAAATATTCTGTGTTAATAATAAAAACAGGAACAAAGTGAAATTCACAGGGCTAATGTACTATGCAAGTTCTTTCCTAAGCAGCAACTAGTGGTGTTACCTTACTGCTTACTTCAAATGTGCTTCCCCCCCAATACTAGAATAGTAATTTCCATAGGCTCCCCTTGATGAATCAGTTACATATACTAGGATATACATTCAGAGGAAGCTGAGTGACATGACAGCCCATTACATGAAGGATATGTTCACAAGCAGCACAGCATTCTCAGCAACAGAATTAACAGCTCACAACCCAAATAAGTTCTGGCTCAGTCACCTTAGCCTCAGAGATGGCTAGACCATTGTAAAGAGGATATTTGACATAAGGCATTTATTTTTACTCAATTTATGTGAAATATGTGATTTATTTCCTCAAACGATTGTGCTTTATTTGCCAGTGATTGAAGACTTACTAAATATCAACATTGTTGATAGTCTCAAATCTTCATTTTTATATTCATTGCTATTAATTAAATAGCATAATATTTTAGGTATTGAAAAAATAGACATATAATATATCCTTATCTTTCTAAGGGGAAATGTTGATTCTGATTGGCAGAATCAGGTGAGTAGGGGAGAACATATGGAATTCTTTTTCTTTTCTTTCTTACATTCTAATCCTTGTGAGTATCTTATGGTGGGAGATAAGTAAAAGACTGCTTCTTTCTAAAGCAGAAGTATTGCATCAGATAGCACCCTTTTTCATGGAAGTATGATGCTAATGCGTATGTGTTCCCATGGGTGGGAGTGACCTTTCTGCAAGGTCTTTTTAAAATGAAATTAATAACTCTTATGTCTGGATAATTTGACCAGCACAGAAGGGTGGAAATATTTCTGCCCCTTTTTTAGATCCCTTCTTAAATGCCTGGCATGTGGGGGTGTTGTAGCTGTGAAACATCACTTGGATGATGATGCATTTCAGCTCTCCTTAAGATAAATTGATGTGGTTTAACTATTTGCTCTAAAGTAATCTGATCCTAATTATGTTCTTATACTTTTGCTAGTCATATTCTCAATACCTGTTAATCAGGGAATGTTCCAGCCTAACTTGGCACATAAAATACAACTGAAGCAGACGTCCCTTTAAACTGTAATTAAAACCTAGAGTTATTACTATTCCCATGGTATTGTCCAGTAATCCTTGAGCATTTTTCAGTTATTGAGATGCTTCTTTTGAAATGTCTGTTCATCATTACTGTATTTCTTGTGCACCATGCTGCTGAGTTTGACTAGGGAGAGCAAGACATTAAGACAAAAACCTTCAAATGGGATAAAGCTGCTCTGCTCCCTTCCCCTGTAATTTTAGTCCTTGTATCCTTTTAGTCCAAATGCCTTTGCTTTCTTTCTGTGATGTTGTAGTTTCTATAGCTATATTCTGGATCACATTCAACTTCTTGTGTTGGCAGTCTTTGCAATTATACCACATTCAGCAAATCTCTGACAAGGCTAAATTGACTTCTAAAGAGTTTTTTGAAGGCCTCATTGCCGTCATTTTCTGTCCTGACATGCTAATAGGGACACACCCCTGCACTTCTAGCAGTGCCAAATTATTAAGTACTTGAATACCTGTCCCTATAGCATCTAAATTTTCTAGGGTAGTGCTCATTTCTTTTAGTATCAAATAGCATATTCTTTATAGCTGTGATAGAGTCAGTCTGTGGAAACCAAGAACTGGGTTGCAGATGTGTTCGCTTAAGAACTGTTAAACCAGCTGATGCAGCAATGTGCTGCTTGTACATAGCTGTCTCTAACAGACAAAACCTTTTTTAGATTCATAGGTAATCTTGTGGATTTAAGATTTTAGTTCATGCAAGAGCAAACCATTTCAGTTTTCTCAAGGGAGGACAGAAGGGTTCAGTGAGCATCTCTTGCTGATGCTATGGGAGATTTTGCAGCAAGTGTTATGAACAACTCTTGCAGTAGTTAGGCAAATCAAATGATAGGTACTAATCACTGTGTCCCAGTGGTTTTCAGGTATTCTGATGTCCCATTTACCGTTTCATGAACAGAGACTTTAAGTTTTGAAAGACAAGTTGGTGCTTCTTGAAAAGCCAGTGACAGAAAAAGTGCCAGGTAAGGGAGAGCTCAAATAGGAATACCATAACGGTTTTAATACATAATTTTAATTAACTCTTTTGAGTTCTCAAACGATCATGTGAAAAGATGGAATGGGGAATTAAACCCCTTAAAGTGAGGGGTCCTATTCTTGATCTTTTATTTATGTATTTTGGGGTGAAGAACAATAACTTTGGTTTTAGTAGAGCATCTACCTAGCAGCAGAATGCTGTTTTGAGTGAGCATAAGCTGAAACAGCTGTATTTGCAATGGGTCACTAACTGGGAATAACTACCAGATGGAAAAGGTAGTGGAAATTAATATTTGCGAAACAATGTAAGGTTTCTCATTAGGAAAAGTAGCCTGTAGGGTGGGCTGTGGGGGTTTATTTTCCCTTCCCCCACCCCCTCCTTTTTAAGGTGTTTTGTCTAACTGCTACTGTTAATCTCTACTTAGGTAAGTAAGCTGGTAATTTTTTAAAACTTGTGTTTCTAGGAAATTTCTCTTAAATTTCACTCCAGTGCAAATTATATGATGTGATAGCTTTATTGCTACAGTCTTGGGATTTGGAAATATCCAACTGATTTTCCAACCTTCACTGGGAGACACGGTCAGACCTGCACAAATTAGGATAGCTGTTGAAAATATGCTCTTATTGTAAATTTTTCAAAGCTGTGAAACCAAGTCTTTATAGCATGAAGCAAATCCTGTGTGGTTTTTTTTAACTACATGGATTTTTGTATTTTTTTTAAGCATTTTTTACATTTCTATTCTGTTTCCAGCTTATAACTCCATCTGAAATTTATTTATTCAGTAAGGTTCTAGTATGCAAAAGAAAGCAAAATAAAGGTTTGTTGAATACTTTTGTCTTTGCAGGGACTAATTAGTGATATTTTTAATTATTTTTATTTTTATTTTTTTGCTCCTCTGGAAAAATAGTGAACGCTTTTCCCCCTTTCTAATAGAAATTCTTCAGCAACAATTCTGTTTTATTTTTTCAGTTTCAAAGGAATTCAGTAAATACTATGTCTGAGTTTTCTAGGAGGAAAAGGTCTGGAAGTGCACTGTATTTTCTTGGTGGGTAGAGGACAGGGAAGCCAGCTATAAAGGCACCACATTTGGCTTGCTTTGAATTACCTCTGTCTCCTTAAGATGTGTGCTTATCTGGAAGAAACAAAACATTAAAGTAATTCATTGTTTAGAGCTTATATGTACAAAAAATGGATTCCTAGCATTGAAAGAGCCAACCACAAAATGTAAATCTTAATAATAAAACAGGTCTTTGATGCAATGTAGTGAGTTTTTCCAGGCTGGACAAATCAAAGCAGGTATTTATTACTGAAGCAGGACGCAGTTTGACACTGCGTGGATGAAATTGTCCTCAATTTATACAAACAAAAGTATTATCCTTAGGCCATGTGTGTAAGACAGTGGCCTGGAGCTGTTTTCTCCTGAAACATTGGGCAGAGACATGAAGCTCTGATTCAGTTATCTCTTGATGTCTGGGCCTGGCTGGCTGGGAAATGGCACAGAAGAGATCCATGAGGAGAAAACAGATTGTGACAAAGCTCCTTGTCTGCTCTCATTTTATCTTGACTTAAGAAGATTGTCATACCGTTGTTCCAGTGCTCTGATGGGAAAGGGAAGTGTTACAGGTCTGAACTGTGCAGACAATACTGGTGTGTAATAAAAATGTGCAGCTCTAAGCATTGAGAAACAGTGATAGATGGGCTGCAATCCTGGATCTCCCAGCCCCACTTCCTGAAGCTGCATAGAGCTGAGCCCAGTAAAGTAAATAACCTTTGATTTGAAATGAGACTTTCACTTGCTTATACCAGTATGCTTTAGACTTTTACAGTGTTCTTTTCACTGCTCAGCATTTTCCTTTAGCCACATTGAGTCCATCTTTGTCAGATAATGATTATTTACTCTTCTCTCCATTTTATATTTCTTCCCTTTTTAGTATTGGATAATACATTTTGTTGAAATAGTCAGTGATTCCTTTTAAAATTGATGATAGCACAGTCTTTACAAACCTTCTGATTCATTTATTTGGTTTAGTATTTCTGGTTTTGCTTCTAAGCTTGGACTTTTTTAAGGGGAGTTATATGCATTTGTTGCTGAGGTACCAATAATGCTATGTTCATAAAAGATTCAGTAGTATAGCTAGCTTCCAAGCTAAAATAGTCACTCTTGAGTCTGTAAAATTGTCTCTGCATGAGAAAAAGGTATTATACAAGAATATTAAAGGGTTTTTTCCTTATGTAGACCAGAGTGGTCTTAATACAGTTGCACTGAGAAAAGAAGGCTCTTATTGTGTCTATAAAGTTGTTTAACCAAGCCAAGAGGAGTAGGGGGCAAAGGAAGCACAGATAATTAACTGTTAAATTCTCTATATTCAGAAAGAACATAAAAGGATGTTATACTTAGAATATAGAAAATTATGTGTTTCAAGAAAATAAGATATGCATTTTGCCTAATTTTTGGCATAACTTCAAAAATGTGCATCCTGGCTAAAAATGAAAAAAAATCAAACCCATCTAAATAGAGATGGTTGAGGTAAGGGGCAGAGGAGAACAGTCTAAAACCTGTTTACTAGAAATAGCCATTCTTTGGCTTCCACGTGAAGTCACTATTCTCTGAAGTAAGTCCTGATTCAACTCTTCAAGTGGCATTTAGGCATTAAAAACTGGAAATAGATTGCTTGTAATGCTTGCATTTGTATCCTTACTGTTCTCCAGGACATTTCTTTTTTTTTTTAAATTTGAGGATTCTAAATAAATCTTAAACAACACCAACTGGAACTGCTAATGACACTGAAGTTATTTCTCTTCTTGCTTTGGCTGAACTTTGTTGCTCTTTTGTTTCTTAAATCTGTAAAGCATACGGTCTTAAGTCCTCGGTATAAACAATCATAAAAGGATTGGTATTGATTGCATCAGTTGATGAGTGGATATAAAGGCCATGTGTGTAAATTAGAATTGGACTGGGACTTACACCTCTTGATGGCCTGTTGACCAGGTGGACAGACTGCATAATAGATCATAGTCTGTGGAGAGAGACTTCATGTCCTCTGTCTTTGGTAGATAAAGTTCTCAGTAAAATAGGGTATCTCTTGTTAAGTTAGTTTGGCTTTTAATATATTGATAGTGATACCCCAGAAACTTACAATTTCACAGTATTTTAATTTTTTTAATCTGAGTCAACACTATAGTATTTTTTCTGTGGAACTGTAAAAGCATTATTCACTAAAATGAATATTTTTGAGGGGTCAGTTTTGAAATGTAAATCAGTGGACAAAGCTGTTGAAGCTTAACCTAATTGACAAAACCTGCAACTTTAAAGGAAGGTTATTTTCTTCAGGAAGTTTTGACCCCTTTTTTGTTGGTCAGCTCTCATCATATGAGTTTTGAATGTTAAGTTAAAAAAGTAGCTAAGTCTGCCATTGATCTGTAAGTGTAACGCTTTCTTTCTTAATGCTTTTAAGCTCAAAAGTCAATGCATGTAAGTTACATTCTGAATTTTATGACTTTAGTTCTTAGTTCATTGTTTGATCACATGGCAAATATAATTTCAAAGGATGTTGGGCAGTAAACATTTTTCTTACATCGACTTAAAAACTGTATAATTAATTGATATACCAGGAAATTGTTCCTAATCTGCAATGAAAATACATAGTATTAGTAATAGGAGGTGAAGAAAGTAGTGTCAGTTTACTTTATGATGGTTTCATTGGAAATGCTATTTTTAGACTATTGGAAGAATAGAAAAATCTTGGACAATAATTAACTTCATACATTTGTACACGTGCAAATTTTCTCTAGTATAGAGATTGACAACAAAGAGACTTAGGCTGTGGTAAAATCTCTAAGCATCTTCTAAAATATATTCTTAATTCATGTAGGATAAGCAGAATAGTTCATGGAATATCTTAGGGGAAGTGCTTAGATGTAACTTCTGATCAGTGTTCAGAATTTACTTTCTGATTTGCCAAAGCTGAATATGAGTGCATGTATTGCAGTGATACTGATTTGCTTTGCAAAGGTATCACTCAGGACACAGTCCCCTTTTTTTGTCGGCAGCTATTAATCATTTAAGTAATGCAACTGTATTTTCATTTAAAATTTTATAAAATAATTTTACATTGGACTTTTTTATTTTGAAAAGGCCAGTTATTGTCTTTTGGGGGAGAACATGACTAGCTGCTGGCCTAAGTAGCTACTACTGTAAAGGTTTAATATGTTCAAGACTTTTGGCAAGCTTTGAAAGAATTTTATTTCACAAAGGGTAAAGGCTTAAGGAAGCTGAAAAACCTGTGGAGGTATTATTGCCACTACTGTAGCTCAAGTTCAAGCCATTCAGTTTATGTCTTAAATGTCAAATTTTAATGTAGTTCCAAGCCCTTGAAAAACACATTGATACATTTAAACCAAGCAATTTACAGTAAAGGTAACTGATTTTATTCTTTGCTGCACCATTTGTCTGGTTTTACCAAGGAGTATGTGTGGATGACTCTAACAGGTTAATTGCAGGACAGCCTTCATGGACTAGGCAGCAGATAAGCCAACACTCATGGTGATTCTTGGCTGTCACTGTGAAATGGGAAGAAGCTATTAACAGCAAATTTACAAGCAATAAGGCTTAGAATAATAGATTATATTAGTACTGTGTATTAGAGGACAGAAAAATCAAGCAAATGCTCTACTGAAACATCAGATGGGACAGAGGAGCTTTTCTTTCAGGATGGGAATTTTCTGTATTAGGGGTATGTAAAGCAAAGAAAAAGAAAAAAACTCCCAAGAAATCATAACCAACTGACAAAAAATGCCCTGTTCACAAAGGTAACTGGAAATACAAAAATGCATGTAAGTTGCATAGTAATAAATTCCACGCAAGAAAAATAAATTTCATACAATTGTTTTGTATATGTTAAAAATCCAGTTGTTAGTCCTGGTGTTTGGAGATTCTTCTTTTTCTTGGTATGAGTTTAATTTTGAATAGAGGCAAGAGGAAAAATGTATAATCTGATAGAAATACCATGGGTTTTTTCTTTTACTTTATTCCCCTACTTTAAAGTGCTTGCAGTTTTTACAGAGTGGTCTGCACAGTAAAAATGACTGACATAAATGTTAAGAATATAGAATTTGATTGGAAGTAAATGCTGACACCAAGAGGGCAGTTAAGTGGAATAACAGAATTATTTCTGAGTAGTAAGTATGTAATTTCTGTGTATTTTTAGAGTTCATTCAAGATCTCACTATAAGCTTATGTAAAAGTGACTTAAATTGCAAATCAAATTTAATTTGCAAATCTGCTTAGTGCTAGGCCCATAGACACTATGCTTGGCATTACAGAATTGGTCTAAGTGTTTAAGACCCTGAGCTTTCAATAATTATGCTATAAGTAAAATAATGGTGAGGGTAAAAATTATGTATTATGTAAAACTGACAGCAAAAGACAGAATATCTATAGCTCACTGTTCTACATTACAGCAGTAAATTAATGCTTGTAAAGGAATTTATGAATACCCAAGTAAATCTAATATCATTCACTTACTTGGGAATAGAGTCACGGAGCAGTGTAGCAGCATGGCTTTAGCTGTCCTTGCAGGCAGATAGAGTAATTTGGATAGGAAAGGTGGACTATGAGGTGAGGGGAAGAGCTGAGAGGACCACGGGGTTCAAAGACGTGATTCTGTGTCTCCTCAGTGGTTCAGTGTCTAACTGGATAGCTGCTGGTTGCATGGTGGGTGTGGAAGCTGATCCTGGAGCCAGTCCTAGTTCATGTCCTTTTCCATTACTAGGATAACAGAATGTGCTATGTTTCCCTGAGGTTTGCACATGATACAGAATTGGAGGTAGGACTTTTAATAAGCTGACTCTAGATGTGGAAATGGGGCAACAGGAAGGGACTTCCTGATGTTGGGCCAAGACAAGTGTGAAATTCTGCACCTGGCTTGGAATAATCCACTGCTTGGGGTGGAGGGCTGCCTGGTCAAGTCTGGAGCAGCCTCATGGGAAAAAACAGGCTGGACAGGGGTCAGTGGCCCACTATTGCAGCAGCAAAGATGATCTGTATGTTGAGCTTCATTAGCTGGAGCATAACCTGCAGATCAGCAGGAGTGATTATTCCCCTCAGCTGGGCATGCACGACCGCATCTGGAAACCCACTTTCAGTCTCCTAGTTTAAGGTGCATAATGTTAAACTTGAGAGTGCAGCATCAGTCAGTTAAGTTGTTTAGGAAGCTGTAGCTTAATGACAGGAGGAGACTCTGAGGAAGCAGGTTTTGTTTAGAAAAATCAAAAGAGAAGACAAGGCCAAGGAGAGGGATCTATTTGCAGCCTTCCATTTCCTAAATTTTTCGTGACTGTAGAAGGTAGAACTACATTATTCTTAGATGTGTACAGGAGAAAACTGTGGGGTATGCCCCTCGC
Organism: Aphelocoma coerulescens; assembly: GCF_041296385.1. Classification (NCBI taxonomy): domain Eukaryota; kingdom Metazoa; phylum Chordata; class Aves; order Passeriformes; family Corvidae; genus Aphelocoma; species Aphelocoma coerulescens. The sequence continues at coordinate 38,106,845 of NC_091019.1, read as the reverse complement.
CAGCTGTAATAGAAAACTAGAAGGCAAAAGTGACAAGTGTTACAGTTGGGGAAACCCCAATTAGTTAAAGAGAAGAGGAAGAGAAGGGGAGGAGAGAGGAAAGGAAAAAATCACCATGGGAAAGTGAAGTTCTGCATTTGATTTTACTATCTTTTGCAATTAAGCAACCTCACTGAATGATGATGTTTGCCCCACTTTGAGCAGGGGTTTGACTTAGTGACCTTGAGAGGTCAAATTAATTTCTGTGATTCTGACTTGTATAAATGAGCAGGCAACAGTGAAGGAACTCTGGCGTGTTTTGGCAAAGTAATCTCAGTCTGTTGTGAAATAGGAAATCTTGGTAATCTGAGTGCTGTGTACAAGAGCTTCTTTAAAGTTTTGTGATGGAATTGGTACAAGCAGCAAAAACTTTTCTGCAGAAAGAGCAGAATATTAGATTCAGATTAAATCTCTGTCAACGTGCTGGGTGCTTTCTGAGGCTGTCATGTATATCATTGGACATTTTTTCCCCCGAAGATTGAGTTCAGATGTATCTGTTAGTCCTGAATTGAGTTTGCTTTGAATGACAAGTACAATACTTAAGAACTAGGATGCTGGCAAACGCAAGACATTTAGTGAGAGATGAAAAGTTCTATCAAGAAAAAACTAGCTTGGTTTTATACTTGCTCCTGCTAAGTATTGACAAAAGTATCTCTGTTCAGTCATAAATTAGTTGGTTATCTTTTCCAAAATTTAGCAGTGTAGTATGGGAAGATTGGAACAATATTATGCTGTGAGAGAAATTGAATTTGATTTTAACTTTCCAGAGGAATCTCCCTCATGAGGAAATCCCGCAGTCAAGTCTTACTTATTAAAGTTGGTATTTGAATCTTATTTTGCTTTTCAGTGGTGGCTGTTACATGTTCATTCTCGAACTATTGGATGGATGTGGCTTTATTTGGCATGTTTCTGTATTCTGCTGTAGAGTGGGTGGACTTGATGTGTTCTGCTTTAGTTTAGGTGTGGCAACAGATATATGAAAGTGAACACAAATTACCTGTTTTCTCATGATTTAGGCGGCAAGTGTCCTGAGCCTTCTTGACAGATTACAGTAAATACAAGAAGTAGCCTCGTTTACGGTCTTAAGTTTTAAACAAATCAGAATAATTATTTTCATCTGGTCTTGTTTGAACCTTCTAGGTCTGGCGGGAAGAAATCAAATGCATTTTCCATATCAAGTGTGTTTCCAGAGTTTCTTGTAAAACATACAGTGTGGTATATGTTATCCACCCTGGTACCTTCAGTGCACTGCAAAGGACTGAAAAAAAGTCAGTCATGAGATAAGGTGTCATGAGACAGAAAAGCTGCACTGTCAGATTTCATTTTTCAGGTTGTGCATGTCTTTAGATCTGCTTGTGTTTGAAGTTCATAAATTCAAATACATAGTTTTAGAAAACAGGCAGATATTTTTTGTGGGTTTTTTCACATTGTAACAGTCTTGCCAGGTACCAAATTTGCCTTATCGTATGCTGGTCTGCACCTCAGTTCCTACTACAGGAAAGCTGAAAATCAGTTAGAAGAGTTAAAGTACAGGGAGATGTAAAAAGCAGTTCATCCACTTTAAAATACACCCCTCTCATTGCATTTTGCAATGAATACATAGTGACAATAGTAGGAGCAAACCTTCAAGGTGTTATCGAGCTGCTTCTAGTATCAGTTCTCTCTATATTCAGATTGTTGGGGATCTTTCAGCATTTCTTCATACCCAATCTGTTCTTAGTGCCTTTTTCTTTTTTTTTACCCCTCCCCTCTGTAAAGTGATCCTACTGTATTTATCCTAGTTTGGAGAATTATCTGTCCTCCAGATACCCAACATGGTTTAGGGCTTTTTTGCACCACTGTAACATTGTATTTTTCTTCTCCTTGATTTTTAAAAAGCAAGAGTTTTTTAAAAAATTTGACTGCAGTGGTACTAATGTTCTCTGTAGAATCACCCACCAAGACAGCCAGCAGCTCCATCCATTATAGCTCTTGTACCAACATTCACAGCATTGCTGGAAGCTAAGAGGGCACATCTGGTGTCTCAAGTTCAAGCTGTTGAGTGTCCTAGATAGTGAAACTGCTTTAAATATTTGAGATTTTAGATCTCTCTGATCCAAACTCTCTGTATGTTTCATGCCTGTTCTTTGGGCGTTTTTTTCTCCATTTGCAGCCTTCAAATTGTTGCATTTATCTGCTTCAGAATATCTTTAGTCTTAACCTTTTGAATGTAGGAGAAATCTGGATCTGGGGAACAACTCTTCTTTTTTCCTTCCACCTGTTTTTAATTTGGCTATAAATATAAATGTATTACTAATACACAAAATCTGCAAAAGATAATAATTGGTTTTTCCCCTCTCAAAGGCTGTTATTAGTGTACTGTGTCCAGGAACACTGTGGATATTGCTTTAAAAAAATGTATTCTTCCCTCAGTGTGAGTTGTTTTTACCTTATCCTTTGTGTACTGTCAACTCATTTATACTTTCACTGGCTGTTTTCTGGTAGGAAATTGGTCCAATACAGTCAGGCAAAACACACACTTTCAGCCAAATAATATATACCTATCTACTTGGACAGATAAAATTCTATTGTTCAGGTACTTCAAAACAAGAAACAAAAGAAACAAACAGTAGTGCTTTTAATAGACATGAGTTTATTTCTGGCTTCATGGCAGTTTTTTTGTTTCAGATTGGGGTTTTTTGCTTGGTTTTGAAAAGCAGATATACGGGGTAGATGTGTAACAGTTTTGGTACATTTTATACTTTTCATAGAAAAAATTTTTTTGTTTTTCACAAAGTGTGCCACAGCAGACCAAGCTTAGATGAGATAGTATCCAAACTCTAATCTGCTGATCTGTGTCAAACCAGGTGTTAGTATGCATTTCCTGTTCATAGACCTTAACTGAGAGGACCTGACTTGTCAGATCAGTTGGCCCTGTAGGGAGGATTAATAACCCTTCAAAAGGCCAACTTAGTTCACAGAACATAGATGTCTTCTTACACACCTTTTGAGATGTACACTTCACTAATTATCTCCCAGTTCCATCTGTCAATCTCTAAATAAACCAAGGTCTTGCATTTTAGTCTATATATTTGAAATGTTGAAAATAGTGGCTTATTTCTTGCCCTGTGAAGGAGGAGAAAGACTTATGCAATCGCATCTTACTGGAGGAGGGTCACTGGTTTTAATCTTTCAGAAAAAGTCACATATAAGTACAATCTAGTAGCCAATACCAAAATTGTCTTTGGTGGTACATGCTATAGCACTTGGATGTTATACTACTGAGTGCTTCCTATTTATTGTGCATTGAATCGTCACCGCTAATGTGTAGTATAAAAATAACTTTCTTAAGTTCTGACTTCATTTTTTTAAATTGGTACTTTGGATTTCTACTTACCTTATGTATCAATGAGATATTTGGGTTTGGAGGTACAAATATTTTAAACAGTTTTTGGGTTTTGTTTTTTAATCTTATGTTCATTGGATGCTTTGTGACTTGATAATTGGTACTTGGTAGAGTGAAATTGGAGTAGTAGCTTCTATTGTTGGCATTTATAGAGGATGGACAAAATTAATTCAGTCTACACATACTTGTTAAATAACCCTTCAGTTTTGACCTGGAACCCAAAATAAAACTTTAATATGTTTCCAAACTGAAATTTATTTTCTCCTGTGGCTTCATATCACATTTCAGCTGAACCTTTAGATCTTGCTTCTTAATGTTTGACTTAATGTGTCAAAAAGTCTTTCTTGTACTGAAAGAACCCATGCCATTGGGTCTGTTAGTTTTCCTTCTCTTCACTGTATCCATTTTGGTAGGATGACAGTGTTTGGAAGGCTTTAGCAAGTGTCTGTTAATCTGAAAACTACTTTCATTACAAGCCAAGCTAAAAAGGAGAAAAGGATTGTGGGCTGTTGTTTGCTTAGGCTTTTTTTGGTTGGTTATTTTGGTGGGTTTTTTTAGGTTTTGGGGATTTCTTTTTTTTTTTTTATTTTGTACAAAGGGGAGCAGCATGGGGACAGTAGTTTGTAAAATAACAAAAATACAAAAGGCTTCTTAAAAATCTTTTTAGGTGGTCCTTTTACTTTAGCCAGTGGGCTATTTTCCATGTTCTGCTTTTCTTTGGAAACACTTGTCTTCAAGTTGACCATGAGCCAGCAGTGTATCCTTGCTGCCAGGAGAGCCAGTGATATCCTGCGGTGCATCAGGACAAGTGTGGCCAGCAGATTGAGGACGGTGATCCTGCTCCTATACTCAGCCCTAGTGAAGCCACATCTGGAGCGCTGTGTCCAGTTCTGGCCTTCTCAGTACAAGAAAGACAAGAAGCTGCTGGAGAAGGTCCAGTGGTGGCTACAAGGATGATTTGGGGTCTGGAGCATCTCCTGTGAGAAGAGACTGCAAGAGCTTGGCCTATTTAGTCTAGAGAAGAGAGAACTGAGAGGGGATCTCATTAACATACATAAATATTTGAAATGCCAAGAGGATGATGCCAGACTCCTTTCAGTGGTGCCCAGTGACAGGACAGGGAGCAATGGTCACAAACTAAAACACAGGAAGTTCCACCTCAGTATGAGGCAGAACTTCTTTTCACTGAGGGTGGCAGAGCATTGGAACAGGCTACCCAGGGAGGTCGTGGAGTCTTCTTCTCTGGAAACATTCAAAAACCACCTGCACAACTTCTTGTGTCACCTGCTCTAGGTAATCCTGCCTTGGTAGGGAAGTTGGACTGAATGATCTCCAGAGGTTCCTTCCAACCCTGACAATTCTGTGATTCATAGGTTCACAGCTTAAAGGTTAAATCCAAAGCCAAATTTCATTTGAGTTTGAGAATACAGAGGATGGCATACCCTTCCACATGACTGGGCAAAAAATCTGGTGTCTAAAAGGACTACGTGGAGTATATTCCTGTAAGAAATATGCCTATAAAACAGCAATAAGTAATCCTGTAAAATAAGGAACTATACATTTCTATTCACAAATCAATAGGCCTCCTTCTAATGAAAAATCATTTAAACTGAAAAAAAGCTGGTGGCATGCACTTGAAATGTTTAGTCTTAAATCTAGTAAATTTAATGAACCTGCTGAAAATCTTTGAAGTCAGTAAAATTGTTGAGAAAGAACTGCAAACAGTTTTTCTGATGTTGTTTCTTACCATTAGTTCTGGGACTAATACGGACAATTAAAAAAATGTGTTGTAATTGACTTGCTGAGATTTCGTGGAAGAAAGCTGCAGACAGCAATGCATTTGCCACAGTAGTTTTTGGCTTTTTTGACAACCTACAGGATATTTCCACTTAATTAATTTTATTCTGATGTCTTGTATCTATGATTTTAGATATTCATCTTTTGTTCAGTTGAACAGTCTGAGAATGTACATTGTCAAAATACTTTATTATTTAAAGTACCTCATCATAAATCACTTTTCTATGTGACTTTGGAAAGTCAGCCTTTTGTGTAAAGTTTTGAAAAAGTGTGTGTGGGCATGAAGTTCCAATTTAGAGAGGTGACCTTCACCTTAAACTTGTGCTAGTTATACAGTCTGTGTTCTGGGATATGTAAGCTGTTAGGAAAGTCCTTCAGCTGTCCCCTAATTGCATATCAAAGTGAGACTTAGCAGTGCACAATTCTCTTTCACCACAAAATGTTGCTTGACGGACCTTTCTTTAGTGGAATAGCTTTTAAAATTACTGTTCAAGGAGGTTTTTCATTCCTTAACTGCTTTGTATGAAATACAAAAAAAATTACTGTCTGGACTACTACTGGACACCTGGGATAGAGATGAGACCTGCTGATCTGTAAAACACTGCTTTTGTGTGAGACATATAACATGAGCTTTCTCCCAGATCTAATAGCAATAGTACTGCTGGTCTTATTTTAATGTACTTAATTCAAGTTAAAAAAAAAAAAAAACAACAAAAAACAAAAAACGAGAATATACATACTTTAGAGGGTTATTTTTTTTCCTACTTTTATATCTTAGGCTAAGTGCAACCTGAAATGCATGTGTTGTAGCTGTATTTTATTGTGGTTGTTTATTTATAAAAAATAATTCAGACAGCAAAAACCATCATCATGTAAAAATGTCCCTTCATGGTAATTATTACACTTGCAGCAATAAGATGCAAGAAAAGATGGGCATGTGGCTTATCCTGAGTAAATGTATTGTGGGTTGTATACTGTGGGTAGAGTATTTCATAGGTTGAGGTACTGGTTTTTGTTGTTGACTGGGTGGGATTTACATAACTGGCTTTCGCTAAAATTTTCCTTCCTTCTTGACCTGTCCTGTAGTCAGCCCTTGTACCTCCCCACTGATACGTTTCTGGGGAGGTTATTGGTTTGGGGATGTGTGTGTTTTAATTTCTTCATAGCCTTAGGTGGTAAAAGTCTACCAGACTTTTTTTAGTTGCTTATATTGAGATATAGATGTTATCATACCACATATGTACATGCAGGGTTCTCTAGAATTCTCTCTGACAGTTTGAGTTGTAAGTGTATGGAATAATTTGTCCACTGCTGTTCTGACTTAGGCCACTGTATAGCAAAAACTGGGGATTTTGTCTTGAATAGCTGTAATAGTCCTTTCTTGCATCTGCTGCATGGAAAGTATTTTCTTTAGTAGCAGTCTCATCTGCTGTGTTTTAGGTCATTGAGCCAGTGCAGAATCAAGAAAACACAGTTTTCTAAGTAACTTTAAAAGCTCCAGTAAACCCTCTACCCTGTTACAACAGAATTCTCCTAGAATGTAGGATCTTAAAAGTCATTGGCCAATTTGTTTCAGAACCTGAAGCCTGTCAAGTTATCTAAGCAAGCATAGAAATGGAGCACTATTTGTTATATACCATGCTCTTTGTATGAGTTACTGAGTAACGAATTCAGGCTTTAATTTTCCAGAGCCTCTTCCTGCCTCTCAGGACACTTGCTGTGAAGTTCAAACATTGTTTTCAGGCTGGTGAGGTAATTCCTAGTGTACTCTGCTGCGGATGCACATCTGTTAACTTGTACGGGAATTATGCCAAATTCCACTTAAGTTCACAAGTACTTCTGTAGTATTGATTTTAATTGGTTCCTCACAGTTGCAGGTGCTGAAGTGACCAGAATGTGATAAAAATACAACCCACACAGATATTCACTGTGGTCTGTATCTTGAGCCTTGATTTCTCAGCTAAATTGAAGTGAGATTTTCTGCAGTGTGCATAAATGCTTACAAGGTGATTTTAAAGTATCCCGTTCAGCAAAGTCTGTGTAGGATGCTGCCTTCCTTTTAAGGAAAATAGAGCAAAGAAGGTTGAAGGTATAGATGATCCAGACAAATAGAGTGAGCTGAAATTCTCAATCACCAAATACTCTCCAGTTAAGAGACGAGGCTCTATCATGCCAGGACAGGGTGAACAGCTAATGTAAAATGCTCTAGGTCAGGATCAGCAGGAGCTCTACATTAGTTAAGAGGTCCCTGATGAAGATTTTGGTGTCTGGATTGTGGGAAATTCATCCTTCTTCCCTGGGACCTGGCTGGAATACCTATTATCTTTCCCTACAGTAACCCTGCTTTGGTAGATCTGCCTGAGCACCATCCTGTCCTCTCAACTAGGTTTTAACTAAAAACATACACACAATAAATCTGCTGGTTTTGACTAGAAATATCTAGAGTCCTCAAATGCAGCTGACTGTGTGCAGGAAAAAGGAGGTGGGAAAAGTTTGAAAGTTGGCTGCTTTGCAATATAAAGTAGTGAAAGGCAGTTCAAACAAAACCTGGAAGTTCAGTCGTCATTCTGGAAGTGAAAATGTGTTTTATAAGATTCCAGATATTTGCAGTTAAGCAGAAGCTTTTTCTCTGGCAACAAAATGAAGTCTGCCATTCTTGCCACTGTTACCTACATCTGTCTTCATAACTGCTACTATGAAAAGCAGTTGCCTTGACATCAGTAACTTAAACTATATTGCTGTAGTATTTGAAGAATAATTTAAGCAAGCTATTAATTTAAAACTGAAAATTTTCTATATTTCTAGCTTTAAAATGTTGATGGAAATGGAAGATGAGTCTTCTGTAATGTGCATGGATGATGGTGGGGTTCAGGTGTTTGAATAGTCATAAAATCTGCTTTTAAGGCCAAGTATTTACTTGGTTCTATGAAAAGTAAGTATCACTAGGTGAAAAAACAAAAGGCAAGGCACTCTGCCTGTAAGCAGCAGTTTGTTATTAATGCAGTCAGTGGTATGTTTAGAAAGCATACAAGCTCTCAACAATTCTCAACAATTCATACAGGCTGTCTTCAATTCTCACAACTTATGATGTCATACACATGAACAAAAAAAAAGTTTTTTTCGTTGCAACTCAAAGCAATTTTTTTTGGTTTTTTAAATGTAAAGGCACCTGTAAACTCTTTTGTCTAGTCCCTTTTCGTGGGAAGATACAACACATATCTTAACCTGAATTACCAGGTTAACTGACTTTTTTAATGCTTGATTTTTCTTTTACTATTCAACAGGTAAAGGTAACTTGCATGTAGAAAGAAAATTCGTTACTTACATAAAGCTACATTTTGAAGAATGTATGAATATGTGTTAATTAAGGGTAGATGTATTTCATACATTTTTATTTTGAAGCATGAGGCTGGCAACTTGCTACAGGCCGTGATGCAATAGAGCTGATTTAAGCGGACAGATGATGCATATTGTTTTCTGAACTATTGGGAAGGGCTGTGGGAAAACTGGTATGTGTTTAAACTTAGGAGTAGTTTGCCTCTTGTATCTGAAAGCTTCTCTTTTTTCCAATTTTATGTCAAAACATTATGCTGTGCATAAAGAAACAGAAGGAATCAATGTTTGGTTATACTGCTATGTATTTAGGGCCACTTACATCCTCATGTCCTATTTGGCAAGTGGAGAAGGTGGGACTGTGCTGCTTGTCCCTGCTTTCAGTTCCTTAGATCCCAGATGGTGAGAAAGCAGCACTGTCAAATGAAGGAAAGAGGAAATATGGGCAAAAATAGGAGATGCCATTCTGAGAAGTCAGGCCTCAACTTCTGAACATTTTGACACCTGGCAAGCCTTGACCAGCAAGCGGGAATTTAAACCTGCCCCAGTTTTAGCTGCTTTTGTTTATTTTCGGTGAGGCTAGCTGTCTTTTGCTGCAAACATATCCTTTCTTTGCTCTGTACCTAAAAAAAATAAATCCTGGAAGTGGGAACATAAGTCTGAGTTCTTTTTACCACAGTCTTCTCAGAGCATCTCTTTGTATTATAGATAGTTGGGTTCTAAGAACTGTGGCAGATGTGCAGAAGGTAATAGTTGGGCAATCGCAGTGGGAAGGCTCAAAGTTCTAGAATTAATTCAGACTGCACAATAAATCAGTATTCGTTGAAACTGTTCTGAGAAAACATTAAACACTACAAGTTTTGGTGCTCAAACTCAAAGCTGGAATTGACAGGTAGCAAAGCTCACAACCGTCACGTGAAGCCGACTGCAAATAGTTTTCCTAAACTTCACATGGTATACTATGACAGTCCATGTATCTTGTCCTTATTGCTCAATACCTAAGTAAGTCAGAATGCACCTGTTTGCTGCATCTTAATTCTCAGCTTCATTTTTCTGGTTGTTGGAAAGTTCTGGAAGTTGCTTGTCAGGACCATACTTAGCTTGTGGGACCATGTCCCCTGAACAGTAGTAGTTTGAACTACCTTGGAGCCTTGCAGAACAGAGTAATACAAACTTCTACTATCATAAGCATTAAGGGGATATGATTTAGTGTCCTTTCCCCTGCCTAGTCCTCGTTTCCTTGCTTTGGGAAGAAAACAGGGAGGGTAAGATTTTGAAATGGAGGAAAATAATTGTAAGGTTGTTATACTGACAGAAAGAAGAGCTACTCATGTTGGAGGAATAGAGATAGATCATCTTTTCTTGCCTTTTGCTTTGGAGTTACATAGGTGAGAATAGCAAATGGGGGTCAGTCCTCATAGTTATCTTAATGTTGTCTTTTCTTTGGGCCTTTGTACTTTGACATTTGAAAGAAAATCCAAGAAATATTTATTTCTCAAACTTCTGGGGCATTTCCACAAATTACTTGTGCTTTGTCCTCTGAATCAAAAAGTCCAATTGCAGAATTTAGTAGCAACTGGACAAAGATAAAAAACACTTTTTTTTTCCATGATCAGAATCTGCAGATCCTTAGGTGTCCGTGCCCATGCCAATCATCATGGAACTAGATGATTTTTGAGGTCCCTTCCAACCCAAACCATTCTATGGTTGTACTCTAAGATCAGCCTAACTGGTAGCCATATCATACCAGGATTGTGTATGTGACTGTCAGAAATTTAGTCAATGAGCTATTTGTAAGTTTAAGAAATAGTTGTTTCCTTGGCAGCTAGGAATGAAGGGACTTGCAGAACAAGAATTAGGTGTAATTGAACAAACAGAATTTTAGAGGGAAAAGACAACATTTCAATATGTAGCTCTCAAGAACTGGAATGTACAGAGGAGTATCTCTGCCACAATCTGTTCATAACCTACTCTTTTTCCTTAAGAACTGGCTTGGGAAGAAGAAACATTTCTGACACAAATTCTAATACATAATTTTATCGCTTTTAATTTTGCTCTCTTTATTCTATCTGAATCAAAAGCTATTTAGGGAACTCCTGGCTACTTTTAGACTTAGCCTCAGTCTGAAAAGAAAAGTTCTGCTTTATGAGAACTTTAGGAGTTCTGCTACCATAAAGATAGGAATGATTCTAAAAGATAGGAATAGATTAAATTCTAGATTCCGTGACCATGAAATCACATCACACTGCATGGTATTGAGTTCAACGTTTTCTTCATCAGAGATGTTTTTTTGCAAGGCTGTCTTGAGTGCATTCTAAGGATTTTTCCACTCCTGGTTATTAAGAGCCAGTTTCAAGAGCTGTGCATAATTGTTTCCTTGTGAACTGGTGGATGAGTATCCACTGTACAGCGTTTGATATACAGCTAGGTCATGGTATAACATTTAATTGATAAATATTTTTGGATTGAACTTCACAGATAGCCAATGCCTTCAGAGGACTTAGCAGGCCTACTCAGGAACAAGTCTCAGCCTCACTTTCACAAATGAAACAGTTTCATGAGAGTGAGTTTTTGATCATCTCAATTTTTTTTTGTTCATTTGGTTTTTCAAGAGCTGGTGCCACAACAGCAATATAAATTAAGGCTGTTTAATTTATCAGTGTGTTCAGTGCCCAGATAAAGCAAATCCTTGTTACATTGTGAAGAGTTGCAGCAGCCACTGCCTGCTTCAAAACTTTGTGCTTTTACATTTCTCCCTTCAGTACACTAGAAATACATCACAAAATGACTAGAAATTTTGTAAGGTATTTAAGCCATTTGTCATGAGATGCCTATTTACCTAGAGTTTGAGTTATTAAATTTATAGATCCAAACTTAAAGAAAAATAAATAAAAGTTCATAGTGGATTGGTTTAGAGCTTTCAGACTGTTTCTCAAGGCCAAGTATTGTGTGGTAGGTATTTAAGGGATTGGTTTTCAGCTTATGGTTTTCATTCAAGTAAAGTTACTTTAGAGGAGAAAAAAAAATAAAGAAAATACATTCTAGGCAGCAGATGAGATGAACTGTAACTCCATGACAGTTTATAACTTTAAATACAGCTTTCTGTGTATGAGGAGCTGTATTGATTGCTGCTTAAGCTGCTGGACATGCATGTGGGACTGGATTCTAAATGAGGTCTGGAATTCAAACACTTCTGTTTCCATGTGTTCCAAATGATGAGAACAATGACTTTTCTGACTCTATCACATATTCTCTAAAGCTAGTTCTGATCTATTTCTGCCTTGTATTCTTTGATCTGATTTTGAAGTGAGTATTTCACTTAAATGCATGCCTCTCCGGCGTTAAATACATCTGTGAAACTTAATACTGCAACCTATTTTTATTTATTATGCAAAATGGTTAATAATGTCTTCAATGCCAGAAGAACTAGTGCTGTTTCTGACTCATCAACTTTTGGTTGTATGTTAATCTAGTGTTAAAAACAAACAAAAACCACATAGAAAGAAACGGACAAGTCCAAAAAAGTGACAAAACCAAACCTCACAATGTCTTCCATCATAAATTGCTGTAGCTGATTTCTCACACATTTTCTTACTTCACTGATAACTGTATGTTGCTTAAAAAGAAGAAATCTTATTTCCATCTGTGACACACAGAAATGCCATATGAACCTACCATTTATTGATGGGTTCCAAATAAATGTATTTTGTCCACTCTGCTACAGCTTCTTGTTTTGAAGGCATAGTGTTACAATTTAAAAAAAAGGCAAAGCAAAAAAAAAACCAAACCAAACACTTAAAGTTGAAGCATAACTTAAATATTGCCTTCTATCTATTAAGGTAGATAATGATTGTGTAAGATCTTAGCAAAAATACCTAAATGATTTGTCAGAGAGGGAATGTGTCTAGGTTGCTTCCACATTTTTTCATTTTTTAGAAAATACTTTTTACATGTTGGCAAGGTAACTCCCACTCAGTGGCTGGTGAAGTGCTCTAGTTTTTTAAGCAGCATAATGAGCAGCTAGTGAAGATGGTTTTCCTGACTGCCAAAGGGTTTCTCAGAGTTACAGTGACTGCCATATTACTGTCAAGCTGTCATGGACTAAGTGATGGTTTTAAAGCATGTTTGGTGGGTTCAAGGGTAGCTGGGTTTTTGAATGCTATAGAAATGCAAGCTGTTTCCTAAAATACTAAGACACAAAAGGTGAAATGCAACTAGATCTGTTTGCACAATAATCATGAGTGTGAGATGTAAAGGAGGAACTGCCATTTTCCCAAGAGGATTGCATCATTTAGCTTAAGGCTGAATTTCTGCCTAAGGTGACTGACATACCCAAGATCCTTTTTAAGTTCCTCCATAGAAGAGTAGTCCTCTTGGCCTCTCCCAGAGTTACAGTGTGGTGGATGATACAGAAACAGTCATCTAATCAAGGTGCTTTTGTAGTTCATCACTAACAGGCATTTTTGGGAGGTGATGAAGTTTGGAAATGTAATGTGACTCTTTCACTGCAGTGCAGAGCACTAATGGCTTCAACTGAAGATTAAGCTGCTGTTCATTGATTATTAAAAGAGCTGTGTAGAGAAGTTTGGAGAAGAAGATTTTGGATATGTCAAATGAACCAATTTCTGGAGATGCTGAGATTAGACATTTAGTGTTTAACTATCATCTGTAAAATTTGGTATTCTCACCTTGAAAGATGTAGTGACCCCTGTTTTCAAGCGCACTAGAATGCATGCCATGTAGAAGCCTTCAGAACAATGAGAAGTTTGCTGTATTAAAGTTTAAGGCTATGCATTTCGTAACTGGTTATCCATGAGATTCTGAGGGGGAAAACAAGTGTTTGATCACGCAATCATTGTCTGGTGCTTCCTAGAGTTGAACCCTTTGTTTTGTAGTGCTGCTAGTGTTAATTATATATGTGACCTACACATAGTATGCAGAGTTTTTTCTTTTTAATACATGGCTGATTTAGCAGTAGATCATTGCCCATTTTGCGTGGAAAGAGAATAATCTGCAGGCCATAAAAGTTGTGCCACTGTTAAATAGCCTTCAATTAGTATTGCTTGTAGAAGATATATGAAAGTTGGTCTAGTAGAATGCTGTAAAGTATTTCAAAGTGATCACTGGAGTTGACAAAAAAAGACATGAATGCATACAAAGAGTAAATTTAGAGAAGATAGGCACATATGTCTGTACAGCTTTTGAGTTTGTTTCCCACACAGTGCTGTGTAGACTTGCAGTAGAAACAGAACCTGTATATATGCTGCAGGTATAGATAAGTTTCCTTACACCCTTGCTTTTTTAGGATTGTTATGTTTGGATGCATGGGCCATTGAGCAAGCAATGAATCTTTAATACTAATCTCCCTTCTTAGTAATATCAGTCTTTGCATTTCAGTAGTCATTCTGGTCTAATTTTGCTGCTACCTTTCTGATACAGCATTGTTCTTCCGTGCTGTGTACTATTTGATGTAAGATTCTAAGTCATGTACTGCACCATGCATGAGTTTGGCTCTCAGTGCTTCCACTGTCAGTGAGGAGATTTCTGGCAATCTGTTTACTACATTCTTGTCAATAGTCTGATCAATATACTGAGTCCAGCTGTGCTTTCTATTTCAAGGTAACTTCTTAAAATCAATTATCTGCCTTGTGGAATGCTAGGGGTTTTTTTGTTTGGTTTGGTTGGTTTGTTTGGTTTTTTTTTTTAACCGACTAAAATTTCCTTGGAAATGAATTTTCTGTTCATCAAGTTTAGTTCTGATAAAGGTGTTTGGACTTTCACAAACACACAGAACTGAAAACATTTAAATCTGAGATGTTGAAAAGAGCTTTTCATGTTAATCTGCCTTTGCTAATCTATTCCAAAGTACATTTAACATCAAGATGCTGATCTGTGCATTTTAAAATTTTCATCCTAAGAATCAATATTAACTTTTTAACTTCATGGAATGATAAGGTATTACATCAGTATTTACTTACTGTTTAACTGTGTTCCTTGGTATAGAAGTGCATGCAGCATGCATTTTCAGAGTGGGAAGTCTCTTACGTTTCCTGGTTGTTTGGGCAAATGGGGTGCACAAAAATAAGCAGTCTTGCTGTTTAAGTCTTGATTATTTTAGAAGCTTTCTTTAACTGCCAGCATCTAAAAGCAGAGAAAAGCAACTTTTCCAATAATACTCTTATTTGGCGGACCATATGGATGACATTGTTTTTGGAAAGAGTTTAAGTAGAAAAAAAATAGATGACACACCAGCTTTACTAGATTATGCAATACAATGATTATACAAATTATTTCTTCACAGAAAGTGGAAATGTGTTTGGGAGTGAATTAACATACAGCAACAGATAAGTAACGTGTAAACAAAATGCATGTTTGACTACAGAAAGTGCCTAAAGCTGCTTATAGAACTTTCATGGAGTTATACTGATTAGAAGAAATTTTTTTTAGGGAAAACATCTAATGCAGCAAGTCAATATTCCTGCTGTTGAAAAGTTAGCCTTATTAAGTACTCTTTGAAAACCCGACTCTGACTTAATGATGCACTAATTTGAGCATTTATATTTCCTTTTTTATTCTTTTCCAAAATAAGAGCAGTCTTCTTTATTTGTGTTTTTTAATGTACATTTTGTTTGTAATAAGTAATATCATTCTTATTAATGGTTGTTATTTGTGGTACCTAATATTTGGAAAGGGACGTGTTAAGCAAACTTTAATTCCTTAATTCTTATACCTATGTTTTTCACAGACTGTTGTCTGACTTGATGGATTGACAGTGTAGTAAGTGCATATACCTATGTCTCTTGACTGGGAATCAAATGTCACAAATGTTGGTAGTGTTATACAAGCATGACCTCCATGTGCCATGTTATGAAGAGACCAGAAAAAATGTTTTGTTTTTTCAGTCAGCAATGTGAAATTCAGTCTAAAGTAACAGGGTTTTTAAATAAGGTGCATGTACTTACATGGTTGTGTTGTTGGGGTTGTTTTCCTTCTCTGTTTCCTAAATTCAGAAGATGAGAAAGAAATTACTAATACTCAGTGCTGAATATGAGGAACTTAAGCAAATTAGCATGGGGGAAAGAGAGCAGTAAGGTAATTGATGGTGCACCTCTCCTATGAGGAAAGTCTGAGAGAATTGGGTTTGTTCAGCCTGAAGAAGAGAACACTTTGGGATGACCTAATTGCGGCCTTCCAATATCTTGAGAGCCTACAAGAAACCTGGAGAGGGACTTTTTACAAGAGTATGTAGTGACAGGACAAGGGGAAATGGCTTCACACTGAAAGAGACTGGGTTTAGGTTAGATATTAGTAAAAAAAAAGTCTTTACTGGGAGGGTGATGAGGCACTGGAACAAGTTGCCCAGAGAGGTGGTGGATGCCCTGTTACTGGAGGTGTTTAGGACAGACTGGATGGAGCTCTGAGCAACCTGGTATAGTGACAAGTGTCCCTGACCATGGCAGGGAGATTGGAACTGCATGTTCCTTAAGGTCCCTTCCAACACAGGCCATTCTGTGATTCTGTGATTGTAAGAATGAAATGGAAAGACCTTTGTTGTTATTTTGGGGTTTTTTTTTTACAGGATGTTGGTAACTTAAGTTGATGATGGCTAAAATATATCCAATTTTAAATAGTAGACAGCTTGTTTGGCATCATGCCACCATTCTGACAATAAGGAATATGCTTTTCAGTATGTTATACTGGGAAGAGAATGCATTCTACTGTCAGAATTAGTGACATGTATTTGCTTCGTGGGACATTGTAGAAAATACACCAGCAAAACAGCTACTGATAAGTGAAGTAAACAGCATGTTTCTGAATCACAAAGCCCATTTCAGTTGCATTTTTTTATATGTTCAGTGACAAACAAGAAACCAGCTCAAGCATCTATAACGAAGGTGAAGCAATTTGAAGGCTCTACGTCATTTGTCAGGAGAACGCAGTGGATGCTCGAGCAGCTTCGCCAGGTCAATGGTATAGACCCTAATCGGGTGAGTTTGAACAGTTCTAGAAAGTGAAAACTGAGCTCTTACTTAACTGATTGGTGAACCAGGCATTCTTTATTCAAAAGCCATCTGGAAATATAAGATACAAGTTTAAGTGCAGATTCTCAAAAAAGAAATAACTCAGTGGAATATGTGAAGTAAATTTTAATGGGAAGCAGGGGAGGAGGCTAAAACTCAGTCATATGGGGTTTTTTCTTCTTGTCTTTCCATACTTTTCTTACTACTTTCTCTTTTCTTTGTGAAGAACGAAGTAAGAGCCTTGTTTGCTTCAGCTGTAGGCCTCTTGTGGTCTACTTTGGCATGCAGCTGTGGTGTGAGATAGAGCAATAGGCAGAAGTAAGAATAGAAGAGGTTACTGAGGTTCGAGTTTTTGAAATCTTGAGAATCCTGCATTTTTTCTAGGACAGTCCTCTCCTCAGATATTTTGGCATTTCTTACCTTATGCTACAAAGTGTGGTAGTGTCCTTTAGCTGCAAATGGCAAGTGAACAGTGATTTAAACTAAAAACTACCAAAAACAAAATAAAACAAATCAATCCTATATTAAATAGTTGTGGAATTATTCCTTTAATTTGGACTATACAGCCCACCTTGAGCTATCTCAAGACAAAGTTGTACTAATATGTAATAGGCTTATGAATACAATTCTTCAGTAGTAAAACAACATAATTAGAAGTTAAAAATGTGGCTCATATTATGTGCTCACAAAGTGATTTAGTGTTCTTTTTATAGCAAAATATTTTTGTGACTAACTCCCTTGGTTTTTTCAAAGTTGTGCTTTGATCAGCCACCTAAGCATCTTAACTATGGTGCACCAAATTGTATTACTACTCAAGTCTTGGTTAGTACCTAAGTACCTAGCATCAAGGCCAGTTACTACCTAAAGTCATGGTACAAAAAAGAAGCCCTTGGCCACTGCCCTATGAAATGCAAGGAGTGGAATTATATTTTCTCTGGAAGGAACTATAAAAACAGGAGAAATGACAAACAGATAAGGGATATGAGTTTTAGGCCCTTTTATAGCATCTGCCATGCAACTATGTACATAACAGATTGAAAGTCCTACCAAGCTCTTAAGCTTAGAAATGTTTCTTTCAAACTCATCTCCCTGTGAATTCCTAGTGTCATCAGTTGGAAAAGAACATTTACTAGATTAGATTGCAAAACGATGTTTAGCAAATATTGCTAAATATATAGCACTACTTCTTGCATAAAATCCTTTTATTTTGGCAGCTGATGTTGGTATACCTGCACTTCAGTTCATTGTGGGAGTGGTCATTTGTTCATGTTATCCTGAATCCTTTGCAACACTTTATGAAAATGCATTAAATACAATAATTGGGACTTGTTATTTGCTTAGCTTACTTATTTGGTTGAGCATGGATAGCAGAGCCACATCTTCTATAATATAGTGTGACCATAGGTTTTGTGTTGAGAGGCATAAATGCTTGCATAATATAGAAGACACAAGTAACTATATATCTGTAGATAGCAAGGGTTTCTTATGAGAATTTGACCTTAAATGTTTTGATCTAAATTTTGTTTTCAGATGTTTTTGTCATAGCTGACGATTCCTCATTAAAAATAACAGTAAGAAAAAAACTTCCTGCCTGTTTGGACTTTTTCATCCAAAAATATGGAGCAATACCAGGATGGTTATGAGTTGCATGACCTTTCTGTATTTTGCAGCACAGTGCATTTTAAAAAATATCTCTCCAAATAATTTCTAAAACTGGAATAATAGAAGTGTGGTTTTTTTTTCTTCTAGGATTCCCCAGAATTTGATTTACTATTTGAAAATGCGTTTGACCAATGGGTAGCAAACACAGCTTCAGAAAAATGCACATTCTTTCAGGTTCTACATCACACTTGTCAGCGATACCTTACAGACAAGAAGCCAGAATTTATCAACTGCCAATCTAAAATTATGGGAGGTAAGCAAATCAAAGCTTAATACTTTGCAGTTGGATATGAAATGATTTGCATGTGATTTATTCTGTGTTCAGATAAGCTTGCAGCCTAATGGCATCTTGAAATCATGGGTCTGAACATGCTAACTTAGCTGTAAAGTATGCTTCAGCATTTCTCCATCAAGCACCACTTCACTCTCTTCTGTTACCTTTTCGTTGCTGGTTTTCAGTTCTAAAGGTTACATGCCCTTTCCACCTTGTGAGAAGTTGTTCTCCTCCCTCTTTTTAAGCAACCTTGATTTTGATTTGCCCCTCTGCTTTTGGTCATCCTAAAGTGTTTCTGGGTGGTCTGAAACATCAGCTAAAAGCCTCTTCTGCATCCCTGTTTCCTCACAAGTGGAAGCAAGTGGCTGCATGGTGCCTAATTTTCAGCTGGACTTAAACCATGACGCTTTCATAAGTCATGTATCTTAAGGTGAATTTCCAGGATTAGATTTAAAAATATCTGGTTAGGTAAAAAAAGTGTGGTCAATATGTGAAATAATCAGTGTTGACCATCTACTTCCTGAGTAACAAAACTTATTTTGGGAGGATTTTCACATATTTCACGAAGTGTTCTTTAGGAAAGTAAAATTGTTTAGTTATTCCTAGTTACTCCTTTAGTTTGAAATTTCTCAAAATAGGCTCTTTCTTTGTGTGCTCTAAACCAGAACACTTAAAACTTTTACATCTCTCGTGTTCAGTGGGAATAAAAATTTGTTTTTCCTCAATGAGCTCACAAACAATAAAAGAGAAGTGCAAGCTGACTTGAGATTCCATTTAGTTGGGTTTTCTTTTTTACCCAGTAGGAATAGCTTATAAGTATAGGGAGCCTTACTCTTTTTTTCTTGTGGAAATTCATCTCTCATACATCTAGAATATATTCCTGTATGTTATTATCAGAAGTACTATTTTGTGCAGAGACCTTTATATGTTCTTTTTTTTCTCACTGTTATTTTGTTCCTTTCCTCTAAAACACCAAAAATAAACGTGAAGGGAGAAGCCATCTCCAGTTTGGTGCTTTCATTTTAGCTACTGAAACTAATACACAGATTACTTTGTCAGTTACTAGTTTTCTTTTAGTGTCTTCTCAAACTAAGAAAAAAATGTGCAAAATCTCTTGTGTCTTCTCTCATTCCTCCTTTTCCACATTAATAGGATTTCCTTTGTTTTCTTTTTGGTGTGGTAGTGGGGAGGGAGCTGCACTAATGGGTGAAGATACACTCTACAATTTTTCTATTTCATATGCAAAGTCTCATGTTGGTTATCAGCCTGCTAGTGTTTCTCATTTCCATCCTTCCTGCAAATAAGTTGTTATTAATAAACCACCACACATATCGCCTTTGAACTTGAATGATTCTCCTGTGCTTGACCTGTCCAAAATTGAGTTCCTGATTCAACTGACCCAGTTATTAACTTTATCCTAAACAAGTGTCATCACAGTGGAAAAAAAATTGGCGCTGAGGTTCATAAACATATGCTTAACTTCTACTTTTTCAACACACACTAGACCCTACCATGTCCCATGAAGCATACCCATATTCTCCCTTTGACAACTTCCTGGATAAAGTGGGAGTATTCAGTAATCTCTGATAGCAGATGGTGACCATTTCCATATTTCTTGCATGTCGTTCTGACTGGGCACAAATCTGGTCTGTGTGTGTACACACACGGTGCCACATATAGACACCATATAGGGACTAATCAACCTCCTCATGGATACAGTGCTTCTGCTGTTCTTCACACTTTTTCCTCACACTGGGTAATACACTCCCTGTGGGTAGGTTTGAATTTGACAGAAACTGTAAGAACTGTAAACCAAGTAATAGCTTGAATTTCAGTGACTTGCTGTGTGTCAGCCTCACTGAGCCAGCTCTGTGTATCAAAACCCATTATGTCCAAAACCTGAACTACCAAGAGGTATTTTCTGGAACATATGGTGAAATGTGTTGTTAATCTCAAATTCATCCTGACTAGAGGAACTAAGGTCCAAATGGAGCTAAGCAAACCAAAGGACATACACCTGAAAATATAGCTTGAAATTTATTGTATCCAGTTGAGAATTTACAACTTGGATTTTTCTGTTGTTAACTGTTTTGTGGGTGTATTTTGCTCACTAGTCAAAGCAGTATATTCAAATAATACTTAAATCTTGGTGTGGTCAGATTTCAGATGAGGCTTGTCACTTCATCCCCTCAACCAAGGTAGCATAACATTTTGAGTGATATTCTTGTGAACTTTCTGGGGATGTGAAAAGTAATACTTTTTCTTTTGGATGGTTAGCCAGTTTAACTTCTAATACTCTACAAAATTTTTTAAAAAATAAATTATTAGAATATGTATATGCATACACACCCATGCTTTTTAAAGTCATGATATAGATAATTACATCATATGTGTAATGTATCTCTTATAGCTAATGCATATTTTCAAAAATAAATTGCCACCAAAGAACACTTTTTCCCAAGTGGAACTGGAGATGAAGGAACTTGAAGGGCTTGTTTACAAGCCTACTTACCTTATTGAACCTTATTCCTTCCTAAAGGATAAGAGTGAAGAGAGTGAAAGTCATGCTGCTCCTGTTTCTGCAGGAAGTGCTTAGGAGCTTAGCTTTAAGTAAATAAGGGTGTTCCTGTGGAACTCCAGGCCCTCTTCGTGGCCTTCCTCCTTTTACCTCCTTTCTCTCTTACACACACACACACACACACAGACACACACACACCCCTTTAGACCAGAGCCCTGCCACTGACTCTTCTTCTGCAGAATCATTTTTTACCTTATTTTCATTTGAGTGTCATGTAAGTATAGTCTGCAGAGTTGAATAGGCTAGACTGTTTTTTTCTGACTTGATTAATGGCATCAGTACTTGCAGCAATAATGAGAACTGACTGAAGGTGTGGGTGCTAATTCTGAGAACAAAAGAACAAATTCAAGTTTAGGCACGCTGTAACAAGATTCCTCCTACTAGTGTCTTATATTAAGTATTTCAAGTTTGTCTTTTGTTGAGAGTTTAGGTGAGCCCTCTCCATAGTTTACATGCATTCTGGGTGTTATGGTGGAGAAGAAAGGGCTAGAGGGCTTTTTTTGACTGAGGTAGGAAATATTTTCCCCTTATGTACCTTTATAACATACAGGTTCTGATATTGGGATTGTGTCTTGATTTGGAGTATCTTTGTGTTACGTTGTTATTTGGTGGCCATGTTAGGTTGTATTGCTCTTACATCAGTAATATGAAAAGCAAAGTTGGAGATGGCTGGTGTGCAGAAATTTTGTCCCTTAGAGGTTGTATTCATTAGAACATGTTGATTCTTGACATAACATTAAACTGACATTGAGGATGCAGTTGACTCTCATTTCTGGATAGAACCTTGAGATACAGCATATGAAGCTCTTCAAAGATTAATTCTGGGCTTACAATAAAGAACAAACATTTGCTGCCACCTTTAGATGCATGTTAGAAATGCATTTGGTTTTAAGCTTTGTCCTACCTATATGTGTTGGTATTTAACAGTTGTTCTGCTGAATTAATCAAAATATTCTTGGAAACCCAAAATGATGACTTCTTTACCCTTGTAACCTTTTCTGTAGGACACCTCGCAGGAGTTATTAATGAGTCATTCTTTTTTCCTCCAAGAATAAAATGCCAGTGCGAGAATGGTAATGAGTAATTTTTCCATACAATATTACTCATCTTGGCTTAGCACACTGGAGACCTGCTAAGCACATAGTGGTGTTTACCATACTGAGCAAGATTAATTACTGACTAAAGGAGATGAAATAAAACTTGTGTTAGGAAGTGCCCTGAGCATCCTGATCTAGTGGGTGGCATCCCTGCCCATGGTGGGGGTTTGAAACCAGATCATCTTTAACGTCCCTTTCAACCCAGGCCATTTTATGATTCTGTGAGCTAGCATGGGAAAAAAGACAATCGTTGCCCTCCCTCCTGTCAAACACCTGGTAGTTGTTTGTTTGTTTGTTTCAGTTTTTATCTGATAGGCATTGAAAAAAGTGTGTATTTGAACATACTATTCTTGCAGGTGTTCACTTGTAAATTAATTCTGATGAAAATGAATTTGACCCAAAAAAAACCCTTTAAAAAAATCCACAAAAACTTACTATTTTATTTCTTTAATCTGCAATATATGTTATTTTGGTGGTGTTTTGCTGGTTTGAAATGACCAATCAGATTTAGCCATCTTCCCATACAGAAACAACAAATTTTTAGTTTATTTAGGTATTTCTTGCCAACGTATACCAAATACTCCGTTATGGTCATTCTAGAGGTTAAAATATTAGAAACTAATTTTCTGCTGCCAAAGACCATTTCAGGTACTTTCTTCTATGCCCTGCATATTCATGTCAAGATTAATTCTGCTTTGCAGTTTTATTTAACTGAATGTATTTTAGTGATCTTAAGCATAAAAGCCATGTGTTGAGATTAGAATGGATAAGAATAGTTGAGATCTTTTTCCATAGAAATTTGGCATATAATCAGAGCTCTAAATTAACTTTCTAAAAGGGGAATCTTGTAAAAAAAAAAGTACATTATGTTCTTGCAAAATCTGTAAGGATACATAAATTGAGAAGGGACATTTATCATTATAAAGGTTGATTCCTTTTTTTGCTCTGTATAACTCTGAGGCAAGGTAATGTAGAAAGCATCAACCAATATATTTTCCTGACTTTCTGAAGATTGAAGGTCTAAATGAGGTGTTATCTTCAAGATGCAGAGTATTGCTCTTTGCCATAGATATGGGATTTGGGTTTGGTTTTTTTTTTTTCCCTGTATCAAGTTGTTAGGTTTTGATGTTTACCCAGCCAGATTGGAGTTCTGTGCTTTGTTATAGTTACTGATTCTGAAAGTTTCTGGTTGGTTTGGCTGTCATTAATTATAAATAGGAATTATTATTGAAAATATTAATACTTAGCATTAAGTTTATAAGCGTATTAGAATTTAAAGTTTTCAAGTTTAAATACATTGTTCAGTTTGGAAAGCAGGTAAAGGTTGTGTTAATATGAAATTGATCCTAGTTAGGTATTTCCTTAATTTGTAACCAATACACATTATACAGTAACATCCTGTCCTGGCATCAATGCCAGTATATAAGAACATTAATGGGAGAATATAAGTTTATCTGAACATTTGTGACCTGTCCATTCAGCTCTTAATCCTTGTTCTGTATATTCTTCAGAACTACTGGAGATGTGAAACAGAATTGCTTTTCTGTTTCTTTTAAAGAAGGAAAAAAAAGCAGTCTTGGTTGACAGACAAATGAAATCTGTAAAAGGGAAAGTTAATTTCTAATTTCAGTACTTTTGACTAAACTTCAAACTTTAATACTGTATTGTTGTAGGAAGGCGGAGACATCAAACTCTATGGTGATGTTGAACCCTAGAAGAATCCAAAGTGTGTGAATGTGGTTGGCTAGGAAAACTAAAAGTAACACCCCTTTTTTTTTTTTTTTAAATTTGAACGTTTATTAGCACTAAGACCAGATCAAGAAAATAAAAAAGCCCTTATCTATGAAAATCCTACCTACGACAAGGAAAACTAGCCTGGCTCCTAGTTGCTTTACAGGGAATGAACACTAGAGATCACATCCTCCAGCTCTACAGTTAAGATGAAATGCAACTGCCTGGACTCATAAACTAATGATGATATTGATAAAAAGTTTGCAACATGTTTCAAATGCTTGCTGCTGGTAGCTGGTACTTGCTGTGCTTTCCTATGGAAAGTTGCTGGTAAGTAAGCTGAAGGTTGATGTTTTTCTTCTGTATCCATCAATTGGTCATAGCACACCTGAGTTATGACATGCTCAGTTTGTCAGTCCTGTCAGCCCACCTCAAGGACTTCTTGAGGCACTTCTTACCCAGAGGTGGAATTTATCCTGAATGTAATTTATGATCATAGTGGCTATTCACTGCCAGTTTTACCCTGATTTCTTTTACTGAGATATCTTTTACTGCTTCAGCTTGCCTAGCTTCATTAGTTTAGTGTTTATAATAGATTTTGAAGGTACAAGTCTGATTTATACATTCTCAGTATATTTATACTTATACAGACATGTTCGTGTATGGGTAAAACATAGGCTTGGGTTTGAATATATATTTTACAGCATTTTGGAATTCATCAGTTCTCGCTTAAAATGAGATAGATGCCAGCTCTGTTTTGTGCTGCTGTTCATTGCTTGTTTGGTGAAAGCTATCTTCTAGTCACCCTTGTATGTAACCAAGCAAGACCACACAGAGTTTCTTCATCCTATATAAAACTTCCTTTGATCTAGCTGACCTCTGATGTGGAAAGGTGATTGTCCTTGTTCACAATGACTTCAGAACTATTAGAAATGTAAAATAGAATTGCTTTTCTATTTCTTTTAAAGAAGGAAGAAAAAGCAGCCTTGGTTGATAGACACATCTGTAAAGGGGAGAAATTCACCATCTGAATACCCAGCTGCTTGAAAAACTAAAATCTTCCTTCTCTATTCCTGCAACCCAGTATTTCTTATGTTTTCTCTGTAGTTCACTGTTATGTCACTTAATGCAGCATTTTTCCCAGTCTGGAAAGTGAATGCAAGTGGTGCATCAATAGTAATAACTATTCAGAATACCTCTATGGAACATACTTTGTTGAATGAACCCTGATCCATTTCTCAATATTTCTGAGCTTCTTAATAAATAAATTTTGCCTGAATTCTTAGGTTACTTGAGACCAGAAAACTCAAATGAAGCATTAAATAACAGCTTGTTCTTAAAGACAGTGCTCTGAATATTTGACCTCGTCTTGTTTGTAAATCACACAGCTGCCAGCTCATTTGAAATGTGCAGAGCTATATGGTGCTTAATGAATTGCTGTATATTTGCTGCAGAGTTATCCTTTTGTTATCTTTTTGAATTTTTATTCATTCCAGTGCCTGTCAGAAAGGATAGGACTTAATCTGCCTTAAGGAATCACTTCTTGATCTTCTGGATGAAAATCCTGTATACCATATTTTTCATTATCAGTCTGCATGAAAGTCATAAGGCAATGACATTACTATATATCAGAATGAAGTCAATAGGAAGTGTGAATTATCTTGTATTTGTTGTCCAGCGTTGTCTCAATTCCAAAAATCATTCTAAACTTAGTACATTTTAGTCCATCATGACTAGCAGGAATTCATTAGTGTGGATATTTTCAGTCTTCTGAACCTCTCCTGTTGACACAGGTAGGATCAGTTCAGTATATATAATGGCTCTCTTTCTACTTTGATAGCATAGGTCATTTCTCTTCTGAAGCATTTTTAGCATTTTCTTTATCTTTTACGGTTCCCATATTGACATAAGAAAATAGAAGACCTTGTTTAGATAGTCTTATTTACTAACTTTTTTTTTTCCCTGATTGTTCAGATGCAATGTTTATTTGATGGCTGTGTTTTAATTTGTAGTATGTATAGTAAAAAGGCTGCAGTTTTTTTCCTGTTTTTCATTTGTTTTTATTTTTGGGTGGTTTGTTGCTTTATTGTAAACCTGGTATTTGAAAACATGGAACTCAAACTACGCTGGTATGGTGGAAAAAATCAGCCTTATTTTCCTCCTGACATGTTATTACAATTCAAATTACCTTTGAATGTGGCTTTCCAGGTTCAGAACTTCCAAAAAATAAACTGGAAGTTTAAATGTTTGAAAAAGTCCATGCTAAATCTGTGTGAAGACAAGGCAAATGGCATCAGTTAAACTACATTTTTCATCTCCAGACTTTCTGGGAATAGTAGGGAATGAGGATGAAAAAAGTTATTCCACAGCTGTGATGCTGGGAGGTGATCCGTTTGTTCCACATTGTAATAAAACATAATCCTTTCCAGGTCACCTGAAGTAGAACTTCCAGTTTCAAGAGCCTGGTTAAAGGAATAAAGAAATAAAGATGTAATTTTAGTTTTTCAGTGTGGTAATACGTAGTTAATTTTGTGTCCAGCAAAACTAAATCTACAACAAAGGAATACTATTAAGTATTTTATTGCTGAACAATAAAATACTCCATATTTTTGTCTCTTTCCTCCATTTCAATTCTGTATACATACTTTTTTTTTAAAAAGTCTGCTGGCAATGCTGCTGCAGAAAATAGCCCATTTTAATTCTGTCTGATTCTGTTTTCCACCCCCTGATTTTAACAGTCATTCTATCCTAGCTTAATTATATATATTCAGCATCCACATTTGAATAGAATGTTAGTCCCTACTCTTCTTTGATTTCAAACAAAAAAATAGTTTTTGGGTGTCTAGCATCTTTCATTTGGTCTCCAAATGAATGTATATGAAAGCTTGCTCCTAACCCAGGTTTCTAAGATCTTTAAATTTTTAACACTGAAGAGGTAAATTTAAAATACAGAATTGTAGACCATCAGTCTAGGTAGCAGATAAAGAGAAAAATATCTTTCAGGCTACTTAAGCCATTTGAAAAATAACTCACAGAATTTAGTTGCAATGACTTGATATTCATGGATTAGCATTGCTGTTTAATATAAAATATTAAGAAATAGAATACAGTGCATAGTCTTGATGATGTCTTAGGCCAAAGTGTTGGATTTTTTTGTTGTACAGAATTACTAACAAAAGGATTGTTTCAGAATGCCCACTGTGGCACAATAGTAATTTTCTAAGTAGGTAATTTATTGATTTTCTGTCTTTCTCTTCATAGTATTTAAACTCACTCATAAAATGCAAAACAGATTGGATCTGTTCACCTTCACTCACTGTAGACTTTATTGTGTTACATATTTTTCTTAATTAAAATAATACATGGTTGATGGATCTGTATAACATCTTCTGTTCTCTCTCCACTGCCAGACCACTAACATCAAATGGGATTTTTCCCTATTTGGTTTTATTTACGTTTGGCAAAGATATAAAATTACTATCTTGGCTGGGTGCTGTTTCTGCTTATCAGTACATACTCTTAGTTTACACATGTATATAAACACAATTCTTTCTTTGCTTCCTTCTCCCCTCCTTCCTTCTCCTTTAAAGGCTAGTGCTAACACGGTGTTTTAAAACTGGTTATAGATTTGGGCAGGAAGGTATAGAGTGTAAAGTTCTCTCAAGTGTTGACTTAAGGCTGCCAGTTTGGAGAATCACTGCTAGCCTGGAGAGGTTTTTAGTGGCATATCCTTTCACTTTAGACAAGTCAAGGTCTTTCAGACTCTCTTATCCCCCTTCTGGGACCATAGCAGAGTCTTCTTCATTCACTGTGAACTTCAGCTCAAGGTTAGTTGGCTATTGAGTACCTGGATACTGTGATTGCTCTACAAGGTTCATGCTTGATAGTGATGCAAAAGCAAAGAAATTTTATTCCATCAGTTTCTCATTTAGAACATTTTCACAAAGTTGTGGTTAAAAAAGCTCATGCAAACATGTCAAGCATAATTCAGCTAGTAAGTAGAGTAGTAGCCTTAATCTAGTTATAACAGTCTTGAAATCAGAGCATTTACTCAGGTCCTCAGACTTTGCAGCCTCTTCTGAGTGCAGCTGTGACAGTATTGTTTGCAAGACTCTGGATAGCTAGCAGTCCACATCTGGAATGGCTACACAGGCTGCAGTTGTTGCAGGAATCTGAAATACACACACATTCTTCATTCAGTCAATCCAGGCATAGCACGTAGCTTTCTTTTTTAGCTTTTTTTGAGGTAAATAGGTTAAACCCAAGGCTAAAACAAGAACTGAGATGTTACCCATTAAACTTACTTCCCCATCTTAAAATGTACCTTGCAAATCTAAGGAGCTGACATGACTAATGAGAGCAGAGGAAGGAACTTTTCTCTGTTGTCAATAAGGCTTACCTTGTTTTGTTGCTTACTAATGAAGATGCTGTACAGTCAGGATTATCATTTTGCCTCCTACATCCTCTGTAATTGGTAGGACCTTTGTAAAAGTATAATGTTATGATGCACGTGGTATTGTTTGTTATTGTTAGAAAGAACTTGCAGGCACCTGTTTAACTCCTGGGTTATAGGCATTACGTAACTACTAGCAGGAATAAAATATGCTTTTTCTTCATATAAGGGTTGAGGTAAATTTGCCCTCTTCTGGCTTTAAAAGTACAAGATTTCAGATGCACGAAAATAAATCATATGCAGATGTTAATAATGTTCAGAAGCAACGAAGTGACAAACTAGGGTTATATTAGAACATACTACTATATAAAATATTTTATGTTACTATGACTGCTATTATAGGCTTTATTTCTTGTGTTGCAGATCAGGAAGAGTGAAAAGTATGGGGTCAAATCTGAATAGTTTTATTGAGGTTTAAAGAGCGATTATAGTATACTGGGTTTTTTTTCCTTTTTCTGTCTTACATGCTTTGGACAAAATATTGGATTAGATGAGTTTTTAATCTAAAAGTCTCTTTGCATGAACATAATTTGCAATATTAGCGCCCCTTTTTATATTTACATCTGTTCCTGGTCACTTTTGGTATTGATGGATATTAAAAGATCCAGATGTGTCAGAAGAAATTGCCTACCCCACATGAGAGCAGGGGAAAGTACTGTAACCAGTCTTAATTCAAGATCACTTCTTACTTTGAAACCTGTACTACTTTTCAGGGCAGAATAAGATTTTTACGAAGGTGGAACCATTGATTGTGTCCCTTGTGAGTACAGTGACTCTTAAGGTTGCATGACTGGTAAAGGCTAAATTAAGTGCAGATGTGCCACTTACATCACAATAGTTACCAGACTTGGTAACTAAGGCTTTTTTTGAAGGCCGTAAATTTTCCAGATTCAGGTACAAAGACCTATGGAAGTGTTTTGTTTACTTTCAAAGAAGATGAAAGTCCATGGAAATCCTGCTGTCCAGGCTGAGCTGTGAGACTTCTAGGTTTTATGGTTCAAATATAAGTTGGGAAGTAAGTTATCCTTGAAAGATAAATTGAGAAGTTGATGTTCAGATTTAAGTTCAGATCCAAGTTTTCAGAACTGTAAATTCAGTGAAGATTCTACTTTTTATGAATGTTCTGTCTTTCAGATCACTTAGTCATCCTTTCTGGATGATAATTTAAATATTGAAATTATCTAGAGACCATTCCACTCATGTGATTCAGGAATCCATTAAGTTGTAAGAGTGTATTATCTTATAGGATTACAATCACAGAAGTACTGCTTCTGTATTCTTCTACTTATTATCTCAAGCTGTTTAATAAGGCTTTTCACATGCTGTTTAAGAGAGGTTAGAAATTTTTTTTTTCTGTTTGGGTCTTTTTAGCAGCTCTTTCCTCTTTTATTCAAAAGAGCTCTTAACCAAGGTTGTCAGCACAGCACCAGTATACATGAAAGGATGTGTAACAGTTGGCTGGGAGGTGACAGGGATGAAGATGGAGGGGAGGAATGTGTTTGTCCTGTGGACCTTTATACAGCTGTTGTGTTACAGATGTGATGGAAAGCCTTGGGTTAGTGTTAGTCTAGGAAATGTGACTCTCTGGTAATGATGATATTAACAAAACAAATGTGCTCAGCAGGGAGAGGCAGCTTATCAATGTGGGAAGTGCTGCCATCGGTTGAAACTTCATCAGTCTAAATACATTGATTTTGAAATGCCTTAGCTTCCTGAGTTAAATGCCTAGAGTTCACTTAATCTTTGATAATTATTGTGATGTTTCTTGGGGATCATTCCAGACTAAATTGTTCCTTATTGTGAGCTGCTTCATGACAATTTTAGCAGTGGAAGAGATTTGCATTCATGTCTTCAGTGCTGTGTTGCAGTAATGAACAGCTCTTATTTTTTTTGTGGCAAAATTCTTTTTTCCAACAAAATGTATGATTTTGATTGGTCAGTATAGTTAATATGTGGGAGTCACCCGAACCTTGACAGGCTAGGAGAAACTTTCAGATTAGCAAAACTTGTAATTTCCTCTTGGGCTTCCTGTGGTCGCTTTCTTCATTCTGCATCATTTCAGTGATGCAGTACAGTCTGGAGGTGGAAGAAGAGATGGGGTTTTTGTAAAATTCTGTCTATAAGAGCAACATCTAAGTTGATTTTTTTTGACAGTAGTTGATTGAAACAGATGAGAGTAACGTGCATAATTAATAGAGAAAACTGTTCAGGCATAAACATAGTCTTACCAATCTTAGGTGGTTTAGATGGTGCTAAAACGTATAGCTCCTGGATTACCCTGAGGACAGGGCTGGCACAGCCAGTCACTCTCAGGTCAGCTGCTGCAGTTTCCATTTGATGTTGTCCAACCATTGCTCTTGACTGATTTCATCCTGACCTTGACCAATTCTTACTCAGTCTTCATTCTTTTCTTACTTGTGAGCCATAACTTTATTTTTAGTTTATGTGGCAACAGAAGTTGATGATTTTGAATATGCTGCTTAAATAGCAAACGCAGAACTTTCAAAGTCACTTACCTGATGAAGAAATAGGAATCTGTTGACAGATACACTGTGTTCCATGCCTCCATTGTAGCAGGTTAATGCATTATGTTTCTCAATAATAATTAACACTACTTAAGCAGAAGCTCAATCAATAGTATTGACACGTCATCTGCAAGAAATACCTTTATTTAGAAAAATCCTGTGGTTCATCTTCAGGGCATGTTGGTTGACGTGACAGAAGGTCAGCAATGTTAAATTCTGCTCCCCAGCACATTTTAAGAATTCAGAAGGTGCTTAGTTTTATAAGGTTGTCCATGTAGCCTGCTTCCCTTGAATTCAGCAGAGGCTTTGTGATCTTGTAAACAACAGATTTAATTCAGTTTTGGGAGCTTTTAAAACTCATATCCTAGAAAACGAACACTATACAAGAGGCTAAAGCCATTAGATCACTCCACCAAAAAAGGAAAACTATTTCCAGTGTAGTGTTGCTCAGTACGTGTGTTTATTGGAAAAGCTGCCCGAACAGAAGCCAAAATAATAATCTCCTTAAAAAAATTATGAACAAAATAGCAATTGACTGAAAAATTTTAAAGTAAGAAAGTGTGCAGTATATAAAGTTGTTTGGCTTTACAATCAAACGCCTCAGTGTCTGAAGGGAGACCACTTGAAAAGATTAATTTCTGTCTCTGCAAAATTCCAGCGCACAGTATTGTTAGGTATTAATCTCTTCAACGGTAATGCCAGCTGTTGTATTCCTTTTCTAAATGCAACAATAGAAAAAATTCCCAAACCTGTAACAGTCCCACATCCTGTACATCCTTTTTTTTTAAACTCCTGATGTGAAAAATGTAACAATATTGATGTACAGGAGGTCAGGGTGCTCTTTTATTGTTATTTCTCATCTTGACTCATCATCTGTGAGTCACTGTGTGTAGGTTCTTAAGTCTCTCCTCACCTCCATAGTTTAATACTAGTTGTGTTTTAGTTTAATAAAATTGTAGGGCAGTTTTCTTTATCTCAGGAATTCCTGCATATGCAGCTTGTATTGTGCTCCACAGGCTACTCAGGGTAACCTTTAGTTTCACTATTCATTGTTTGTTTGGCGTTTCTAAGGAAAGGATTATTATTTAAAAACTGGGTCTGAAAGGATCATTTGTTCTTTTTTCTAATGAAACTGTGTGCTAGTTTCAGCTGTGTTAATTTTTTTCACAGTGGCTGGTACGGGGCAATGTTTTAGATTTGTGCTGAACACAGGGTTGATAATATGGAGATGTTTTTCTTATTGCTGAGCTGGGCTTGCACCAGAACCAAGCCTTTTCTACTTTTCATATGACCACACTGGCGAGGGAGCTGGGGGTGCATGGGAGGTTGGGAGGAGGAGACACAGCTTGGACAACTGACCACAGAGTTATTCCAGGCCAAATGGCATCATGCTCAATACATAAAGTCGGAGGAAGAAGGAGGAAGGGGAGGAAGTTTGGAATAATAACATGCGTCTTCATGCTGAGCTGTTACTGTGTGATGGGTGCCTGTTCTCCTGCGGATGGCTGAACCCCTGCCTGCCCATGGGAAGCAGTGAATTAATTCCTTGTTTTACTTTACTTTAGTGCATAGCTTTTGCTTTCCCTGCTAAACTATCTGTATCTTACCCCATCAATTTTCTAATTTTGACCTTTCCAATTCTCTCCCAAGTCCTACTGGTGGGAGAATGAGCAAGCAGCTGTGTGATGCTTGGTTGCTGGCAGGGGCTAAACTACAACAAACTAGTAGCAAAATAGCCCTTCAAGTTGTTTGGGTTTGATTTTTTAACCTGAGGATATTTCTGAAGTACACTTCTCAGATTAATGATAAAAGCAGTGTCTTTGTGTCTGTTTTCACTTGTCTTTGTATGTCTCTAAGAACAGCAGACTTCAACAGCAGATTTGCTGTAGTGCTCACTTCAGCTGTGTTGAATTTGTTTCATACCTTTACCAGAATAATTCATTTTAAAGTATTATGTATTTGGTTTTAATGCTGTGGAAAAAAGGACAGCCAGGATAACCCAGGGATCAAGCCCAACCAACATGGATTTATGAAAGGAAGGTGCTGCTTGACTCCCCTGATGTCCTTCTGACAAAGTGACTTGCTCAGTATATGAGTGGAAGGCTGTGGATGTTGTTTATATAGACTTCAGTGAAGTGCTTGACACCATCTCCCACAGCATCCTCCTAGATCAGCTGCCTGCTTGCAGCTTGGATGGACTCTTTGATGGATAAAAATCTGGCTGGATGTCCAGGCCCAGAGAGTTGTGAATGGAACTAAAATCCAGTTGGTGACCCATCACTAGCAGTGTTCCCCAGGGCTCAGTTTTGGGGCTGATACTGTTAAACATCTTTATTGATTCTCTGGATGTAGGGACTGGGGGCACCCTCAGTAGATTTGCAGATGATACTGAGATGGGTGGGGGTGTTGATGTCTCGAGGGAGGGAAGGCTCTGCAGAGGGATCTGGACAGACTCCATCAGGACAACAGCACGAGGTTCAGTAAGGCAAAGTGCCAGGTGCTGCACTTGGGTCACAGCAATCCCAGGCAGTGCTACTAGCTGGAACAAGAGCGTCTGTCCAGCAGAAAGGGGCTTGGGGGTGCTGGTCAACAGCAGGCTTAGTTGTGAGCCAGCAGTGGGCCCAGGTGGCCAAGAAGGCCTGTGGCATCTTGGCCTGTATCAGAAATAGTGCGGCCAGCAGGACTAGGGAAGTGATCACCCCTCTGGACTCAGCATTGGTGAGGCCACACCTTGAGTACTGTGTTCAGTTTTGGGCCCCTCACTTTAAAAAGGCTGCTGAAGTACTGGAGAGTGTCCAGTGAAGGGCAACAAGGCTCATGAGAGGTCTAGAGAACTTATTTTATGAGGAACAGCTGAGGGAGCTGGGTTTGTTTAGTCTTGAGGAGGCTCAGGGGGATCTCATCTTTCTCTACAGCCACCTGAAGAGAGGCTGTAGTGAAGTGAAGCCAGTACAGATAGCACATCACCTCTAGAGCATTATAAATTAAATTAATTATATTTAATACAAAACATATATATACTTGAGTGCTCTAATGGCTTCTTTTGGTGTTGCAGGAAACAGCATACTCCATTCAGCAGCAGACAGTGTGACAAGTGCAGTACAGAAGGCAAGTCAGGCCTTGAATGAGCGTGGTGAAAGGCTAGGTCGTGCAGAAGAAAAGACAGAGGAGCTGAAAAACAGTGCTCAGCAGTTTGCAGAAACTGCACATAAGGTAAGATTTCAGCAGGGTAAGACTCAGTAGGTTAAGGTCACATATTTGGCTGTCAGAGTTTGTTGAATGAAAGCATGTATCTATACTTAGCTGTATAAAGTCTTGAACTTAGCTCAGGGTATGTATCAAATCCTGCTTGTGACACCTTCTTCACCTTCTTTGCCTCTAAAAAATCCCTTCCGTTTGTTGGTGACTGCACAGGATCTTCAAGTGATAAATTCTGTATAGTAAAAACTTCTCAGAGTTGCCTACCAAAGATAGATTTAAAAAAAAAAAAAATTGCTGTTTGAGGAAAGAAAGGTGTTGGTTTAAGTTCTTTCATGCTGAAATGCATTTTTAGTATATCCATACAAATATTAATTTTTTAGAGAAGCATATTTGTAACCAAGTCCTTGAGTATCAAAGGCTTAAGTCAGTTTAGTTTTTGAGTCATTTATTGGTTATCATTTCACCAGTAGCAAATGAGTGAATTTTAACTGCCCCTATCAGTTCTGTTTTCAAGGTAATTTCCCAGAGGGTTCACTCATCTCATCTTTGTTAGCATGCTATTATCTTCAGAAAGCAATTTTTTATTATATGGAACCTAACCCTAAGCTCTCTGCTTGGTTTGCAATGCCAGTTTGTCTACACATTTTATACAGGTTTTAACTCACTTAAGCTCTTTCTTCTCCCTCTCATTCCCAGTTAAGTCCATTTTTGAATTATTTGAATTGGAAATAATCGGTAATCACAGAGGTGGAAATGCAATCAGTCCTTTATTTTTCATCATTTAGTGGCAGAGCTCCTGAATAGGTGTTTTAAATTACTTATCTAGAATTTCTGATTGTAGTTAACAATCAAAATCATTGGGTCAAAATTACTATTCTTTTAAGCATGTTTTTGTTTCTGGTGTCTTGCTCTATAGTGTTCCTCAAAGATAGCAAAATAATGGAACCTTGGGAAACAGAGCTGTGAAAGCAGATAAATCCTGCCTCCTCGGCATGGCAAAGGGAGGCTTTGTCTGTATGTCCCAGGAAAGGGAATGGCTGTGTATCTGTATGCAAAGAAGTTCATGGATTTCAGGCATCTTTCAGAGAATGTATCTTAAACTCTTCTTATCCGGACTAGCCACATTAGGTTGATACAGCTGTTGTTACAGGTGATATCTCTTTAATTAATTTTTTTCTCTCTTTTTCAGCTTGCCATGAAGCACAAATGCTGAGATACTGCCCAAAGTTGCAATCTTCTCAAGAGAAGCTGAAAAGACTACAATCAGCAACTTTTACAGGAGATCCAGTCTTCTGTGTGCTTTTTCCTTCCTGTTCAGTGGAGATGCATTCTTTCAGTTTCTGTGCAGGAAAAAGTGTTGCATTTCTACCTTTCTGACTTACTTTTGTTCCTCTTTTTTGATATTGCTACACAGTCCTGCGGTACTTTCTACCTGTATTTCAGTTCTTACAGGAGTGAAAGCAAACACTGAAAAAGGACCAAATGACAAGCTGATCAGGATTAAAATAGTAATATTCCTCCATGGTTGTACAAAAAAAAAAAATTATTGAACTGATTGTGGACACGTGTGTGGAAATAAAATCCAAAGAAGGGGTATAATTTTTGTCATTTAATGTAGCATCAGCAGAATGTGAATGGATGTTAGAATTAAACATCTGAGGTTGTAGCTATAGTGGAGGACAAATTGCTTTGTCCAAATTTCTGGAAACAGAAAATCCAAATTTCTGGAAACAGAAAAAATTGTTTCTTCTAACTAATGTAGGAAGTGTTGCATGTGCACCAGCATTCAGAAGTGCATATCTGAATTTCATTCATATCAGCATTTTACATGTTCCTATTTTCACTTTGAGACTGATTATTTGAATAGTATACTGAAACACAAAGAATGTATGCTTGAGGTTTCAAAATTGAGGAAAAAAGTAATTTTTACATCTATACACACATAGCTGTGCCTCAAACACAATCTACAACTTTTAAAATAATGTTTATTTTTACCTGTGATTTTTTTTGTGTGGCTAAAGGCCCATGAAAATGAGAATGCAAAGGCCTGGGAAGATGAGAGTGCACTATTTTCAAGACATCTGTTTTTCATAAATTCTACAGTAAGAGATTTTTGGAACACTTCAGAAATTTTTCTGATTTTAATGACTTTTGTGTTAGCAAGTTATGTCTAACTTTTAATATAGAGGCTTTCAAAAAGCATGCCTTGGTGCACTAGAATCAACTTCTAGTTTGAGTCTCAGCTTTCAATATGTTATGACTGGAAGGGTGACTACTTCATGTGTACTCACTATATGCAATATACACACTATTTCTCTTACAAAATGAGTAGGTTACCTTTTTCCTTCACAGCTGTTTTCTTAACATTATTAAGATGGTCTAACATGCTTTGAGAATGAAAAGGAATAAAAAAAGGAGAAAAAGATGTTGCTTTTTTCTTTTTTCAAACCATGAAGCTTGAAAAGCAATCCTTGCAGAAGGTACAGCCTTCATCTTCTGAAAATGCCTGCTCTTCATTTTTGCCCTCATCTTACCAGAGAAAAGCTGGCATTATGTGAATGTACTGTATTCATTGTAGAATATGATTTTTGCATTATTAATGACACAACAGTCTAAAATTCTCAGAGCAGTGCTTGTAAGAGTGATAAAAGCTACTGTAGTAATTGAGAATATTTCACTTACCGCAAGCTGAAATAATGGAAAATCTCATGGAAATAGCCATTTTGTAAAAAGATGCTTGCCTTTAGGAAAGTATTCTCATTTGAACTAAGGACAGTGTCTAGTTAGCTGATTGCATTCAAACTTTACATCTATTTTGTTTTGGGGTTTTTTTTCCTATAATTTAAATAGTTTTGTATGAAGCTTTTTATTTAATTTCACACTGGGAGTTGAGAGAATGGGTCATTTGTGTAGTACCATGTGATCATTTACATCTATTTAGCACCAGCTCCAACAGTTACCAAATCTAGCACCTACTGAAGTGGAATTTGGCCACTTCTGTTATAAATCAGAACAGGTTCATTAACAACACAAGTTCTGAGCACTCCGTTGAGCTATGTGTAAGTGATGCTTGCCCTGGAACTGTCTGAATGCTATTGTAGTGTGACTATGGGTATTTCTGCAATTAACCAGGAAAACAGTGCCTGACTAGAAATTAAACTTCTGCTAGATACAAAATGTTAGGCTATATATATATATATATATATATATTTTTTTTTTTTTTTTTTTTAAAGATGGATTATAAATCAGTCAGGGAGTACATTTTTGACCACATAGCTATCTTCTTGTCATATTTTCTGCTGCTAACTTCACAAGTCTTTCTCTCGAGAGAAAGAAGTAGATTCTGAACTGCTGCCATCTAGCCAGGCCTCTAAGCTTGCAAATAATTGGAAGAAATGTCTAAAACCCAGGTCAGATAAACCTGAAGAGAATTAGTTGTCTAAATTCAGATTAAAAGGCATAGATTTTTAAGTGTTTACATAAATATCAGCTGGGTAGGGCAAGATCACAATTGCACTGCTAAGTTCCAGACCTCTTGTGAGTTGAACTGACCTAAAACACTGCTTTAGTCTCACCTGAGTTTTTCAGCATTTTGGGTTGGTTTATATCTTCCAGTTAAGTGTATTGTTTTTTATCATAATTCTGGACTTAATTCAGCCATCAAAAGCCATTTACTATGGGAGCTTTAATTAACCTAGTCTTCTGAATGAAGGAAAAGTGGTCTGTCTGTTTACTTTGTTCTTGCTGTTCATTAAACTACAAGATTTGGTAGTTTTTAGATAAAAAATCGAGGTGTATAAATGTTTATCCAAAGGTAAATCTTAGAGCATTGCAGTTTCCTTCTGAAACTTAGCTTGTAGTGTGTATACAAACCTAGTATTATTAGATAGTCATGTACATAACATATACTATGATTCAGGTTAATGTTTCATATGAAAGAATGTATTTGTAAATTGTAACAATATTAATAGTTTCTTTATCTTTTTAAAGTTCTGAACAGAATAAAAATAATGTATTGTTAGACTTGACTGCTGTACTGCAAACTCTGTCTTAAAAGGCTACTTTTGTGTCTAGCAAAAGTTGTGCATTATGTGAAATATTAACAAAAATGTGTGCTCTTAAAATTGATCTTAAAGGTAGGTAGGTTTTGCTATGATTTGCCAGAAGTGTAATATTTGCTAATATCTATTGTAACCAATTCCTTGGAAGTTCTCAAAGATGTAGAAATTATTTTGTGCCATTCTGGGGAGAAAAAAAAAAAAAAAAGGTGGGACCTGCTCTCTGACTCACTACTGGAAACCCTGATTTTTGTCATTAAATACTTTAACTGTGATGGAAACTGTCTTTGGATTATTTGAGTTCTCTATTCAAAACATCAATTATTTTTGAGTTAGGTTTTTATGTTTCACTCTAGCAAAATTATATAGAATTCTAGCAAAATTGAATAAAAATTATTTTCTGCTATAGTGATAAGAATTTTTTCTAGTAATTAAAAGAGAAGTAGTGGAAACTAGGTTAAAGCATTTCCTGTCCAAGCAGATTCCAGAGAATAATTATCGTATCTTAAAGTTAGCACCCTACCTAAAGGCTGTGTAGGTTAAAAAGAATTCTGATAATTCACTTACAGTTGCTATGAAATGCTTATTCTCAAATTGTTAATGTTTTCTTTTGGATATCTAATTTTATCGATAATTTTTTATCAAAGCACAAGCAATTTTAATGACCCTGTAAGAATAACACTATAAAGGTAGAGTTCTTCTACACACAGAGAAGCAATCCCTTAGCTTCAAAGGAGGTCTACTTGCACAAGAACTGTACCCAATACGAATTGACTTTGCTGCCATTTCTCTTTTTAGGCTTAAATATGATCCCTATGATTGTAATCTCAAAAATGTCTTGTTGGCAAATACTGCCACCTGTTTGATTACTGTAGTTACTAGGTAAGTTTGCTAGAATGCATGTTATCCATAGATGTTGAATACCATACATCCCCAATGCCCAACCTTGATGAACCTCCTAAGAGAAATAGATCTCTGCTGGATCAGAAGCTACTTTGATCTGGACAGCATTTTGTTGTAGATTGAATATAACTATTTGTCAGTTCTTTTCTATTGTTGTTGTACGTTTGTCCTATAAGGTAGAAAGACAGAATGTTTAGTTAATTTTTGAACATTCTTTTAGATCAATTTCACCATGTCATTTTTTTGATTGATACTATGATTTTCATAAAACATCAATTTGTTGCTGTGTATAAATTAAGGAAAAGATGATAAGGGTTTTGTTTGTCATCTCTCAGTCATGGAAGAAGCTCAAGCATGAATGTTTGCTGATTCCATATGATAGGTTTTTAAAGTAAAAGATATGTTAGTATGTTCCTGAAGGGATAATATTTGAATGAGAAAATCAAACTGCAGCTGCAAGTCGTGGCATCTATGAAGATACAGATACACACTACTTCAGGTGATGCCTTTTCCTGGTCTTAACAAGAGTCATACATGGTTAGAAGGGAAAAAGATTTTACCTTGGTATTTATTTTAAGGATCCTTAGGTGCACACATCCAGGTCATATGCATCGAAATGCACCCCGCAAAAATGCACACCCCCAAAAGATCTGGTCTAACATTATAGGTTTTGCTAATTAGCATATCTATCAAAGATTCCCCAATGAGAGGCTTGAATGGGCCCCCCTCCCCAAGGAACCTTCCCCTGGATGGTTCTATCTTGGTTTACAGAATGTGTTCTGGAGAGGACCTTGGGGTCTGGGGCACACTGATCTCTGGCTACGAAGCTTCTAAAATGTTTCATCTCCTAGCTGAACGAACAAGTCCAAGAATGCAGACAAAAAGCACTAAGAATACAGAAGTTGTAAAAAAGGTGTAATGGGTATAAAAGAAGAGGCAAAAAATCTTCATGGCATCACAGGTAGTGAGCAGGAGTGCTATCCAGTACTCACACAGGATTGCAATGTCTCAGATTAAAAATGGCTTTCACTTATTTCAAAATTAGTTCCCCATGGAAGTGGTCAGCTACCACTGGGGTAATGACATGAATTTACATAAACAGTAACTTCCCTAATAACTCCAAAGCACCAACTTCCACTTCATAAGCACATCGTTACAGCCTGTTTTATGCATCATCTGGAAGCACTGCATGGTATTTGATGTCTGTTTCATAAATACTTTTTCTATTTGAGCTGTTACTGTCTTTTTGTCTGCTGTCACCTCATGCAGTCTGAATTGTGGCAACATTTTTTAGTGATGGTGGCTAGCTTTGATGGGTTGACATGGGATTATAGGCTCAAAAAGTACTTCACTATTTACTTTTACAGTGACTGAAGAAAAATAAACTGAGTATAAAGATCTGTTACGTGGAGGCATAGTATTATGTTAGTTCTTCAGTGTTCTGGCCAAGTATCCAGGGTATAAAAGTAACCTTGTTAACGAGGCAAGTCAGGTGGCTTTAGAAGTGTAGAGAATAGTTATCTAACAAAATACTAATTGATATTTTAAGCAGTTTCAGAGGTTTCTGGTAGCTAAAAGGGTGATAACTTATGCAGAGGACTTGCAGCCTTTATTGTGTTGAAATTCTGCTGCTGCTAAAGAGGGGGAAACAGTTTTTATCTGTGTTGAAGTGTTATTTTCTGGACAAAACAGAAAGCAAATGTAAAAATAAATGAGAAAACATTGATAGTGTTTCATACTATACTGAAAAGAAAATCTTCAACATGTGCAACTGACAGTAATCATCATGCTGGTTTGCAGCCAAACCAGTTGGAGTTTTTCCTATTTCAGAAAGAATAGACAATAGACACAGGAAAGCTTTCTTTGCTTTGGCATGCTCCTGGAACTAGGACTTCTGCAGAAAATGCCTTTACTTGTCAGAAGTATTAAGATTTTAATGAGAATCCTTTCCAAAGCTTTTGCTGGTTTTATGAAAAATAGCATTTGGAAACATTTATTTGTTTCTGTGAGGAAACATAAAAGAGCAGGCTGTTAGATTTAACAATAGATTGCTGCATTCATTTGACGTTTGTAAGAAACTAGTCAAAGGCACCCTGCTATTGCTTTTTAGGAATAAGGAAGTGTAAGCACTGTTCATGTTGCCAATCAACAGTGCCTAAACCTGAGGAGAGGGTGTGCAAGATGAGGGACAGATTGGAGACTTCTGCATCACCAGGTAAGCAAGTCAGAGGAGGTGATAAGGTAACTTCTGAGAGAGTCCCAGGGAAGAGGGGACACACACCCATTACTTGGGAAGACACTGCCATCACTCCCAGGGTGTGTCTTCCCCAATTCCTTCTTCCCCCAGCTTTATATGCTGAGCACAGTTCTGTACAGTGTAGGATTATCCCTCTGGTCAGCTGGGATCAGGTGTCTTGCTTGTGTCCCCTCCCAGTTTTTGTTTAACCTCAACCCCTTTGAGGGTGGTACAAGAAGCAGAAAAGGCCTTGACAGTGTGTAAGGCCTGCCCAGCAATAACTAAAATATCCCTCAATCATCAGCACTGTTTCCAGCACAGATTCAAAATACAGACCCTTACTTGCTACTACAAAGAAAATGATCCCAGCCAAAACCAGCAGTGTTTTCTCACAAATGGGTAGAGAACCATTTGCAATTTTAGCGGCACGTTCCAGCAAAATTTCTTCAGGACAGTTTTGAGGGGTTTTAAACCTACATAGTGAGTAATGAGAGTGCCCTTGGTCTTTATCTTACCTGTTCTTTTCTGGTGCTTCCCCATGTAGTTGTGCAGCATTTGAGACAAGCTGAAAACAGTTCTGTTAAAAGTCAGAGCAATGAAACTGCATGACAGGTATTATTCTTCACTGAGGCCATGAACAATTGCAGAGCTGCCAGTGTCTGACTGAAATAATAGCTGTATATATAGGATCATTTGTAAGACAGATGGCTGAGAAAGGTACCATTTATCTGCCAGGCAAGGTTTCATAACTTTTGGCATCCATTCTTGTCATTAATGGTTAGCTATTTGCTAATCACCTCAGCTTACAAGGTGTGAGATTAAAATCCTTTTTTTTTTTCTTTTTTAAGAAAGAAAAGGATCTATTCTATATGACAATCTCTGCAATGGCACTGAAAGAGGAAAAAGAAGTGGGAAGGAAGAGGTTACATGTTTATATTCATTGACTGGATAGGCTTCATAGAATCTGTTCCTCATCTCTGTCTGGCACAGTACACATGCAAGGTTATTTATGGCATCCTTTAATACCCCAACTGTCCTTCCTAGTTCCCACTTTTATATAGTCTTCAATATTCAGTGTCATGTTTTTGTCATATTGCTCACTTGAAAGTATCTCATTGTAAGGGGTAGCTGAACTACCAGGATTTTTAAGGCCAACATGGAGTACGATCTTTAGTGTTTGCTCTATGGGATTTGAATAGCTCTCCTTGCATTATTTATTAACTGCAAATTGTTGCTGTTTGTAGATGAAGATGTAGCATGTACTGCACATGAAATTAGGATACTTCACATCACAAGGGCAAATTTGTAGTGAAGGTGTTTCAGCATGTCTGAAAAGATTTAGGATAAGATTTCAGTCAGAAATTCATAGTGCTGGATCACCAGCTGAGGTATTTCTTCCTTATTTTTGCTAAAGGCTTGTCTCCAAAGTCTGAGATGAACTGTAATAAATAATACAAGGTATTTATCTTACATGTAGGGGGTTTCACTCTACAAGAATTCAAAGAGAAATATCAAATTTCTTTCTTATAGGTATAAGC
Organism: Aphelocoma coerulescens; assembly: GCF_041296385.1. NCBI lineage: Eukaryota > Metazoa > Chordata > Aves > Passeriformes > Corvidae > Aphelocoma > Aphelocoma coerulescens. The sequence continues at coordinate 38,064,014 of NC_091019.1, read as the reverse complement.
CATGGAAGGAAGTAATTTACAGTAAATTAATGAACCAGAATACAATTGAGATCGGAGAATATAAACTCCAATTTCTTCATTACTAATGGAAAATTTCAGGATTATAATGGAAATACTTCTAGCTTTTTGATTTGTTAAAAGAATCAGATACAAAAGTACGCTTCTCTCGGTCTTGGTTTAACCCCTCTTAGCAACCAAGCACCATGCAGCCACTCAATCCTCCTCCAGCGAGACTGGGAGAGAATCTGAAGAATAAAAGTTAGAAAACAGTGGGTTGAGATGGAGACAGTTTAATAGATGAAGCAAAAGCCACGACCTCAAGCAAAGCAAGATAAGGAATTAATACACTCTCAGTCCGAATGTCCCCGCCTCCTTCTTCTTCTCCTGGCTTTATATGCTGAGTGTGACACCCTGTGGTCAGCTGGGGTCACCTGGCTCTGCTGTGTCTCCTCCCAGCCTCCCATGCACCCTCAGCCTCCTCACCAGCCTGGCAGTACGAGAAGCAGAAAAGGCCTTGGCTCTGTGTAAGCCCTGCTCACCAATAACAAAAACACCTCTAAATTATCAACCCTGAGTTCATCACAAATCCAAAACCCAGCCCTATACTAACCATTGTCAAGGAAATCAGCCCTCCCCCAGCCAAAACCCGCATGCTCACAGACACTTTTTTCCTTTGTGCTCTAGCAATATAGTATCTTTCATGACATGCAGTATATGCTGTCTGCAAAGATCAATCTGTTGTTGCAAAACATATCTGGAGAAAGAGAGGCACCAAAGGAAAGCTGGGCAAAAGCAGCAATAAAATCTTATTGCTGCTCTATTTGGATTTTGCACTGCAAGAGCAAACAGTCAGCTTTCAGGCTGAATGCCTTTGTATCAATGAAAGAACCCAGTTTAAGGGATTTCAGGGAATGCTGTGTATGTATGCCTTTTGTCACAGGCTTCAGCAACTGTGAGGAAAACATGTCTGTTGCCTTGTGCTCAAACAGTTCTCTGACATTCTCTGATTTAGTCTAAGGACAAAAGAATCTGTGTCATAGACACAGTGCTTAGTCAGTGACAGCTTCCATTAAAAAAAAAGCTCCCCTTTTGAAACACACAAACCCCCTCTCTCCTAAAAGCATGGAAAAAGTAATTCAAGGAAAATAAGATAAATCCTAATACAGCATCAGAAATACTCATATTCTACAACAGTATTTTCCATAGGAATTCATACTGCAAAAACTTGAGCAGTTTTCTCACCTCAGGAGAATGAAATTAAAATACTCTTTACAGTATTTTCTGTCCCTTCATTTGGAAATTAATAATGGAGCACTGTGATTCTCAGTTGAAGGGTGTATTAAAAAAGAACAACATGGTATAAATAGGATGAGAGTACTCAACAAGACTTGCCACTACCCATGGATGTGACCATAGGAGAGTCATGTGGTGAACACTGGACGCACAGAAACATCAGTCATGCTAAAGAAATGGGGATAGACTGGGCCACCTTGAACCTAAATGGGCAAAAGAACTCAGCATTTCAGGATGCGAAAAGTGTGTGATTTGTGTCTGTCATGAAAGGAATAATCAAGGCATTCATGTAGAATGCATGATCTTACAGAATTTAAGAGAAGTTGTGAACAGAAAAGTAGAGACTTTGTTTTTTAATGCCAGTTTAGCTGTCTCTAGTTACCAGCATAGGAAACTTCATTTTAAGATATGCTCATAATGGCTTTAACTCAACCATTTTCAAGTGTAATGCTGTAAGCTGTAAGCAACTTTTCCATTCCTAATCAAATGCTAATGTAATAGAGCTTAGTTTAACCCAAATGAAAAGCAAACAGATGTCCTAATTTTCCTTCTAACTGGTCAGAAAATACAAGAAGCTGTTACTTAGTCATACCTTCCACATGAAAGATCTTTGCAGTGTTGACAGATTAATATTTCACTAACTCTGCAAAGATTCCTGGTCCTGTAGTGGGGTTAAATGAAATCTTCTAGTATTTGCTGTCTTCACATCTAGAATTTTTCAGTTCTGAGATTTTTTTTTTTTAAATATTACTACTAAAATAACACAAAGTCTGTTTCCCAGTTTTGTTATTATACAGCACGGTTTCTCTCTGAAATACATCTTAGTGGATTTAGTGGCTGACAGCTCGTGCTATGAACTGCAATACTTGTCAAACCGATATAATGATATCAAATTCTAATAAAATTCTTTATATTGGTAAATATTAATTCCTCTCTTATTGGAAATTGTATTAAAATCTGTCATATCTTTGACATTCCAAGGATTATAAATCAACAGAGTAGCATTTTGCCAGTCAGTGATTCCCAGAGTTAGACTGCAAATACAGCTACTTGTGTCAGGGGAATCTAGAAATCTCTCCAAGTAAAATAGCTTCAGGATTTTTCTTGCTAAATCAATGTAAAACAATGATGGAAATGCTTTGGGAATGGTAGTAATAAGGTCTTTTATTTTTTTTAATTGAAGAGAAGGGTTGGCTGGAATCCCTAGAGAGGACAGGGCAGGGCCTTTCTAGGAGGCAATGATAGGTAAGGGTTGTTTGTATAATCATAGACTCTCTAGGCAATTTCTATGCTCCAGCTTCAGCTCTCAGATTTTTATGAGTTGCAGCAAAATGAATTAAGGCACTTCTGAATGGGATGTACAGAAAACAGCAGGAAAACCTTCAAGGATTTCATATGATGTGTCTAAAACAAAGAAAATGTACAAATACACAATGTCTTTTTATGAAGACTAGAACATGCATAGAGTCCAGTATTAACAACACATTCAATGGATCAAGTTTAACAAAATCACATTGGTATATGAAAATACTTATTTGCCAGACATACCCAGGAATAACTACTCATTATAAAAATGTTATTATCTTCAAATGAAAAAGAATATCTTCTGGTAAGAATATGCAAGTCCAGTAGTTTTTATCCTATCAGCTCTAGCTGATCACTAGAAAAATTTTATAAGCGCGTTATCAGAAGCAATTCAGATACCAGGATGTAATGAGTTAATCAGTTGCAATTTGACAATTAACTGGGTTCAGGCTTAACCATTAATGCAAACTTGCTAAAAATACTTTAATGTACGTCAAGCCTTTGTGCTTTAAGCAAGCATGGTTTATTTCACAAATACAGGTCTAAGAGAATCAACGTGATTGGGTTTTATAGTGTGACTAGTAAGCTGAGCTTGCTCGACACAGAATGGCAGGAGTCACGTAGTCGTAATTTGATGCTTGTCATTTTAGTTGTTGCAATTAAAGTAGCTTGCATTATCATTCTTTTTCTCCCTTTTCTGAATTTCCCCTTAATACAGTGTATCTGTTCTCTGTAAGTGCAGATAAATTTCCTGAGTTATGTATATTCAAGGCATTAGTGCCAGAAATTTAATGCAAATAAGCATTTTGCCACTTTTGCTGCAGTAAACTCTATTTGTAATCCCAGTATTTCTGTGGGTTTTTCAAGACCCTCTCGAAATGTTTTAAGGAATGACATTGACCTGGAAACATAGTGCATGCTGCCATAGTGACTTTTAATGAACATGAACTGTTCCGTACAGAAAAAAATAATTTTTTATTGCTGGTATTGAAAGGATACTCAACAATACTCAAACTTCTGAGGGTGTGGGAGGGATGTTCTAGAAGTTTACAATTTATCAGAGGTTGAGAGTTATTTGAGCCAACTGCAAGATAGAATACAATTCTTTCATGTGAGAGGAGTTGCTGAAGAAAATGGTTTCCTGATGAAGTGTCAAGGAAAGGGAAAAACTTTGCAAGAAGTTATATATGTTCTTTGCTACATTTTGACTGGCATTAAGTTAAAATCCTCTCCTTTTTATGGTATTATCATCCCAGTATTTTTCATTATGTAACAATATGCCATGAGGCATATGTGTGTCAGAATTAATGCAAGTTTCTTTCTTTGCAACAAACCTTACACATTTTCAGATTTTTTTCAAACTCCCTTTGAAAAAGAGCATCTTAATCTCATTGCTGCTTGTGCCTGTAGGCACTCGTGTTCAGAAGTCACTCTCATCCTGAGAGAAATTCTTGGAAATGTTTTCACTTACTGCAGTGTGTGCTTACTTGGTTGGTTTTGCTGCTGCTCTTCTCTGTGTATTAAGCATATTTTGTCAATCTTCTGAGCATGTCTTAGTAATTAAGACATAAATAAGTGGTGCATTTAATACTAGGTCTGCCTTGAAGGACTATTTTGCTAACATACATGGAACTTTGTGATGGTCTTTTATGTAATGTTGCAAGTTCATTCAGTGATATAGAAAATAACTTTCAATTTATTAATTTGGCCTCTTAAATATTGTAAACTTCAGATACAGTACAGATTCCATAGTAAAATTTTTTATTGCTGTAGGTGTTCTTAGCCTGATAGTTAAAATTGACTTGTGGTCAAGGATGCCCTTGGACACCTCTGGATTTGAGATTACAGATTTTGGAGTGAAACATTAGTCTGGATATAATCCTTGAGTTAGGTAACAAGCACTCCTTCTCCTCTTCTTCTTTCCCTTTGTTTCCCCTTTGAAAGAACAGAACCTGGACATACAGGATGGCACTGAGCCAAGTATTTTGAAGCCCTTTTGAGATGCCCGAGGAAAAGAGCACATTTTTCTTCAGTGTTGGCAGAGAGATTGAGGTTCCCCTGCCCAATGGGATAAATTGTGTTAGTTAGAACTTCTTTGAAAAGGTTGAAAAGTTAATATTGTTTATGTCTCAGAGTGTGAATTACAGGAAGTAGGACCCAAGAAATACATTACTTCTGAGATACCCATAGAATGGCTTGTGAAGCGTAGGCAAGGAACGCAAGAAAGAACAATAATAATTAAAAAAAGTATGTCTTTCTGGTCTAGGATTAAGATTTGAAAAGTGAGGGGTTACCAAAGTGTAATTGGTATAAGAGATAAAAAGGGGCTTGCTGGGCTTGGCCGGCTTTCTGGAGCATCTGAGGAAGAGACATGAAGAAATCTACTTTCTTAACTGTAGTTGTTGGTAAAGTTAGAATTCCAATGTCAAAGTAAAATCAGAGAAATTAAAAATTAAATGTCTTGGTCATAGCTTTGGGTCTCAATAGAGTTAGACATGGCAATACATGTACTGGATCAACGTGTCATGATCATTAGTCTGCAGGCGCAGCAGTTAATTTCAGTGTCCAATAAATTACATCTTTATTGATCTGCAAACAAAACAATGCTGCAACAACACTGGCATGAGGGAGCCTCTCTTTGGAGGTTTAGAGGTTTTTTTGTTTGGATAGATTTTTATCCTCATCTCCCTGATTGTCTATTCACTTTTTTCAATGAAAATTACTTCCGTTTTTTATGTAAACATTTATCTCTCAAGGACTGTCCCTGGACTTTGGAATTGACTGCAAACTCATTCGCACCCAGCTAGTGCTTCTTCATGGCTTTGTATGGAAAGGAAAACAATTCACAAATGCACAGAATGAGTATGTAGAATTTCTATTACATATGCACATGCAACATCAAAACCGTACTCCAATACATTATATCTTTAATTTGTCTGAATTGTAATGACTACAGTGTGACTCATTTTTCACATAAAAATCCTCTATTTTCCTGCAGAGTTTTGTATCCTGTATCCCAGGTTTTCATTTGTATCTCAGTAAGATCAGTGATGAGGTCACCTGATGAGGAAACTCTCAAAAATTTAAAGACTGTCTAAGAAAATTATTTCTGAAACAGTAGGCATTGTCTATGTGATAATAAGTCTTTAACAGTCGGCTATGTTATTAATGTACTCATCTATTAAATAAATTTTTTTTTGCCTTTTATAGTGATATTAATTTTAATTGAAAAAGTTCTAAAGTCCTTAAATGCTTTTGGATAAATTGTCTTACTCTTTACAAACAATATAGGAAATGTTAGTGTACAGTTAATGCATTACCAATAAAAAATAAAGTAAAAAAAAAAAAGTAGGGGAATTTCTCCATCAGAATTTAATTTCCTATTTCGGATGTGTTTCTGAAAGACGATGTTTTATTGATTGCTCTTTAAACTGAGATAGCTGGTCAGGCTATGTTGGAGATAATTCACTCTTATTCCCTAAACATCCTTCACAAATAATGTGCCTTCTCACCTTGCTATAGTACATAACTGCTATTGATTACCTGCTCTCTGTTAAGTTCAGCTTCTGTTCAGCACTGAAGGGCACATACAGGAGTTAGGACAGATTGATCAAGACGTGCAGAATGAAGTTTAAGGAGATGATAGCTCTGACCTTCAACCAAGAAGCCAATCCAAGCTGCTGTGTGAAGTGTGTTCTTTAATTACCCAAGTCTTTGCAGTGGTATTTTCTCTAGCTTTAGAAATATATATAGATGGCATTTATGAATTTTTCTATAGATACACACTAAACAAAGGTACACAAAAGGGTGTTAGTTATGCTTGGACAAAAAGAAAAACAAAAAAACCCTGAACAACAAAACCCCCCCAAACAACCTCCCTTCCCTCCCAAAAAAAACCCCAAAAAAACTAACCTTAATTGTGAAACTTTGAATTTTCCATTCTTTTTTAGTAATTCTGTTCCTAGAAATTATATAGAAATACAATGCAGTTATGGTTTAACCCCAGCTAGCAGCTAAATACACGCAGCTACTTGCTCACTTCCCCTTTCCTGCCACAGTTGGTGGGGAGAATCAAGAGGGAAAAGAAAATAAAACTCCTGGGTTGAGATAAGAACAGTTTAAGAAGAATTATTATTATAATAATAATAATAATAGTAAGGATGATGATAACAACAACAACAATAGGGAGGGAGAGGAGGAGGCAAAACCTAAGGCAAGTGATGCTCAGTACAGTTCCTCACCACTGGCTGATGCCAAACCTTTTGTCAAGTTGCTATCAGCCCCCTTTCAGGTAACTTGCCCAGTTTATATGCTGGGCATAGCGTTTTATGATACGGAATATCCTGTTGGCCAGTTTGGGTCAGCTGTCCTGGCCATGCTCCCTCACACCTTCTTGTGCAGCTCCTCACTGGGTTGAGCATGAGAAACTGAAAATTCCTTGACTTGGGCAGGGTAAGCATTCCTTAACAACTAAAACATCAGTGTGTTATCAACATTATTCTCATACTAAATCCAAAACACAGCATTGTACCAGCTGCTAAGAGGAAAATAAGCTCTGTCCCAGGACAAGTGCAAAGGACCAGGAAAGTTATAATGAACTTGATTTGACAGTATTACAAATTGTCTAATAAACAAGGCAGTTGACTTACATAAATTGGTAAAAGGGAGAATAGAGTTGGTGTTGACTCTTGGAAGAGTGTGCAAAGTAACAAATCTTAACCTTGTGCTGAAAACTATTGATGATAAGATTGTATGTGGGAGTGAAAAAGGTTAGAAAATTGGAACAAAAAAGAGAGATTAAATTTTACATATAATGGGCAGAACATGAAAAATGCAACTAAAAAGTACACTAGGCAAGTGTAGCATTTATTGAGTATTCAATGACATCTCAATATTTCACAAAAGAAAATGGACAGGTACATAGAGTGGTTTAATTTGCCAGTTTTCTTCCAACCCTTAGGTGCCATTAAAATGTTGTCATTGATAAAGAGCAATAGAGGTGATTTTAAGTGGTTTAGTTACCTGCCTCCTTAAAATATTTTGGAAGTGTCTTCAGTCTGTATGTTGGACTTGCAGGAAAGCCTTGAAGAGGACTGTCTGTGCTGTCCTTCCAATGCATCACGGTATCAGTGTTGGGCTATGGACGTCATAAGGTAGTGCAGACTGATAGTGGTTGGACAACTGAGGCTCTATGGAAGAAACAAAAGGAGGACTTTCCTGGACATGGTGATATGTTCTCTTCTGACTCTGTAAGTTGGGATATAACAGGTGAATATGGCATTCCATAAAGAGTAGAGATAGAAGATAGGAGAAGGAAGAAGGGGAAAAAAAAAAGGCAAAAAACTCTGCTCCTGTCAAAACCAGACCAGAACAAATTTAGTACAATTTCTATCCATTTATTGTATGTTTTGCTAGACTTGATACTATTGCAGTAATTCAAGATTCATGGAGAAGGATGAAAAAAAGAGTTTACCAGAGTCTTTGAGCTATTTTCCTGCTTATAATATGCTGTGATTGTACCCTGGACATCTCAAGACTTCAAAATGTTAAGACTGGTGTGATCAGAATTTCTAATTTGACTTTGGAAGTTCAGAGAAGTTCAGAGATTGTTTTATCATTTTGACAGAGAGAGAAGCATGGTAATGGTGTTTAACTTCCTGCAAGTGCTAGCATAGCAAACAATAGAAAAAAAAAGTTCAGACTCTGATTCTCTGATTGTTGAGTCCTCATTGTGAGCAAAAGATAGGACATTGGAAAAAAACCCCTGGATATTGGTTTACTGTATCCTAGGTTATGCTGGCTCCTCTTGTTATACATAAACCTTAGCATGCTGTTCACATGAATCCATTTAAGTGGCAATATAAGATGCTGTTGTTTTCATATCAGTACTACTTGTTGTTGCCTTCAGTGTTACAAGATAAATGGTGTTGTGATGAGAAGAGTAACACTCACTGTAATTTTTCCCCTGTCCCTTTCAAGAGAGCAGTGTCTGTTATTCAGCAAAACATTCTGTTTCTGGGCCAAAACTGGCTTAGCTCTCATCCTCAGCTATAGCTCCCCTGCTTGCTTTAAGGGAAGGAAGAGTTTGTCTGGTTGTTTTCCAGTTCTATGTTGTCCATATAGAGACATAGATAAATTCAGATAATTTTTCTGCACTAGATCACTACACTAGTCACAGGAGAAAGAAAGAGCTACTGCATATTAGAAAGTTTTCTTTATTCTGGTTCTTCTCCTCTTTGATAATGTATGGCTTCATTTCAAAGCTAGAAGTCATTAGAGAACTCTTGGTGGTGCAGGAAAAAACTACACTTGACCCTAACAGTCCTTTTACTGCATGTGATTAGTAAATACTGGGTAGCTTTGGCACTGGTGTCTACAAGTGAGATGTAGAAATCCTCAGATAGGTATCTACACCAAGTAGACTCAAATGATGGGCTTGGAGGATGTTATTACAGGTGGGAAGAGGTGACTGGAACAATGTAAAGTAATGATGTGGGAAATTAGAAGTGGAGATGTCTTCCTTGTTGATTACAAAGAAAAAGTTTTCTCCTTACTTCTTTGATGTCTTGAAGTATATGCGGCATTAGCTGATACATGCCTGATGTTTCAAGATCTTTGAATTTCAGCCTTCTGAATACCAAGAAATGTGTGTTATAATGGAATTGAAAATCTTTGCATATAAACCTTTGCATTGTTTAATTGACTTTTTTAGAAATGAACCTAAGTTCTTATATGCTGTAGAAACCACATCTGAGTAAAGTAACCAAGTTGCAAACTGAAAAATGCTGCTTAAAGTAGTTGCAGAGATTTTATTCCCTGACATCATCATCACCATCATACTGTGACTGAAAAAAACCCAACACTATGTTAAAGTCTAGACAACCATACCCTTATGGCCTGCATAATTTTTATAAAATTCTTACTCCTTTTGCAGCACTTTGGACACAAATTTACAAGAAGGACATTTTGGTGCTGGAGTGTATCCAGAAAAGGGAACAACAAAGGGCAGAAAACGGAGCTGCTGAAGGGTTGGGAGTACAAGTCCGATGAGGAGCGGCTGAGAGAGCTGGGGTTGTTTAACCTGGAGAAAAGGAGGCTTGGGGGAACCTTATTGCTCTCTACACCTGCCTAGAAGGAGGGTGTAGCCTGCTGGGTGTTGGTCTCTTCTCCCAGGTAACAAGTGACAGGACAAGAGGAAATGGACTCAAATTGCACTTGGGTTGGTTCAAACAGGATATTAGAAAAAATATTTCACTGACAAGAGCAACCAGAAATTGGAAAAGGCTGCCCAGAGAAGCAGTGGAATCACCTTTCCAGGAAGTGTTTGAAAGGTATGTGGATGTGGCACTTGGGGACATGGTTTAGAGATGAACAGGACGGTGCTGGGTTGGATTCAATGATCTTACAGGTCTTTTCCAGCCTAAACTAGTCTATGATTTATCAAGTGGCTACCTTTCTGCTGTTGCCTGATAAAGCAAGGCTGAGCAGCAAGAAACCTCTGTGGTTTGGTCTATAATTAGATGCCAATTACTGGCTGGTGCTGTACAGCTGGGAAAGATTATTCCTCCATCAACAAATTGTAAGCACAGCAGCTTGGTAAATGTACAAGAGGAGGCAGGAGTATTGCTGCAATAACTGTTGTCTTTATCCAAAGAAGCCTTCATGTGCACTCAGGTTGTCTGGTTAGCCCAAAAAACAAAAAGCTGGTGAATCTGTTCAGCTTTTGCAGTTTTGTTGCAGTTATATGGAAGGACCTGGGACACTGAATAGGGAATTTTGCTCAAGATCTGGTAAGCACATAAATTCTTCAAAATAATGCCTTTCTAACACTCATGCAAACAGCCATGTTGTCTTCATGAAATATTTTTTAAGGAGCTTGCCATAAACGTTTTTTAACAAAGCAAAGGTGAGATTTATGTTTTAAAAAGCTGCTTTGTATTTGACCAGCAGAAGACTGTATGGCTAGCAAGCACCATAGCTAAAGCCTCACCATGACAAGAAATATGAAATAAAAACCATCTGGGGTATTACTTATATTTTAACAAATTTTTTTTTCTGCACAAAGTAACAAATTTGTTCAAATAGATGCAATTTTCTCTCAAAGTAGTTCAGTTGGCAAATTTTTTACCTGTTTTGCTTGTTATTTTTTCTGATATCTTATCTGAGCAGTTTCCTTTTTCTGGCAATAATTTAGTTTTTCTGGGACAGTTCCTTTCACCCAAGTGTATGCAACATTCAAACTATAAGTGCTAGAGTATGCTGCCATTATCCTTATTTCCATCTCTTTTGCTTAATACAGTTTTGGCATGCTTCAATCCTCAGCACTCACCTCTTCATAATTTCTCTTTCACTACAAAACAAACTGTAAATTTCCTATGGTTTGGGTTTTCTTTCAATTCTTTCCTTTTCCAGGCAAAAATACCCCAAACAACTTACTGCTCGCAAAGTCACAAAACCTTTTGCTACTTATGTTATGTAAAAGTAAAAATTTTCAATATTGCTTGTGCACTTGTTCTCTCTTCCACAAAGAGAGGTCTGGCATGAGCAAAGGGCAGCCTGGAACTGCAGGGCAAAAAAAAAAAGATCTGTAAAATGTAAGCAATGAGGAAAGAATGAATGCATTCAAGTCACTTAGTGTAGCAAAGAAAATCAGAGAATACATGATGACTTTCAAATATATAAAAAGATAATATGAAGAACAAAGGAATAAAGTGTTTTACAATAGCTTTAGAAGCAATGGTATTACAGTTGCAGGAAAGCAGAATTAAGTTAGACAGTAGAAAATATTTCTTAATGGTGCAAATACAGTTGAATGGGCATTACTAAGAGTTCTGAAAACCAGAAATGATGGAGCTATGATTTATTTTCTCTCGGGGCAGATAACCTCAAAATCCTTTTCACCCATATCATTAATGGTTCCATGACTTCTGATCTCTTTTCTATTAACTGTTCACTTAAATAGACTCAATCAAACTGGATTTCAGATCATCATTATCCTTGTACTGGCTCCCCAAATGTACTCATTACATCATGAATTAAATTAGATTGTAAGTGACCTTTCCTTGAGGACTGCTATAAAGTGTCAGTTCAGTACATGGCACAGTAGAAAAATCTATTGAAGTTACTCTGAAATACATCTCTCTCTAAGGCTTCTTGGAAATTAGGAGGAATGAAAAGCATGAAGATCCAGGATGAGGGAAGAAAAGTAGAATTGATTGGTTTGTCACATTTCTGAATAGTCTTGGACTGTGTCACTGAACATTGTAAGCAGGGTCTGAAGTCAACAGTTGCCTTTAATCAAAACTGACTTGTTAAGATCTTTGTGAGTGTAACTGAACAGCTAAGCTGTTAACAGTACAAAACATGGGTGTGACTCCATGCCTAGCAGCATTAGTATGTTCTTTTTCTCTACTTTCCTGATCTTGTTCACACATAATAGTGAGCATGAATGTAAAAACTTCTGTAAAGCTTTTTCTGAACGTAAAAAAAATGTAAAAATTCTCAGAAAGGAATTACTAAACTGCTTTTTTGTTCACTACATGTAGAACATTTTAATAAATTAGTATTTTGGATTGAGAAAGATATAAGAGTGAAGCTTATACATTTATATTAAATAACTCTACCTTACCCTATATGCAGTTGAATATATTACATGGTTTTAGAACTCATGTTTGAATTAGATGTTTCACATGCAATTTGTGCATGTCTGTGTCTGATGTTGCCTAGTGGGTCGAAAGGAGTGAGCTACAGATTATGATCTACAAGGTTTTCTGATGTTAATTTTTTCAGAAGCGAGTGATGGTAAGGAACATGTCAGGACATCCCACTCCCAGCCATGTTTTATCCTGTAAATATGGGATATTATCTCAGCCAACAGATAAGGTGAAGATCCTGATAACATCGACAGGCCTTCAGGAGCTAAGGTACATGGCAGGTAGGAAAAACTTCCACTGCTGTTGCTTCTTATGTATCTGCTCCTTAGCCGAAGAAACTAGGTTCTTTCTGAACATCTGATAGTGTATGATGAGCCTTAGTCCCTTTTTAAAGTAAATAGACAAAAATTTAAATTTTGTTCATTCAAAATTAAAGAAAATAGACAAAATTCCAAACAATACTAGCATTATTTCTTTTTTTTTTATATGCTTCAGATGGCTTAAATCACAAATATAATTTTTAATGAGTAATTGTTTGTTAATTATTTTAACTAAGTCCTACAGCCATCAATCTACATCTTGTGCATTTATTTCCTACATTGTTTAATATCAAGTTTTAGAACTAGTTGATGATCAAATATATACCTCTAGCTATATATCTGTTTAAAACAGGTTAACCCTGCAACGAAACATGGTTTTGACCTGTAATCCAATGCACCATATTTTTAACTCCTGTGAATGAGAGTAAAGGGAGTTGGTGACTGCTAAAAGATTAAATTCAATTGCTACTAGGTTTATTTTACAAAAACAAGTGTTCAGAAATGAGTGAATTAGTGGCTGTGATTGGTTTCTTTTCACTTTCTGAGTGAGACAAGATTAATTGCCTGATAAGATAGTGCATTAAAGAATTATTATTAAGTTTAAACATTATAACTCTGTTCTCTTATTTTATGCATTTTTCTTAGCTATATTTTAACATAAGAATTACTTCATTGTATTTTTCAGTTTTAAATAGAAGGTTGTGCTTGGTAAAGGTCTGCTTTCAATCACGTCCATTAAAATGACTCCTACTGTTGTGCAAGTGATTGGAACAGTGAGTACTTCTACTGAAATCTACTTTTCCTCTTTCTGTTAGAATGTATCAAAGAAACAAGAGTAAAAAAAAATGTCCTTTCTACCAGTGCTGTTTGAATTTAACAGGATAACACTTTAAAGTTATTTTCAGAAATATGCTTAAGGGGTTACATTTCTATCTGATACAGTTCTGTGGCTGATGGTGGGTGATTTTGTCACATAATACTGAGTTCAGGGATTCTGGATCTTTACTTGTCAGTGGTAACCTGCTGCTTTCATAAAGCAGATCCTGCTTTTCTGGGTGAAGGTGGTAATTCAAATCTGAAGGCATTAATCACCTTTGGATTTTTAGGACTAAGCCCACACATTTTAATTAACTTTTTTCATTATTAAAACCACTTCCATGTTATCTTTGATGAGTGATGTGTTTGCACTAATGTACATGAGGGGAGAATTTGGCTTAAGGTATCTTAATTAACAATTTGTCCTCCTAGCTGACTTTGCAGAAGCAGAAGAGAAGTCTACAGTTCCTTATATAAAATTGCAATTTATATAGTATAGACCAAGAAGCAAATTCTGACAGAAATTAAAGAGATACATCCCTTTAAGATATAGTTGAAAAAACCAGTCTGTTTTGTACTAGCAACTTGTAACTAACTTTCTTAGGTTTATGATTCACTATTTGCAGTCATGTCACCAACTTTTCTCCACAGATCTCTGGCTTAGTTCCAGGCACAATAGCACTGCAGACATAACTCTGATGAATTTTCATCCATCTTTTTGCCCTTTTAGATATAGTGGCTGAAGAATGAGAGAAGATGACTGCAGGGCTCAGGCAGGTAATGATTTCTTTGGGGACTGGCTTTCTGTCCCTATTATTTCATCTGATGTGAGTGCAATTCTGTCCCTATTTCCTCCAGTGCATTTCTTTCTAATGCCTCAAGGTGCACTTTTCCACGTGTACACTGATACAGATGTGCTTCAGCCACAGTGGGTGTTAGAAAATGTTATGCTGCTCAAAAACTGGGCTCCCATAAGTTTTCCAATTCATGAACCTAAAAGTAATAATGTAGGGGTTTTTTTAGTCTACCAATAAAGTGAGAAATAATGTACCCTAGTAAGTACTCTGAAAATCAATACTGTATGTGAAGGACTTGGACTATATTCAGGGTTAAACACCACAGAGATATTGTAGCCAAACTCATCATTCACTGTTCAGAAGAGTGTTTGGATGATCGATCACATACAAAGCAGGGACTGACAGCCTAAACACCACACTAAAAACAAAATCAAAAATTGCTGCTTTGTTGCTTCCTTACATGCAACTAAATGCCAAATAGAAAATGTGCATTTTTAAAAGCATAAAATACCACAGATCTGCAAGGAAATGCTTCTTGCAGTAATATGTGGTTTCTGGCAAAGTTCAGTAGCGAAAAAATAATTTAGTTGATTCTTTTTTCTTTGGGGGTGGTTTTGGATGAAAATCTCAAGATTTGGCAACGTGTGCTTCCAGCCCACAGAGCCAACTGCATCCTGGGCTGCATCCAAAGCAGCATGGCCTGCAGGGTAAGGGAGGGGATTCTGCCCCTCGACTCCACTCTTGTGATATCCCACCTGGAGTGCTGCATCCAGCTCTGGAGGCTCTAACACAAGAAATTCATTGACCTCTTGGAACAAGTCCAGAGAGGGGCCACCAAGTTGATCACAAGGCTGGATCACCTCTTCCTATGACGATAGGCTGAGAGAGCTAGGGCTGTACAACCTGCAGAAGAGAAGGATCTAGGGAGACCTTATAGCAGCTTTCCAGTACCTAAAGGGGGCTACAAGAAGGTTGGAGAGGGACTTTTCACAAGGGCATGTAGTGACAGGACAAGGGGAGTTGGCCTTAAGCTGAAGCAGGGTAGATTTTAGGGATAGGAAGAAATTATTTTTTCTAAGGGTAGTGAAGTGCTGGCAAACATTGCCCAGAGAGATTGTTAACTCCCCATCCCTGGAAATGTTCAAGACCAGGTGGGCTGGATGGCACTCTGAGTAGCCTGTCTAATGCAAGGTGTTGCTACCCAAGACACAGGGGTTGGAACCAGATGATCTTTAAGGGCCCTTCCAACGCAAACCATTCTGTGATTATTTTTTTCAGACTAGTGTTGAGCTGCCACTATACAATCAAGTCATGTATACAAGCTTTTCTTCAACCATGGATGCTATGAAAGGCATGTTTCTCAAGGAAGGACAAAAGCTTTTCATAATCACAGGTCTCCAGCAACTGGAACTTCAAGAGATGTATCAAATATTTTGAAACCAGTAATATTATTTCAATAATTAGTAACAATTCTTTTTCCAAAAAAAATAGACTTCTATTAGATGCTGTAAAGGAAATTGGTGGTGTTGGACCTGGACAGCACAGCTGAACTCTGAAAAACACTTGCATACAACTCTCATGACATTCACATGGATCAGTATGCCGGACCTAACAAAACATTCTTGTATACAGACTAACATCTATATTGTTCTATACTGTTATTGTGTTATCTGTTAGGAGACCAGCTAAAACTCAGTCTGTGACAATAAGGTCTGTGACAATAAGTATTAAAAATGTTATTTATCATTTGCATTTTGTTTTTAGAATTAATTTTGCTTTTAGATGTTCTCAGAGTGGCCAGTTAAATGAAAGAATATTCAGAAAAATTCTAATTCTTTTTAAATTTACTTTCATATGTTTTGGTTTTGCTATTCTAAAAACATTGAATTTCTTGGTTTGCAGTCTGGTCAACCTATTTTAAAAAGAAAGAAATATGGTTTTTAAAAGAAACTAGAGCTCAGGGGAAAAAAAGAAATAAATCAAGAAAGAAAAGGTGGTGACCTTAACATTCCAGTATTTTAAAAGGAAAGGCAGATATTGCTTCTCACTGAAGCTGGTGGAGAGACATCTGAGATTTTTCTATTCTGTTTTGGAGCTATAGTTCAGAAGCTCTGTATTTTAATACTTAATCCAAATAGAACGAATAAAGCAAAAGGCTGGCTGAATAAGGCTATTAATCTTTGTATGGAGAATGAGTCAACTTCTAGCTGTACTTTTTATTATAAAATACAGTCATAAGCCCTGAAGATTCTGAAATAAAGTCTGTTTTGACATCCTGCTAATAGCTGTTCAGATTGAAAATTTTCTTGTGTCACCACACCGCAGCCCAGCTGGTGCAAACGATAGATGCTTTCTATTTTCTTAAATTGCTTTCCAGCCTTTGGATGATTTGCTATGCTGCTGTCCTAGAAAGGTTCATGGCATCCTTTTAGAGACTTGATACCCCTGCATTAGTTTCCTCCGTGCTTTTTTTTTGTGAATTAAGCCTGGCACGGTTGTGACTGTTCCCTTTTGATTAAACATAGGGGACAAGGACTGCAGTTCATTTACTACCTCTCAAGTAACCATGTCAAAGTGCATTATAGAGCATGATGTCTGAGGAGGTGTTCCTGCTATCTGCACTAAGCAGGCACATTTGCAAATTCATGAGCTATTTTTGAAATTCATGAGCCATCCTCTGCCCAGATTTTCCTTTTGTTTTCTACAATAGAACATTCAGAAGATTTAAATTTTTTTCTGAAAGCACATGACTGCATCTTTTAAAATAAAAAGCTAACAATAAAAATAAAATATGTATATAATAAAAAGGTAAACCAAACATATATGAATTATGGTCTTCTTCCTTAGCCACAATTTTTTCTTCATTCAATGCATTTCCAGATGAAATCATGGGATATATGCAATTTCCATCCATTTCATCATCTTTCATTCACCTGATTTTTTGTTGGTTTTTTGGTTTTTTGGGGTTTTTTTTAAGAACGAATTATTGTGCTCTGTCATACGTGTTCCAGTGACAAAGGATTTGTCTATGCTCATAGCACAGGAATTGTACCTGATTATGAATATATGATGACAAATAAATGTGTGTCTTTTTGTTCAGGCCCATTCCAGTGTCTGGGCATCTCATCTGATAAATCCTACCTGGTTTCCACACTGAAAAGCTTTCCTGGTCTCAGGAGAAGGGTGTGTAGACAGCAATAATCACCAGGTAATTTACTGGACCTTTTTAACTGTAGGACTCAGTTTTACATGGACATTTCATGGACATCACCAAAATGCTTTTTAACCTAAATCCATCCTATGCTACTCACATGGTTAAGAGACAAAGTCAGAAAAGCAATTATTCCTCTCCCCTGTGCAGGGCAATGTGGATAACAGAATATATTCTATGAGCTGGATGGAATTCTTTGGAAATTGACACACTGCAAAATCTTTCTTGGTAACTCAATTGTCTTTGTAAAACACAGTAATACATATTTATGGAAATGAGTACTAATGCTTATAAACTGCACTAATCTTTTATATATTGGTTATAACAAGATGAGCTTCAATAAAACATCTGATTTTTCTTTTTCATTGTCACAGTTGGCTGTCTTTAGTCTCATACAAACTTGTTTTTCAGTTTCACCTAGAGAGCTGGGAACTGAATAAATACAAGAGATTGTGGGAGAAACTATTGGAGTTGCTCAGTTCTCTGTAACCCTGCATTAAATAAATACAGCCGCAAAATACCAAATAAAAAGAAAATGAGCAATGGGGCAGGATTTCAAAATATCATCAATGGGGAAACGTGAGAAAATAACACTAAGCACCTTAAAATAGAAATCATTAAAAAAACCCCAAAAAATAATGTCAAAAGAGACATCCCTACCAGCTCCACCAGTTGCAAAGTGAAGGTTGCTCTTCTAAAAGTGCAGATTTTGCATCAATGAGATTGTATGAGAAGAAGCTGCAAAAAAAACCCCCACATAGTCTCTTATAGAAAGATGTCCAGAGCAGAGAGACTTCCATTGCTGTGTGGCAACTTACTGAGAAATCCGTGCATCTTGCCGTTTTCATGGACTGCTGGTCATCCAGGACATGATTGCTGAGGTGGTTGCACAGACTGAGGAAGGTTTTTGTTAAAGCCTGTGTTTGCAAACTGCCTGTGAGTGAGGCGTCCTCTGTTTGCCAGTTCTGCACATACAGACGCTGGAGCCTTACAATGCAAACAGCCAGCAACATTGTATTTCCTTGCAATTGGATGAAGGCTGACTGTAAGTGAACTTTCCAGAACTTTCCTATCAGCACTGCGTCGTCCCTAACTCTAGTCGTGTTTGCCAGGAACTTCTCCGTTGGGGGAAAGAAATAGGGAATATTCTGCATCTCTTTAGCTGTTGTTTTCCCATTTTTCACAGGGCAAGGCAATCCATGCAGAGGAAGTGAAATACCAATTTTGGATGTACCAGTATTAACCAGGGCCATTTTGCTTTTTGTAGAAGACAGGTTATAAAAACAAAATTGGAATATTTTTGCTGTTTTCCTGAATGGCTTCTTGCAGTAAATAGAATATTGTCTACTTTAGAAAAAGAATCTAATGAGGATGTATGTGCAGAACTGATTAAGTTGAAAATGCTTGGAAGACGGGATAAATTGAGTAAAGTCATAAACTAAAGAAAATTGTCTGAAAGTATTCATCTTAAGCAGGAAAAAATCAATTTACAAGTAAAAAGATGATATTTTGAAACAGGAAATAAGATTTTTGTGTGTATATCCATGAAATATAGATGTACATTGTAGTATATATTATACATAATATGTAATATATAATAATACATATATATACATATGATTATTAGATGCTCTATGACGTCTTTGCACTAAGCCCAAATGAAATCAAAGGGTGATTTACCAGAAATCTCAGATGAGAGCAGTCATTGAGACATGACTGACAAACCCCAAAGAAATGAAGGCTGAGTCTGTGGACAGTTTTCTTCCAGGAACCAGGTGAGGCAACAAAGAATCACGACTGCAAAGTCAGATCCAAGACTGAAGAGCTTCTTTGGCTACCCAGAGAGACAATCTGTTTCAGCCAATACAAATGCACTGGCTGAGCTACAACTGACTCAGCAGCCATCTCCTTATCCAAAAAAGCAGAGACCTCATGGTGAGTTTCAGTGCAACTGCATCAGGAACCCTCATGAGATAGAACAGGTCTGCAGGGCTATGCTGACCTCCCAGGTGGGCTGCTGGGATGAGCCCAGCACATGCCTGGGCACCAAGACTCAGATCACAGAATATTCTGATTTGGAAATGATCATCAAGTCCAACTCTTTAGTGAATGGCCCAATACAGGCATTGAACCCAGAGCCTTGGTGTTATTAGCACAGTGCTTCAACCACCTGAACCACTCCCAGGGTCATCCTCTCTGAGGGCCCACCACTCACACACTCTTCAACATTTTCAGAGTTCCACTGGACTCATGCCCTGGGGCTATCAATACAGATAGCTGTGAGGAGGAGGACTGTAAGCAGAACCTAGGAGATGGACAGTAGGAGTATAAAAAGTATTTCTGAAATATTTACTGTCAAAAGATTTTTAGTCCTACAATTTAAAAAATTGAATTTAAAACATTTTCCAATAATACTTACCCAAACAAAATTATAGATATTTCAATGTATTTTTAAAATATTAAAAGCGAGATGTTTTAGTTATCTAATAATAGGTATTTATAATGTATGTGTGCAAAAAGAAGAAAATTCCACTGGCAAGAATAAGAATCAATACTTTAGAAATATGTGTTCAAGCTTTTATTTCCATGCCATCTACCTGACTGACATTTAGTTATATTTACAGCTGTATCAAGGTTTTACTACAAATACATGAAAGGTTACATTTTGTATGGAATATCTTTGCACAGTAAGCAAAGGATAGGATATTATGGTTTTGTCTCTATTAGAAATTGGGGTAGGTGAAGCTAAGATGAATGCTGCTAAATTTGCATCCAGATTTAACACAAATTACTGAAATGGAGGAAAAGCTTAGATGTGGGTCTTGATTGGGTTTTCTCTCAGCTTGAGGACAGATCTTGAAAACTTAGCAGTGTTCATGTTTTCAGTCTTGTCAGAAACATTTACAGTCTCACACACCAGAAATAAACCTAAGACTGAATTCAAAGTGGTTTCTTTGAAGACAAAGAAATGAAGCACTGAAAAATTCAAATTACTCAGAGTACTTGGAGACTACCAAGAGGTTTCTATACTGGAAGTGTGATATGAACACGACAGTTTTGTACTGTATAGTCGACAGTGTGATTAGAGTAAGGGTTCTAATTACCTATTGAGCAAAGGAATATCCATTAAAAAAAATTCACTGTATGAAGTTTGAAAATGTTTTCAAATGAACAGCATGCAATTAATTAGAAGCACATAGAAATGAAAATATAAAGTTTCATTTAAAATACCTTAGCTTATGTTTCAACTGTTGGCTGATTTATATTTGTAAGCATTCAGAGATTGATTCCTTTCAGGTAACTTAAATGGTTTTTCAGCCCAGTTTAGAAATTTCCCAGCCTCAGGGAATAGAGTAGGAAATTTAAGAGAATAGTTTTTCAGCTTCATGATACCTAAGAATGCAAGATAATTCTCATTTTAAGCATATCTATTTTCTGGATGGTTTATTCTTTCTATTTTGCAGGATACTATGATATCAAATGAACAATATTCACTTGAGTGAGTGCATCTGCCATATTACTTTATCAGTGTGGAGAATTTATCCTCTGGAAAGGATTGTATGGAAAGGAAGATTGCAATTTCAATGATTTTCTTGCTGAAGAACATATCTCCAAATATGTTTGCAAACATATTTTCAAATTAATGTTCCACTAGTGTACAAGAGTTGCTGAGGATGTCTTGTGGCTACACTGCCTACACTCTGTTTTTGAAAAAGAGATTAGAGACCCAAACACCTAAGACACAGCAGAAGAAATTTAAATTTTGCTTTTCCTTCCCCATCCTCATTGCCCTTCTCTCTGCCAAAAGTCTGGGCACAATATTCTTTTGCTAAGGGAATATTTGAACTGAAGGGTACAAAATAATGAATGGCTTGCACAACAGTAAGAGCATTATGTTTTGTCAGGATTCCGCATTCAGTGAATCCTGGGAAAGATACTTTAAAAGCAAATCAGTGACGGTACATAATTTAATTTTTTGTCTTTTTTCCCCCAGCACGTCAATGTTCTACACTTCCATAATATTGGTTCCTTTAAAGGTTTTCTAATGTAGAGCACTGGTGATTTGTTCCTTTTGCACACTTATCCTTTTTGAATAAGAGTACTGGTGTGAGCCAGACATTTTGAGAAGCTACTTCATAGGCTTTCTTTCACTGTGATTTTAGTGCACCTGTATGTTGACTTCTAATATCCCAGTCATTGGCCTCAGTAGAAGAGACTTTCAGACATGATGAGGAATGCTGATGTACTTGGATGATTTACTCTACGGCTAAAAAGTTTACGATGGTCTTTAAGATAATGAATTATGACAGCGTTCAAATATTGCTCTCCAGACTGGCAGCATAAACACATTTGTGGACAGTCCCAGCTTTTATGTGCCATAAATATTAATCATATATACCATAGATATTAATAATGTCACTACTACACTACAGAGGTGTTCTCAAAATGTAAAACAGAACACTGCATAGACTAGATAGTGATAATTACATAGTTCAGCGTCTTAAGAGGCTTAAAAATGCAGTAAGACCTAAATTAATTTGTCATATTGAATCCCAGGCACAATGAAAATTTATTTCATGTCCAGGTAAGTTAAAATACTATATCTGAATATTCATCACTAATCAACTTTAGATCTCCTGAAATTACACAGGAGATAAAACTCAATTCCAGATTCCTTAGGGTGGTGAAACACCAGTTTTTGGAAGTTCTTCTGCTGGAACTGAAAGGTGACCTTGAAGCATCAGAGCCAGCACTTGCTACCAAGGCAATCGTTGTCATTATCACACTTTGGCTGCAGCTTGCAGCAGCACTGTAATGTTGTTCCTCCTGGCAGAGTTCCCTATATGCATTAGTATGAAATAGTATATAAAAAGCCTATATAGTCAATAAAGATGTAAAGCCTGGAAAAATTGTAGGAAAACATGGTTAATTTTCTTAGTTCCCTTGGCTCATTAAATTGGCTCAATGACTGGATTTAAAATAACCGAGCTGATATATCAGCCCCAAATAATTTTTATGCCAGAAACAGCAGTGTACCCTGTAACGCCAGTGCTAGATTTCCCTGTGACATACTGCCCTCTTGTGCACCAGTAGCTTTCTTATAGAGATAATCTAAGAGCAAAACACCCATTTAATAAAAGTTCTCAGACTCTCTCTTGATCTCCTTTGACATTTTTTATTTTTATCCAGAATGAATGCAATTTCTTAGGTCACGATGGAGAGGCAACCTGGACTGGGCTTATCCAGCCTGGTGAAGTGGAGACCAGGAGGAGATCCTGCTGCCATGAGGGGAAGTGGGGAGCAGGCTGGGCAGAGTTGGGGAAGGAGGAACTCCCTCAGGACCAGCAAGAACTGCACCGAGTTTTCTGTGACCTGAGAAGCCAGTGAGTTGTCTGGAATCAAGCCTGGATATTTTTTAAATTGCTTTCTCATCTTCAGTTTTTCTCTGTTAAAAATGTTAAAACCCCTAATTTATATTCTATGATGGCATAAAAATTTTTTCAGTTAAAATCATTTTTGCTTATCTATGGAGAAAACACTACAAGGAGGGTTTTGTAACCTTAGACCTTCAGCAGAGTGGTCACAATCTCACACCTGGGATTCTGTTCTTGTGTCAGTGATATTTATTTTGTACAAAATGGAAAGTCTTCAACCAAGAGAGATTGTGTTCTTTTAGATTTTTCCTGGCAGGAAAGTCACTTTTCTGCTTGAAGGTTGATGTTGAATCAAGCCTCCCCAGACAAGAGAGAGAAAAAAAAAAAAAAAAGCTGCTGTAACTTCCCAATACAGTCGTTGTCCATTAAGCTCTGGGTGAAGGAATGTCCCCTTTCACACACTGAACACGTGATTCTCAGGAATGCCAAGTACCGCAGATTAAATGAACTGTATTTTCACCTCATAAGAGGTTAGATGAGAGTTGTAGCTGCAGTCAGTTATGTTTGGCAAGGATTTGTTGCACTGAGGCAAACGCTGTGGCAGAAATAAGAGCACATGAAAATTACAGCATCTTAATTTAGTCTGTCAAGTTTGGCAGTAAGCACTTAAGCAGCCACATTAGATATCAACATCTTTTAGCTGATACAGCCCCACTGTAACAATAACATCTGGAAAAAATATTGAGGCTTTAGTGCTTTTGAAAAATGTTTTACTGTCTTTGGATTAAAATTAGAAAACTATCTGGTGATTTAAAAATATATATTTCCCTTACTTGTAGCAATGTTTGGCCCATATACCTTTATGAGAAAGGAAGAAATGGTAGTACATCTCTTCTACCATCAGTACCATCAAATGGTAGTACATCTCTTCTACCACACCTCTATGAAAGTGCTAGGAGCTTTCAGAAACAGAACAGTTTGGATTTCTTAAAGAATAATAATAATAGTAGTAGTAATAGTAGGAGGAGGAGGAGGAGGAAGAAGAAGATGATTTGGAGAGGAAAGAAAATATTTTTCATGTAAAGAATAATTGTTCAAAATATGCAGGGAAAAACTATCCTACACATTAGATGCTGCATAGTATATATTTTGCAAGCTTTTTTAGCTGAAAAGGCCTGCATACATTTCATGTATCTGCCAAGTGCCAAAACATGTATAATAAAAGGTGTAAAACTGGGGATTTAGTCAGGGTGCCTGTGAGATTAGTGACCCTGAACAGGAACCAGAAGTTTTGTGAAACTTGGTTGTCTAGCTCAGGAAGTGTGAGACGGTGTCTGGAACCTAAACACTGGAGTCTTGAAGTCCATCTCCCTGGTTTTAACTGCAAAGGGACTGGACTCTGCCTGTGCAGAGTAGCAAAAAGGCTCTGAGTCTTCTTAAAGATAATTCAGAACAGAAGTGTTGCTTACTACTGTCTAAAAGAATCCTAGAGACAATTGCTTTCTAATTTAAAATTCTTTTTTTAGATGTCTAAAACTTTACAAGGGAAACTTAGCAAGCATCTTAGGAAAATGAATTCTGACAATTCATGCAACATCCCCCAGCTCCTAGTTCTTTTCAATGTAATATCATTAGCATCATCAATAACATTCATCAAGATGGTTTGGTGGTAAGCTATATCCACTAATATAATTCTGAACAATACTTTTAAATCAGTTAGTGTTATTTTCAGAAGCCACTTTAGACATAATTTTTTGTTATCAGAAATAAACTCCAACATCTCCAGTGTATTGTTATTCTGTATGCTTAGCAGATTTGTCACAAGAAGTTCTATTCAATTTTACTCCATTTCAAGCTGTGATTAGGGGAGAGCCAATGAGAAATTAAATGAAGATTGTAAGCCCAGGAGTAAGAAAATAAATCTCTAGTTTAGTGTTAAATTCTGACGTGTAAGTTGAAATATGACCAATACAACTGGAAAACAATGGGGACGAATTCTTGAAAAAAACAGATAATAAAAGAGCCTCTGGTATCCTAACTTAAAACAAAAAGAGAAGCAACTTAAAACTTGCCTATTTACTTTGAATCAAAACAGCAGCTCAGTTATGCTATGATAACATAATGACAGCAAAGCTGCCCCTATTGTAGCTATTTTTAGTAATGTTTTATGCAGATGATGTCCTTACTTTATGCATCATTTTTTGCCCAGCTCTGAAAAAAACTGCGCCAGTGTTTAACGCTGCGTGTGGAGTTGAACTGACTATTCTCAAGAATCAGAGCCATTGCACACAACAGAGTTTGGCTCAGTCCCGAAACTTGTTTCAGTACAATTTGGCATCATCTTCTACTGTCACTTATCTACTATTGCACTTGTTCTGCAAAGATATTATCTGGCCTGTGGAGTGAAATCTGCCCAATAACACTGAAGTAATAGGTAAAATCGTATTTTCTTCCAGCAGAACACATAGCATTTTCAATTACAGAGCTATTTCCTGCCTGCTTTCTAAGCTGCTTGTACTGGCTAATAGTAATATTGTGGTAGGTACACATTTTAGTTATGCTAGGTTTCCAAAAAGTGGTGGTTATTAAAATCTTCTCTAGTTGCCAAATTACAGTGGATATATACATATCATGAAACTAACTTAATGACCTGTTGCCTGGGTCCAGATGTACAAAAAGAAGTAGCAGTTGAGCTCAGAGTGGTAATATGCATAAAGAAACCCTGGGCATTTGACACTAAACCATGTCATAAATCAAGTCCCTCCGGATGGGAGAGAATTTGCTGAAAGTCCTTGCAAGGAGTTTCAAAGATAAACCGAGAGTTTTCCTTGAGTTTCAATGCTTCCAGATAGTTGTTTATTAAGTCTTATCAGAGGAACAGAGCCACTAGCGTGACCCAGGTACAGCATAGAAGGAAGAAAAGTAGGAGTGAGAGCTAATTATCAAGATTTACACAGCCTTTTAAAGATATTTTAACTAATAGTTACTAAAAATGTACATTATTTTCACTTTCCTACCAATTATTCAGTAACACGACTAGGAACTGCAGAATTTTCTATCCAATCAATCCAAACTACTTTTACTGCAGAACATGGAGTAGTAGAAGAAGCAGAAGGTTTAGCGAACAACAACAATCCTCCATTTTGATATTTTTTACTCTTATCTATGTACTACAAAGAGAAGCCTAATACCTCTAAATTTTTCACCCTGTGACAATCTTACATAGTAGTCTATCACCTAATCACTGTATTTTCTAGTTCTTGTCTGACTGTTGGTAATTTTTTCCAAGGTTTGAAGCTAAAACAGCGTTGTTCAGGGAGGTAAGAACCCTTAAAAACAGGCAGAGAAATATTCTCAGCACTCTGGATTCCTACAGGCATTAGAGGTCTACAACTCGCTTATATGGTATTTATGTTTCATATTACTATGAAATGTGTGACACATGAGAGAGACATTTGTATTTATTTTCATGCAGTGTGAGTAAACATTATGTAAACATATTTTAAAGAAACAGAACATTTCTTATTTGTAAGTTAAAGTGATGTGTACAGACAGAACTTTGCAATATGAATATAACCTAAATGTCCCTGAAAGTTTTTAAGTGCAATTTGTGCAGTTTGTCTTTTTATGACAAAAAATGATGGATGACAGTAAGTTTTTTGAAGGACTGGCCACCCTGGGGAGATGTTTTGCTTCACAGCTCACCTCTGCTGCTGCAAGTGTGCCCCACAGTTCCTGACTGCCTGAACCAGGCAGGGCCAAGGACAGATAGGGAATGACTCTGGGACATCTAAAAAATATATTTCCTTCAAGAATCAGGAAAACTAAGCTTATGAAATGCTTTAAATGCTTTAAATTAGCCCTTTCTTTTGAAATAGTGAATATCTCAGTTCTGTCACTGCTTTTTTGTGGAACACAGGAATTAGCATGGACTCCTTAAAAAAACAGTGTCTGTTCTTTCCATTAAAAGTCAGTCACATATTTGCATATCGTGTAGCATATGCTTCTCATTCCAGCTGTGTAGATTAATAGGTTGAGGTTTTATTTTCATACATGGCTTATGTAAGAGCACAGATATAGTTTCTGAGGTTTGTTGTAAAACAGGTATCACATTTTTCTGTGCCTCAATTTGAAATGGATATTTTACAATAAGGAAAGTGACTCTTCCAAGAAGAGACTCATGGTTGGTGGGCTCTATAGTTTGATGAAAAGCATTGCACGGTTTTGTGGTCCACTTGAAGAATATGCTGTCTATTAAATGATCCAAGCATACTGGTCAGAAACTGTATTTTCTTTCATTTTTTGCCCTCCCAAGCACTGCTTAGTGTCAGTTGATGTCTAAATCATCTTAATTTTACTGGCATCATTACATTACTGTGATAAGAATAGGTAACATCAGTGGTGCATGCAGTTCAAGAATGGGCTGAGGTTCTTCTTTGCATGTGTATCTCTGTCACGTGTTTTGGGGCTGTTTGTTGCTGGCAGGATCTCTCAGGAAAAATTGTTTACTGAGTCCAAAAGAAGCAAACATGGAATAAAACCCAGGTTTGGGTTTTCTGCTGTTGCTAATGTTGGCCAATATAAATCTTATAAACACATAGAGCAGAGCTTTTGATTGAGGCGCAGCTCTATTTTCCTGCTTCACATGACCATATTGTTGAGACAGCATCACATTTCAGTGTTTGCCAATGGGAACATTTATAATGGATGCACGGGTTTCATGCATGAAGAGGCTGTCTTTGCAGCTTTGTTGGAGAGGGACTGGAGAGATTAATGGTGGAAAGCAAGAAGGAATCGCCAGTCAGTACATGCTGCTGCACAAACAATATCTTAGAGCGAGTATCTCTGGAGCAAATGCAAAGAGAAAATATTACTATAAAAAGATTACTCGCCCTGAAGGAGACTTATTTGCCAAACAGAAATGGATGATTGAACCATACCCTTGTGCAGTGGTGAGGATTGCTATCACAACTGTTGGCAGTTTCATTTCTGTAATGACCGGATGCCCAAGCCAAACATCACACAGAGACATAATTCTTGTAGCAATGATGTCACTTAATATTCCAGAGTGACCAGTGGTTTCATAAAGACAGGCAGAAGGTGCTGACTTTTAGAAAAGCTGTTGATTTTTCCCACAGCCATTTCTTCATGGCACTGCATAAAATGCTAATTGCCATGACATTTGTTGAAAGCTTCAATCCTCATAATGAAACAGGAACAACTGCTGAACTAATCCATAGCAGCATGTTCCACTGCAGATCTGTTATCAGTGGTTTTAAGATAATGAAATTTTAACAAGAAGAATGTGTCGTTTTCCAGTCAGAATTAACCCTATGCAGTTTTACATTTCTTAAAGCACTTGAGAAGTCCCATTCACATGCTATCTGGACCCACACCCAATATTTATTTGTATTTCTTTCAGATCTTATTTCTTCAGCATGTAGATGAAATATCTCAGAATTACTTCAGTGAGGAGAGAGTTAAGAACAAGACTATTTCTAACTATTCAGAAAACTCCAAAATACCTTTGTGATTCTCAAAAGGTATTCATCTGCTTTTCCATCTCTGAATTGCTTCTCTTTTGGTTTAGAGCAGATTCAGAAGCTCACAGTTAAGCCAAGGAGGTCGCTTGCTCCACCTGTTCCCCTTATTTTTAAAGGGGATAAACAGGTTTTGTGATTCCAGGAGAGGGTTCTTGAAAAATTCCCATCACTTTCTAGCTCCTTTATCCTTCCTGGAAGCTTCTCATCAAACCCCTCTCATCTGAGCTCTGAGTTGGTATTTCCTCTTCTAAAATCTAAAACCTCTGTCATAATAAAAACCTTCAGTGTACTCATCGGGATCCCAAACTCCGCAATATTGTGATCACTCCAGCCAAGACTATCAGTAATTGAGATATTGCAAAACTTTTCTTGGTTTGTGAGTAACAAACCAAGCAGAGCTTCATTCCTGCTTTACACAGCTGATGTTTGCAAGAAGAAGCAGTCCTCTATGCATTCCAGAAACGTGATAGATGATGTGTGAACTGCTGTATTGTTCTACCAACAAATGTACATTCACGGTTCTCCATAACACGGAGCATGAGTCCTCCTCTGCTTTTCTGCCTATCTCTATGAAGCAGTATAGCCATCCATCGTGATCCTTCAGTCATGTGAGTCATTGCTGCCTGTTTCAGTTATTCCTATGAGATTATAACTTTCTGACTGCGTGTAGAGCTCCAGTTCCTCCTGTTTTTTTCCCCAGGCTGTATGTGCATGTACATACACTCCAGGTGGTTAGTCTTCTGGTTCCCATCTTGGGAGGTAGCTAAGGAATATCTGTCACTGCTCTAGTTAGCCTGGTTTATCCCCAGTTTGTTGCAATGGCATGAGCACTGCCACTTTGGACCCTGTCGCCCAGGTCCTTCAGCTTAAAGCCCACCTCATCATGTTGGCCAGTCTGCTGCCAAAGATTCCCTTGTCGCTTCTAGACAAGTGGATCCCATCCCTCTCTAACAGGCTATAGTCAAGGAAGAATCTCCCGTTTTCATAAAACTCAAAACCCTCATGAAGACACCAGCCACAAGGCCAGTAGTTGATTTGCATTATACATCTCTTTCTGGCTGCACCCTTTTCTCTAACCAGTAAAATGAAAGAAAAGATAACTTGGGCACCAGTACTTCATGCTTGCACTCCCAGGGCTTAGTAGTTTTCCTTGACTTTGCCCAGGTTCCAGCTTGCAATGTCATTCATGCCCACATGAAAGAGGAGCCACTGAGAGTAGTCTGTGATCTTGATAAGCAGTGGCACTCTCTCAGCAACACCTCAGCTCTGGGAAGTCAGCACACCTCTCACAACTCTCTGCCAGGCTGGCAGTGGGAATCTCAATGCTCCTTAACAGAGAATCAGCAACTATGAGCACTTGTCTTTTTCCAGTATCTTCTGTATCACCGGTACATTCTATAAACAAACAAACTTTCAGTTTGATAAATCATTCAAAATAATTCAGTTTTTCATACTTGCATGGTAACTCAAAAACATAATTAACAATGAGACAGCTCCCCACTGAATTTTCTAAGCCTAGCATATTAATTTTATGGAGCATGTCTGCCAAGGCAGGGGGCAGCTGTAGGCCCAGATCACGTAGGCAGTTGCCTAAGGCAGCAAAAGAGAGACATGAAAATCACAGTGATAGCACAGCAGCTCCCCCCGGCACCACCTGGTCTGTTGAGATTATACAATCTTCTCAGCCTCAATAATGAGAAAATTTATCCCACTCCCTGGCTTTGTTTTCCCTCATCCTCCTGCTGGTAGGCAAAGGAGGTCTGGAAAGATCCCAGCATGGAGCCAGAGAAGAACTGCTCTTCCTTTCAGCTCCCTTCTCTCAGGCAGTCATGCTATGCTGGGTCAGAAAGTCCAAGCAGGTGTTTGCAATTTTAACCTCATTAATTTTGAAACACTGCTGTGAAACCTTGAGTCTGCCTGTGACAAAATCATTATATTATTATATAATTTCTGTATGACTGTACAGGTTTGGTCTAAGATAGAGTTGTTTTTCTTCATATTATGGAATCGTGTTTCTGGTGTGTGATGGAAACAGCATTGGTAACTCAGGAATGCTTTAGCCATTGCTGAGCAGTGTTTGCACGGCACCAAGATGGTTTCTCACACTTCACCAGCAAGTGGGCTGGGGGAGTACATGAAGCTGGGAGGGGACACAGCCAGGACAGCTGACTCCAAATCACCAAAGGGATATTCCATATTGTATATCATCATGCTCAATAATAAAACCTGGGTGAAAGAAGAGGAAAGGGGAAACATTCTGAGATACAGTGTTTTTCCAACTAACAACCATGTGTGATGCAGCTCTGCTTTCCTGGGGATGGCTGAACACCTGCCTGCCCAGGCGAAGTAGTGAATCAATTCTTTCTTTTCTTTTCATGCATACCCAGCTTTTGCTTTCCCTATTAAACTGTCTTTATCTCAATACACAATTTTTCTCAGTTTTACCCTCCCAATTCTCTTTCACATTCTTGGAAAGAATAAGTGCCTGAGTAGGGCTGAGCTGCTGACTGGGGTTATCCCACAATGACTACACAGAGTTTAGGACTGTAACTCCTGAACAGCAATGGATTTGGTCATTCATTTGGTTACTGTCAGTGATCCTCATAGCTTCACATTTTTACTAGTATAAATAAGGCTTCAAATCAGCCTGGCACCTTTTATTCCAACATGTCTCAAGTTTCAGCACTCCATGCAAGTGCAAAGGGAATTTACACTGGCTAGTTCCTGATAGCCTTTCTCTCTTTCTCTCTCACAATCTTTGTAAGATCATTGTGAGCTGCACTAGGCAGCGGGACAGACAAAAAAAACCCAAAGACTGCAGCGGTGGCACCTCAAACTCTTATGACCTTTATGCATCCATCCTCACAATCTAACAACTGAGAAAATCATGAGCTCCTATAAATTCGTTGGCTGTTAACTTTATGTGAGGCTTTCAAAGCTGATTTCTAAAAGCTTGAGCAGAGCTGATGTAAGGAACCATAATGAATTGTCATTAGGATTTGAAATGAATTGTTATTAGGATTTGAAAGTATAATCTCAAGTAATTTAGCAAACAATTTCAAGTATTAAATTCCATGAATTTTTCTCCAGAGAAGTAAGGAAAATTTTAATAAGACTGAATATATGCAAGAATTATACCAGTATTTCAGTTGGAAAATTCAAATGCTTAACTGTCATTACTCTGTGGTCAGATTTTCACAGACTGTTGTTTCTGTTGTTTCACGTGGTGATATTCTATATTCACTTCCTTCTAAAGTTAAGTATTAATTAAGACTTCTGAGGTCTGTACTTTATACATTTTACCACCTCTGGATTTGTTTCAACCTTCTTTTCAATTGCCTCTTTACCAAAGTCATGAATATTTGTTGCTGGCAGAAAGGAGTCTCATTTTTCAACCCAGCTACATGGCCATCTGTGGTGTTTGGAGATTACTAGAATTTATCTTCTCCTATCCAGGGAATTTCTAGATGTTTCTGAATCAGAGAATTCCCCCTTTTCAGCTCTTATTACCATGTCCTTTCCTAAGTTGAATCTGATGTAGCAACAAAGTCAACAGCAGCTGTTTTGGTTGCAAGATGCTTTAAATAAGGGGAGAATGCATATATCTGGGCTTGACTCACTATGAGGTAGCTAATTTTTTAGAAAGGTTTTGCTTATATTATCTTTCATTTTATTGGTCATCGTTATTTATTGCTGGAAAAATTATCTTAATAAGAGATCAAATTTAGAAAGATTTAGAAATCAGTAAGGAAGGAATGCTGTTTCATACTATAGGAATTCTAGAAAAAAAAATTATACAGTAATTACAATTGAAGGCAATTGCAGATTAGAACAGACTGCAAGTATGAGAAAAGTCAGAGAGAAATTTCTTTTTTTTTTTTTTTTTCAGAAAATCAGGGTTGTAAATAGTTGCTCTTTCAAGCACACACACTGTACTTCACTCACAGATAAGGAGATTTAGAATAAACCAGTTCTATAGCATAGGACAAAATGTCTTCAAATTAGCTACCTTCAAGCTAGATAGAAGCAGTGGAGCAGAGTAAATGTAGCACATCACATGAACTGATTGGTTTTTCTGAGAGATTAACTATTTCTAACTGGAAGGTGAGTTGCTCCAAGGTACAGGCTGAGTGAGACTGGGATTATCTACACCAGGCCATGTACATGTGCAGCAGAAATTTTGAAGAAAATTTCCTTAAGTCTTCACAGGTTAAAGTAATCTAATTTTTTGATATGAAGGTAATTTTAATCTTAGTCTATCACTTTGTCAGTCAGCATGAACTGCCCTTCTAAAGACAGGAATTTTTAAGCTTCCTTTTTATACAGGTTGCTTTCACCATTCTAGCAGAGTTTCTAGGAATTATACGATCAATCTACAGGTTTTTAATAACCCCTCTCAGGAACTTCTCATTGATGTGAAGGCTTTTGGGGACTTGCTAATTGTTTAGGATTACAGATGACCTCATTATTTTAAGCACCTTCTCATAAACCCTACAAATGGACCAGAAAAAGATTATGAATTTTCTTTCTAAAGATTTTGTGTAGGCTCACAGACTAGACACAACTTGCAGCAGAAAGTAATTTTCATTCATGGAGACAGTTAAAAAAATGAAGGTTTTGCTGTGACAATGAGATCTATTGCAGATCTTCATTGTATAGCTTGAAAATTTTCTTGTAAATTCACCTACTACAACTATGTACAAATAGAGTCTTGCTTTCATGCACCTTGTTCTGCCTTATACAGAAAGGCAATTCTATCAGTCCTAACCAAGAGCAGTGTTTCATAGGAAAGCAGTAATTTAGTTTGTGTTATACGTATCTACGTATGTATGAGGACGGTAAGACACAGAATTACCTAATCTTCACTTCCTACCTGAGAAGAGAGGTGAGACTGAGGAAGGGCTGTCACAGGAAATGCAGCAATATAACTTCATGATTTAAAAAGTGTGAAAACTACACAGTGACTGAGGACAGATCTACAGAGCTACAAATCAGCTCAGTTTGGGGAAGATCTGAAAAGAATTTTAGGGAGAAATCCAATAAAATCCCACCCTAAAGCATTAATCTAGTTTTCAAAGAGAGAGAGATCTGAGGTGAAGGAAAGACCTATGACTCTGAAACCAATAACACATAAGATGTGGTCTCTAATACATTGTATTATATGTAGATTAGAATCAGTCAGTGTACACTGTAGCAGATATCCAAGAACTGAGCATCAAATGAGAGTCCGATTAGTAGACTTTTCCTTTCACTTTGCCATTTATTTGGACTTGGAATTTCACATCAAAGAAGAATGTTGCATCCTCATTGCATTCATGTTTATTCAGATATCTGAGGTTAGAGTATCAGAATGTGATAAATTATTATATGAATTATATTAGAAGCTTCTACACATCGTTCTGAATTTTCATCAATGATGAAACTTTCATGCCAGCTTTGACTGAAAAGTCAAGATTTCGCTTGTCAGGATTTCTATACCTAAGTAACTCATTAGATGTCCCTAACAACTACTTATAACACAGGCTAAGATGCTCACAATTAAAGTAAATTTTTATGAGGCCACTAGATGGTGCCACATATATTGTTAAACGCCTCGGAAAACAAAGTTCTGGGGAAAACGAAAAGAACCAACAAGAAGACAAACAAGACATAATACTGCTTCATGAAAGAGCAAGGATGTGTTTAGATTTATTTCCCACAGTCTCCATCCTGTCATTTCCCTCTACTACCTCAAATTGTCCTGTTCTTTCTTCGGTGTATTGGGTAGGACTATACCCTTCAGAGGTATCATCATAACAGTGTCAGCTCACTTTAGTGAGCTTTCTCACCGTAAATTTCCCAGTGTTAATTTCCTTAATGTCTACAGCTATTTTGAGAAAGTAACAAGTATTTATGGATATTGTTACTGTATAGTTGGCACGTCTTATCTGCAACTAAGTTTTCCTGATCAAGTCAGCCAACATTGGCTCCTGACCAGTACTCAACTGTATAAGGCAGCAAGTCTTCTGCAGTTCATATCCACTTGAGTTTTGCACTGGGGTAAGCTGAACTATTCTATGGGTTGTGTAGTGAGTGCTTTTAAGAAAATAATCCTGGTGGATTACTTTCTTGTCCTCTTAGGCAATGTTGTAAAAGTACAGAAAATCTAAGGCATTTGAATGACACAATATGTGCTTGCATAAGGCAGCCTCACGCTACAAGTTACTGGGTTGTATTAAGTTGTCATATATGTCCCTTCCAGATCTGTAATTTTGAACTCAGAGCACAACTGCATTAGAAGAAAGGGATTGCACTTGTGCATGGCACTTAATATAGCCCACAGCTCATTGTTATCTTGTAAAATGGAGGTAGGAGTTGCACATTGTGGAAATACTGAAGGTATATTGAGAGTTAATTCTGCAGTGAATATAAATTTCTACCTGTTTAGTTCAGTTTGCAAGTTGACATTTCATTGTGCTGTAGTGTCTGTAAGACCTTCTGACACATAACATCCAGCATCAGCTTGAGACTACTTGAGAAGCAGCTGTATGATTTTATTTCTGATCTAATTTTAATTTTGAAAGTTTTGTTTATTTTTTTCTATGCAATATCTATATTTATATGCTTACTTTGGATAATGACCAGGAAAGTCAATGAAGCTATAAACGTAGGAAAGCAAAAGTGATCAGTCAGATAAATTGCTGAATATTGAAAAGGCCAAGGCAATAAAAAGTAGCATTATAATTCATCAAGTATGTGAGGCATTAAAAAGTCACACAGGTTCAGTTTTCAATCAAGATTTATTGCAGACAAAATCAAATAGAACCTGATTATTTTTTTCATTACAAGTATGGTAGAGAAGATAATAAAATAGTATAAACTTACTGTATCCTAAAAGACTTCACAAAATTAGGCTGTTCATTTGCTGTTCTACATCAGATTCAGTCAAGGCTGACATTTAATGGAAGACATTCTCTGTGCTGTAGAAAAGTGATGAAGGAAGTGATCATCTAGTACTATTATTTCTAGCCCCATCCCAATGCATGCTTACACAATGTTGCCATAAGAAGTGCTTTTTGTTGGATTTTTTTGATTGAGGATTACAGGCAGAGGCATTTCTTTTCAAGATTTCAGCAATCACCAACTTAAGCAGATAAATATAGTTTGCATATTAATTCAGTTAGTCATATTGAAGTAATGGAATAAAGTTCTATTTGACTTAGTGATGTACAAATAGGCAGAACAAGGCAGGCCTTGACTGGAAGGCCTTACTGTTTCATTTACACCAGAAATAACAGAGTTTTACTGCAGAAAAGTAGGCCACAGCATCAGATGATATTTTTCTAGAAGATATACCTAGGTGCAAATTTAGATATTTTGCCTTAGGGATGAGACAAGACATTAAATAATGAAGTGAGGGGATATTTCAGGAGATAAATGTATTCATAACCCTCACCTAGATGAAATACAGGGAAGCTGCACCTTTGCCGGTGAATCATAGAACTGTAGGTATCTAAGTTGCACCAGGAGCTCAGAGTTTCCATTCTCTGGTTTCTAAATATATGATTGGGCACTTCCATTAAATATAAGTGACAATAAATTGGAGCTCAAAAATATAGACAAGGAAGTTGTATTTGCTGAAGCAGATAAATAGCTGTCAAGTGAAAGCTGTGAAGGATTGTATCAACAATAATTCAGAGAGTGTTAATAACAGAAGGCAAAACTGAACTGCTCCTACATACCTAAACTAGAGAGCCAGAGCATTAAAACTACATGACCAGACAAAAAATTACTTTGTATATGTTTAAGTCATCAGAGTTATTCCTCTTCCTTAATTCCTGCTCTATCACCAATGGCAGTGAGGCATTGGCCATAATATTCAAACCTTGAGGTGGCTACTAGTGCAAATACATTTGTCCAAACACGTTAAAAATTCTCCTTTCCAAAACTATATTTGAGCTTAACAATCTGTCCCATTATGTCCCATTTCTGATCAGGAATGTGAGCTAAATGGGCAAATGTCAGTCAATTAGAAAGGACCTTCAGCCTCTGATGCTTGACTGCTGTTGGTTCATTAACAGTGCTATTTAGTAAGTCTTAAGAGTATGAAGAAGGCAATTCTTTATTACATATACACTAAATGTTTGTTTATAATTCCAAAATTTGATGAAGCACAGAAACAGAATGCCAGTTATTTTACTACTAAACCAAACCCCAGATTTGTTTTCAGTTGCAGAATCTCTTCAACTCCCCTTTACACAGTCTTAGGAAGACTGCAGCTGCTCCCCTCGGCCTCTTCCTTAAAAGCTCAAGAAAGCCAGCTGCTTCTGCTCCTAGTCAAAGAGCATGCTCTGCATCCTCTCTTGCCATCTTGGTGGCCCTCCAGAGGTCTTTCTCCACCTGGTCTGTATCTTGGTTCTGAGGTCTCAGCCCGGACTGGGTACACCAGAAGTGGCCTTCTGGGTACCAAGCAAGCAGCAGTGAACAGCCACTTCTCTGTCCTGTTGGCTGTGGTCCCTCTCTGCTCCTGGTACACAGACAGGTCCGTGGCCACAAGAGCGCGCTGCTGACTCACGTTCAGCAAAAATCAGCAACATGATCCGCTGAGATCCCTTCAGTTGGATCAGAGGTGTAACTTCAGATAAGCAGATAACTTTCAAAGGATATGCTTATATTTTGGCCAGACCCTTCCTTACTGTAGCTTCTAGTGCAGCTGTCAAGTTTTGGCTACCACTGTGCATGCCAGTGACTGTTTAGACTCCATGCACAGAACAGGAGCTGTAAATAAAGCCTTGTGAGTAATGTGCAGGAGAGAGCCCCTGGAGCAGGCATATTTGAACTTCGGAAAAGCAAAATTATTATTAGGCAACAACTTTTTAAAAGTGATTTTAGGGTGGTCTTGAGATTTCTTGTTGTTTTGGATGCTTTTTGCATATAGGGACAGAAATTTCACAGAATCACAGAATATGGTGAGTGACTTCAGCTGCTCCTACATACCTTGACACCCCTCACCATCTTTGTTGCTTTACTTTGGTTGCTCTCTAATAGCTTCATATCTTTCTTATATTGTGCACACAGGGCTCGAGGTGAGGCCGCCCCAATGCAGAGCAGAGTGGGACAATCCCCTCCCTTGCCCAGCTGGCAATGCTGTGCCTGATGCACCCCAGGACAAAGCTGGCCATCCTGGCTGCCAGGGCACTGCTGGCTCACGTTCAACTTGCCATCAACCAGGACTCCCAGGGCCCTTTCCATGGCACTGATTTTGCCTGGTTGGCTGTCGAGGGCCTCCAGGTCCTGATGGGGCTTGGGCCCATTGCTTGAGTGTCCCTGAACTCAGGAACCCCCTGTACAGCTCAATCCAACACTCAGGCCTGGACTTACCTCAGTCATCACCGCTGCCACTGCCACCTCACTGACTTCCTGATTTTCTCACTAGCCATAGAGTACACTGTAGCTTAATAAAAACACTGATATCTTAGTAGTAGGCCAAAATCCAAGAGAAGCATCCTATGGCCAAAGCCTGAGGCAGCTGTCTTGGCCAGAACCCAAAGTTCTCCATTTTCTCAGGGCCTTCTATTCATGGTCTTACAAAGTGCCTTTTTAGAAAATCAACCCTAAACAGAGAGAAAAAAATTGAGCTGAACAGATTTTCACTTGACCAGAGGTTATAAAAATTATTAAAATAGTTATTAAAGTTTAAAGCTATGTATCCAGAAAGTGAAGATCCACTTTAAATGTCCAGTCTACTGAAATGTTCCAAATACTTGGATTTGCTACAAGTTATTCCCATTGCAAACTGGCTGGTAGCTTCAGGATACTGTCCTGTGGGAGGTGACCTCTGAGTGAGAGTTAAATTTTAAGCCTGGATAGGGCCATCAAGATTCAGCCATGTGTGAAAGGATTGCACAAACAAAACCTCTTACACAAACAAAACATCCAGCTCTGTCTCCTACATTCACTGCCAGTCATGTCTATGATTTTATTTTATTTCAGAGAATCCAAGCATGTTTCACAAATTTTCATCCTGCTGGCAATAATGTGCCAGCTCTTTTTAGGACAAATACATTATTTTGATTAGCCTGATGCCATTCTAGAAATGCTGCTTTCTCCCGGGGCGTTAAGCAGTTTTGTTTATCTCAAGTGTTAAAAATGCTTGAGTGACCTTTGGCCCCTTCAAAGCCCTGGCTTTATGGCATCTTACTGCACTTCACTGGTAAATTTAGGGAGTCAGGAAAGTATGTCTCAGGCTGCCATCTTCACACTTGTTACCCTCTCACTCTGAGCTGTCTGCTCCCCATCCAGTCTTAGGTGTTTTCCACTAGCTGACAATGTAACTATGTTTTGAGGGTTTTTTTCTATTGTATAAAGTTAATCAATTCTTATATTATTCTGGATAATTTGTCAAATATTTATGTGCATTTTACTTCTGATCTTTATCATACCGTCAGCTAGACCAAAAACATCATCTTTGTTGGTTTATTTCTAAATGATCTCAGGGATTTAAACCACTTTGAAATTACTACTTCCCAGATTACCATCTATTTACCCTATACTTAACAGAAGTGAAAAAACATTTCTGCATTTTGAGATTATGGTTTACCTAAAAAAAACCCAGGTTAAACAGGTCATTTTGATGTCCAAGACCTCAAAATAACACTATGTAACAGTATGCAGTGTTGATAAGCAAGTTACTTCATTCTGAACTCCCCTTATTTACCCTCTCCAATGCAGAATACCTTCCTAGTCTTTTCTTTTGAACATCACTTGTGTATGACCTCTTACATTCTGCACAGCCTTCTCTAACCTGAAAACTTCACTTCTCTTGTAATTTTATTATGCAAGCAGATCTATGTTAGAGATTTCTCCTCAGTTATTGCAAATGAGAAGCATATGCATATATGAAAACATTTCCCATAGGTGTTTGAAAAAAACTTTAAAACACAAAAGTCTACAAACTCGAATCTAGTTGTGTGGAACCAACAAGTTAGTTCTATGCATCCCCCACTCCCAGCCTTGATTAATACAATTTGCTGGAGAAGAGATGACACAAGATGACCCAGGAAGCAATATCTGACACCTGCAATGGGTAGTTTAGCAGCTGACCAGTGTGAGCTGGTGCCAGAGCAGATATCCTGCCTCTTATCATTGGTATCTTGAGGATAAGTCTAAAATTTATGGGGTCTTGCACTGAGTGCTTCTCTACTGCTGATACTGTAAAGGTGTGAGTATCAGTTTTAGGATTTTGATGAGAAGCAAACAGTGGCACAAATATTCAGCACATGCATTCAGCAAAACTTTATTAGGAATGGGAGAAAGGAACGTGGGAGTAAGCAGGTTTGGGATTACTGTGGTTAAGCAGGATAAAGCCAGTGGAGTAAATTAAATCAGTAGCTGAGATGATGACAGAGCTCAAAACAGACAGTAGGAATAACACTGTCACAAACCCAAGAACATTTATAGTTTGAATGGGCCTTCAAAGGTCATCACTGGGTGCTGAATCACTTTAGCCATGTGCATTCCTAGCAATGTCATGCTACCATCAAAATGTAGCATCAGCCTTCTAAATTATTTTGACAGCTGATGTCATTGCAGCAGCTTGCACCTTAATTCAAAATCAGACTGCAATCCTATTGCACCACACCGTGGATTTTTAAGATGATGGGATTTAAAGAAACTCTTCTGGTTACTGTGTTACATATTCTTCTCACACTTTGGCTCCTTAACATTCAAAGCTCTGCCATGTGCATATCACAACTGCATTATAACACTGCAGAGGGCACTATTGGTGCATATGAGCAGCTGTTGAGCAAACCTACAATTTCATCTGCATGAAATTAGGACAGGGGATGTCCGCAAGTGTGTATTTATTCATTGACTAGTGTCAGACCTATTTTGTCTACTGACGCTAAGGACCTGGTGATGAAATCTCATCTGGCCAAACATCATTAGACCTAAAGAAAATAGAAATAAGATAAGATTCCAGTAGTCAGTTCAAAATTCTTGTATACTTAAAACTTCTTTAAAAAAAATGTGGGAGAGGGAACCTGCCTCCTGCCCCTGAAACTCATGCATTTAAGTGATGGTTAAACAATTAGTTTTAAGTCTTTGTGCATTTTTCTCTGGGATGTCTTATACCTATTGAAATAATGATTTCAATATTTAAATGAGATCTCAGTTTTTAAAAATGTCACTTGTTGTTTAAATAGGTATACTAAACCACCATATAGAACACCCTTGATGCACTCTCTGATAGACATTCAAAGAGGTTTGCTCCTATTTCCAGGTAAGTTCCTGAATAGTACTGTGACTTTAGGCAAGTGAATACTTAGTTCGTGTATGACTGTAAATTGAATGTGAGTGCTAGTAAAATGATTTATAATTCTTGGATGGAATGCTAATATTTTTAGGAAAACATTTTGGCATCTGCGGTTGTTGAAAGTTTTGCTCTTAGACTGATTCCTGTTGTGTTTAAGATAGAGAGTTTGGATGGAAAATGGGGATTTGGGCTTTTTGGAATTCACTATTCAAGTAATTGGTCTCCTGTTTTTTTCCACAGAGCATAAGTAAGCAGCCAAAGCCACAAGCATTCATCCTGGAGGCATTTTGCTGACACCAGTTCTCTGCCATACCTTCTTTCTTAATGTCCAAAGATGGTCTTTACCACAGCTATGATAAAAAGAGTAGAAAAACACTCCCAGTAGAAAAAAGTTCTAGGAAATACCTGTTCACACTAACTCCAAAAAAGTTAGAGGATGATTTGATCAAAGGGTCTAAACAGATAGATGGTACAGAATGTGTTCTCTGGCTAGTCTAGAAAGGTATGAAAGAGATCCAGAGACTGGAAGTTGAAAACAGGTATTTTCACAGTAGGTTTATTTGCATTTTTAGAGAGATGAACAACTAGCTACTGGAAAGACAGGTCAAGATGGCTTCTCTATCACTATACTCATGAATGTATTTACCTTTATCTCTGAAATATATGCTCTTCTAAGGTTATAAATGATTCAGAGAGATTCTGTGCTCCTCTACCAAGGTCAATTCCATATAGATTCAGATCTAGACCTAGATCTGCCATGTGATCCTAAAGGAGGGAACACAAACTATTTTTCAAGCCTGTTCCCAAGCTTCTCTTTGGCTTACATAAGGCTTATTTTATACGATTGGCTCCTGACAGCCATTCATAAAACTTGCAGCATTTGCTATCCAAATAGCTTCCAGCCACTGACATTATATCCCCTAGCATATCTGCTTACATTCTGCTGTTGTCCTACTTCCATACACCATTCATCTTTGAGAGCACAGTTTCACTAGATGCATTAGTTGCTTGCCCTGCTGATACCTTCATTGAAAGCACGCAGATATTAAAACCAGCAGCTGCCATTTAAGCAAGATATCCACGTGATTTGATATGTTAAAATACTGTAGGTCTCTCTAAATCTGCTGATCTTAAACATTGCATAAGATTGCTTACTCATTGGCTGTTCATACTGATTTTGCTGGATTACTGTAAACTATGTAAAAATTAGTTGTCTTGACAGCACTAAACAGGCCCCTATTAACTATTTTACAGTTCTACTGTTCAAGTGCCTGAGATGATCTTTTCATAAACATTAAATCCCCATAAATCAGCATATTCAAACAGGGGAGTGGACCCAGATGTTCATACCTGTTTCTGTGCCTTTCCTTCCCATTTTATCTCCCTTCCCCATCCCAATGCCACGTTTATAAGACTAAATTTGGGGTGGGGGAGCTGACCTGGGTTAAAACTAATTCAGCACAAGACTAGATAACTGAATGGTTTCTGCAGTCTGTAGTTGCATTGTACATTTATTATGCAGCTCCTCAAAGAGTTACTGTGGTGTTAAGGAATAAAAGAGCATAGGGTTGAAAACAAGTATGAAGAGCTGTCAGGGTCTCTTGTTAACTGCTCAGGCTCAAAGCATTTTTGAAACTCCTTGTTTTGTGCTACCTTAGACATCATTGCCAGGTCTGGCCTCAGCATAAGATTTAGGAATAATATAGCTGAAATATTAGATATCTTCTTACCAAGGTACCATGTCAATCAGCATTTCATA
Source organism: Aphelocoma coerulescens (assembly GCF_041296385.1). Lineage (NCBI taxonomy): Eukaryota > Metazoa > Chordata > Aves > Passeriformes > Corvidae > Aphelocoma > Aphelocoma coerulescens. The sequence goes on along the minus strand of NC_091019.1, from coordinate 38,021,647 downwards.
CATGCAGACTGTAAGAATATTATAATCATTTTGATTCCCTGAAAACTTCAATAGAAAGTACTTCAAATTGATATGAAAAGGACACATGCAGCATCTTTTTATGAAGCATATAAAAATCACTATCAAGGTACTATTTCACATTCATTTTTTAACGGCAGGTAAGCAATGAAAGCTAGCATTATACATCACTGAATTAGTTTCATTATCAGCTTCACTGGCAGTAGTATGAATATGGAAAAAGAAATGCAAAGTTATATCACATTGCATTTATTATAAAATATTGCTTGTCTAAAGCCCAAATTGGCTGCAAGAAGAAAATTATGCTTGTATCTCCTTTAAGTCTAATTTCTTTTTGAGTGATATAGAAAGTAAATTGGAATTTTGTCAAGAAAGATCTTGAATCACTGTGTTCTTTGTTGGAGGTCCTTATAACTTTCTTATACCTAACACTGTTAGATTATAATTTTACTTGGCAACCCTTGCACTTTTTTTTAAAAGTAGGTTAAATATGAGTCATATTGTTATAACATGATTGTATCTCATTCCAGGCTAAGATGTTGAGCTTGCAGAACACAAATGAAATCTATCTGGAAAGAAACAGTAAGTCACTTACGCTAATCTTTCAGATTTAAAACTTTTTTTTAAGTGCTGAAAAAAATTATTTTCAACACATGAAGAATATCTACAGAAAGGGTAGATTCAGGGAATAAATCACAGAGCTAGATCAAATGAGATCAGAATAGTTCTATCTTTGTTGCACATAATTGCAATGAGACCTTAAAGTCCACTTGTACAGTGCTTTCCATTGATTACCTATGACTGCACAACTCATCTCATTGAACCTCAGTTGTCTAGAAGTTAGGTATCTGTTTTAAGTTATTCATCTGGATTGTATTTATCTCTTGTCAATACAGACATAAATACACCATTCAAATGGGATGAACCTTCCATGGTTCATGGGAACTTTCTCCATTCATAGTAGAGAAAATGTAGCTTGATCCAAATGCATCCATTTAAGCTAGGTAAGGTAAGCACTACCCTAGTAGCTCACTGGTTAATATTGTTTTCTTTCTGAATGGTTTCTCTAAGAATTTCAGATGTCATTAAAGTTGGAGGATGAAGTAGCAGTGGAATTTAGGCTGAGTACTTTGTGTTTAGGAACCCTTAACCTCTCTTCTTTAACCCCTCCTGGTTGCAATATAGGAATGATACATATCTACTTTTGTGTTCTGGTTTCAGCTGGGATAGATTTAACTTTCTTCCCAGCTGCTGGTACAGTGCTGAGACTTGGACTCAGTATGAGAATAGTTGATAATGCACTGATTTTTTAGTTGTTGTCAAGTAATGCTTACCCTCACTCAAGGACTTGGAGGACTTTCGGTTTCCCATGCTCTGCCAGTGAGGAGCTGCACAAGAAGCTGTGAGGAGTCATAACCAGGTCAGCTGACTGGAACTGGCCAAAGGGATATTCCATACCACAGAACATCATGCCCAGGACACAAACTGGGAGGGACTTGGTTGGAACATGGCAATTTCTGCTCAGACTGGGCATCAGTCAGTAACTGGTTATGTATCACTTGTTTCCTGTCTAACCCTCTCCTTTTCATTACAATTATTACTATTATTATTATTTACTTTCTTTGTATTATTAGTTTGTTCTTATACCAAATCAAAGATTTTGCCTTTTTCTGATTCTCTGCCCCATCCCACCATGGGGCAGTAAGATTGAATGAGGGTCTGTGTGATCCTTAGTTGATGTCTGGGGTTAAACCATGACATTTTGTAAAACGGTTTCATTTTCCTGCCTCTTTTGCAGTATAAGCAATGATTATTAAACAAATTAAAATCTAATGTGATTTAATTGACATGGAATTTCTCAGTTATTGATTCTGCCCTGATATTGATCTCTATATGGACACTGACACACTGTAATTACGTACATGCTTTTTGTTGCTGTAAGGCCACAAAAGCCACATACTGTATTATTAAAAATAGACTTCCTATCTGATCTAATCGTGATTTTGGCTAAGACTGCAGTGCAGAGTAAGTCCCCAGGTCTACATGCTTAGGATCTATATGAATATTAGTTTAAAAAATTTTCAGACAGAAATGAACATGTGCTAAAAGACAAAAGCCTTGCTTCTAACAGAAATAAATCAGTTGCTTTAGCAGCTCATCCCATTGGGACACCTAAAGGCAGTAGTTCTTATTGAGTAATGGGCTGCAAAATTTCAGTATAATGACAGAAATTTGTTTCTGGCAGATTGACAGAATTTTGTTATTTTGGGGAAGGCTGTAGGGGTAACCATAGCATAAAAGTAAGGTCAACTCCAGTCAGACAATTTTTAGTAACTGGAAGATTGTGATGGTTGCCTGGCAACTACAGCAGATATAAACTAGCTTTTCCAGGTGACTTGGGAGACTTACGACATTTTCCCTTGCTGTATTGAAAAGATTGCCTTTTAAAAGGGTCTGGCAGTTAGAAAGGTAAATTAATCATGGTTAACTTGGCCCATGGTAGATACAGAGACTGGTTGATCTGACTTCTTCCTAACATGTTTTTTCTTTCATGGTTCCGGAAGGGCCAATATATCATCTAACTCTTGAAATTAAGAGACACAGGCTTGATTCCTTTGCTGCATTGAATAAACCAAAACCACATGTGGGTTCAAAATATATCTCCAGCTTCCCAGCATCATCCCTTAAGCATTCTCCTTAACCTGCAGAGGCTCAACAGGTAGTAGGTGGGACCCACCTTCTATTTTTATGTCAATGCTTGTACATGAACAGGAGAGCAAAGTCACCCCTTCTGATCAAGGAAGGACACTTACAAGAATGTGATTTAAATTTTAAAACTTTTCTGTTTTGCTGGGTTACTCCCATTCTCTGGGAAATTTCTCAATACTTCCCACTATTTCATTAAAGAAGTAATTCAACTTCCAGATTGGCAAATTCGATTTTTTTTAACAAAGGTTGGCTCACTGTTTTGTCCCAGCCATAGGCATAGCACACATTTTACCAGGATTCTCCATACTGAGACCTTTCTGAATGAATTCTAAAAGTTCACAGAAGGTATTGACGGATGTCATTTGTTGTACCGAGTCACAGCTGATACTACTTTCTCTTCTGGTATGTTTTTATCCATCTGAAGGGAATCTTAGAATATCCTGAGCTGAAAGGGACTGGCAGGGATCAATCAAAGTCCAGCTTCTGGCCCTGCACAGGACAACCCCAAGAATCAAACCATCAAACCTGAGAACATTGTCCAAATGCTTGGTGCTGTGACCACTTCTGTGGGGAGCCTGTTCCAGTGCCCAATCACCACCTCGGTGAAAAACCTTTTCTAATCCCTAACCGAAACCTCCCCCAACACAGCTTCATCCTATTCCCTCAGGTCCTTGTTGACAGAGAGTATCTGGTAACAACTTCACAGATGATGCAGAAATAGGTCCATGGTAAGGAATATTACTGCTGAATATCTGCTGTGTTTCATTCCTATTCTGCCAGTGTAATCTGGATATCAGCTGTTCCAAAAAATCCTTCTAGTCTTGTTTTCTGATAGTGTATACCATTGAAACAGGTGATGCTTCACCAATCTATGGTCCTAGCTGATATTTTGTACTTCTTCTGAACCCTTCCTCTCAGGTAACTGTACTATCCAATTTCTGAGATGCTATACATATCTTATGCAGGGCTCCAAGGTGTCAAATACTTAACTAACTATTTTGTTCTATTTGATCATTTGGATTCCATGTAACATGGTCCACAGTCTGGTGGCAGTATTATGAATTTTACAGTATTTTATAGTAGCATTTTGCATAACATTGTCTAGAAATGTTTAATAAAATACTGATTTCTCATTAGAAATAACCTTTGACATCCCTTGCAACAGGCTCAGTCCAGAATATTTAATTGAAAGTTGATTACCATAAAATGGTTTATTTTCATTATGACTGAGTTTATGAAGGTTGTTGGGGTTGTTCTTCATACTGTAATCACAGAATCCTCTCATTCCTTGCCTATCCCTTCTGAAGAGTTTAGAGGCACACATAATAAATGTCTGTAGAAAAAGTAAGTTTTCAAAAACAATAAACAAGTCTGTGTACTAGACTACTACTCCTTGTACATATTTCTCCATCATCAATGAGGTGCTGTGTTTTTTAGCATTTCCCAGCCATTTTACTTTACTAGTTATGTCATTAAACTTGACCACCGGTTACAGCTCATTTGCAGAGTGGTAGGTAAAATAGCATCTACTTGAAGACCTCTATGCTATTTCACTTGTCAGTGAATGGACTTTTTTATCAATAGAGGTAGGATTTCCACAAGGATTTTCATTCATGCTTGTCTCATTTTGTGCTAGAAATTGTCCATGTACATACTTCTTCAGAGTATTGTTCTGAATATAGTTTGTGTTAAATGTGTTGCACTAATCCATCACCTATTTTGAAGATAAGATATCTGGACAGCTGCTAAAAATCACAGTACCTAGTATTACGGAATGTTAATTCCTTTTAGTGCCACAGATGCTGCTGTTAAATAACTAATGAGTAAAAATAAAATATAAGATTAGTGAATCGTATGTACCACACCCAAGGCATGGCAAGCATTTTTAAACAGTCATGTCTGTGTTGAGAAAATTTACAGAACATATTTCTGGTCACAAGAGTGTTGGCAGAATTAGAGAGCCTTGCATATGCTTACACAAACATGCTTCCCTGAAAATATTTTCAATGTAAGTCTTAGGCAACTATGCTGGGAAACTGATGAATTTGGGGACCTATCTGGGGGTGAGACAGGTAGTAAGTAGGTGGCATAAAGTTGTGAATAGCCTTCATTCAAAGCAGCAGCTCCTAAGTAGTCCATAAGTAGTAATAGGTTCACACATGGCATTCATCAGACTACTGAAAATGGCAGAACAAACTTGGAATATTCAGGAATGAAAAAATTTTAGTTAAACATACTAGCACTAAATTCTTCCTCTCAAGATATGCTTCTAAATACTGCATCTAAGGTACACTTAGAATCTATCATAAAATTAAACTTTCATTTCTGATCTCTAGTCTAAAATATGTCAAATTTTACAGTTAATTCAGTACTTCACCCTTCTTTACACATATTTCAACAAGGGTAGCTGCAGTCCTTGCGTTAGAAGAAAACATTGAGACAAGACAGGCTTAACTTGGTTAAACACAGCTCCTCTTGGACTGTGTCTCTGGTTCTCTGCCTCCTGTGTTGGACATCAGGGAGCTGGCATGAAGTGGGGTCATGCTGTGAAAAAAATTATTTCCTGGAGCCACTACAGGGAACTAGGAGGTGAATGTAAGTTAACCTACACATTGACAATTAACAAAGTGCAATCATACACAAGAGAATAAATTGCAGCATATCATGTTTAGCACTTCAGTGTGAAGTTTGTGAAAAGTCATCTCAAAGATGCTTTTATCCAATGTCAGTTTTATTTCTCTAATACTTTAGCATTAAAAATTCTTTCAAAGTCACTAATGTCTCATAATGAATTACACATCTTACACCAGACTACCCAAAGAATCAAGAAATTTTTTTTTACATTAAACTGAAGGCCAAATTTTTTTCTCCCCTAATTTTTTTTCCTCCCATTAACTTAAAGCTACTTGTAGACCATGATTTCTGGCATCAGACACTAACATATTTACTCATCTATTGTGTCCTAGCAAAATGTTAAGTAGGTGATACTAATTTCAAATTCTGATTAAATCAGAAATTATCTGTATATGTTTTACAGTGCAGTATTTGGGGGGGGAAAAAAAGAAGCAGATAAAAATAGAGGAAACTTTAAGTGCTAGAATATACTTTAGTGCAGAAAAGTTACAGAAACATTTCAGTAGAGAAAAGTTAAAAATAGATTATTTTAAGAAAAATTTAGACAAAATACGGAAATTTCTGTTTCCTCCTTATTCACGTAATGACTTTGCAAGTCACCAAGGTAAAAAAGATTTCAGCATAAAGAAAAAGAAAACAAAAAAGAGATTAAATGAAAAATATTAAAAGGTTCCTACATAGGTATATTTGCTATATTAAATATGTGGTAAAACTAAGAGGTTCCACTGATAAACTATCACAAGATGAACTTGCATCCTATGCATTCATAAAATTATGAATGGCACAGTGAAAAGGGCTGTTCTCGAGTCTCCCATTCATTGCATGACTGACCACATGGTGTAGTGGTCTACTACACTTGTCTGAGAGTTTGCACCTGGGCTTTCCCCTGCCTGTCTGATTGTCTTTGTTGCAGGAACATGAAGATATGGTGACTTTTGTCAGAAATAGCTGCTCCTGAAATGTTTCTTTACAGCTGATAATTACTGAGGAGGAGCATGGTACATGACTCTGCATATAAAACATTGACAGTGTATACAAAAAAACATTCACACTGAATACTTTTTAGAGAGTAATCAAAATAAATCCAAGCACAAAACACACAGAACTGGTGCTTTGGTACTTGTGCCTGGAACCCAGCTACACTGATCTTGAGACAACAGCCCTTGGTCTTTTTTTTTCCAGCCTTCCATTCAGTACTGAGCAGCTATCATTCAAAGTTCTCTTTCTGAGATGATCTCCCAGTCTGTCACACAGTTGATACTCTCTGCCTCTAAGAAGACAGATCTTTGCTAGTAGCTTGACAATAAAATAATATGACATTTTCTTGCAAACTCTTCTTCTAGACCACTTAAAAGCAATATAATATTGCTGCACTGTAGGCCTGCCTTTTTCCAAATCTAATATTTACTAGTAAAATTTGAAAAAAAATTTATTCAACAAATTTTAGCTCTCTGTCTATAAGCCTCAGTACACAGACTACGGTTCCGCAAAAGTGATTGCTCAAATAATTTGCCAAATATTTTGTGTTTCTGTATGTTCTCTTAGTATTTAAAAACATTCTATAGCTTTCAGTGTCAGTGTACACATTTCGTTTCCTCCTGTAGCTACAAAAGAACTCTTCTAAAACAAGAAAAATAAGTAAGAGAAAAGATGCCGAATGATAACTCTGACTGACCTCTCACAAACACTTCACTTTGACTTAAGGAACAAACTTAGCGATGAGGCATTAACCTAAGTATTTTGATGAAAAATACTTACTTTTAAACCAACATTCTTCTTAAATAGTGTGCTTGCTTAAACCAGATGACCTAACCTTATTTAACATAGTCCTCGATATAAACTCAGTCACTTTTTGTTAACTTCAAACCTCTGGCTACTCCCTCAGATTGTCTCATGACTATCTGAGAGCCTGAAGCCAGAGCCATGGAACTGACAAATATTGCCAGCCCTGAGTGTCAAAGGACGCTTTTCATCTGCACACAAGGGCAAGCACCAAGGGTGCCACACATTTAGACAGAAAAATATACATCAGGAGTAATCTGTAATCCAGTCAAAATCTTTTGTACTAAAGGCATAGGTATTCTTGTGCCAAGGTGTTAAACATTTATGAAGGTTTTTAAGGAGTTATGGTGATTTTCTGAATGGTTTTGAAAGTATGTGTTATCAGGATGCATCAATAGGTTTTGACTGTTTCTAGTTTAGGAAACATACTGTGCTTTTCACCCCAGATCACCTTGCAATTCTCACATTCATCCTTATGTGACATAATGCAGCTGAAACCAGCCCTGGAGCTATTATGCAATGCTAATGCCTTTTTTGTTTATAGAAATAGAAATCAGCCATTTTCTGTGAAGCCTGGTTGTTGCCATTCTGAGCTACAAAATGGCATAGACATTTTCTCTGTTCATTCTAACAGCCCTACAGTCTCATGGAAACTCAGAAAGAAGGGCTTAGCCTAGTTAATAATTAATAATCTTTTCTGTTATGTTTGAAGTTATATCTTCTGTACTTGGAAACAGCAATAAAACTGGTATGCAGCTTTAAAAAAAAATATTTTGGAATTACTATTAGAAAAGTAACTCTTTTAGAAACATTAAAAAATGTATGATGATGTCAGAAATCAGAAGCCTATGGCAAGAAGAAACTATAACTAGAATTTACAGTTATTTGCTCCTAGTGAAAATCAAGGGGACTTTTACCCTTGACTGCAGCAGGTCTCCAACAAAATGCTTTTTAAAATCTCTATCACAGGTATCAGGGAACCTACAAGGAAGGCAAAAACAACAGCACTCTGCAGGTAAATAAGCAGATGAATTATTTGCCTTAAAATAGACAAAGCTACTCCTAAAACATTAATCACCAATGTTCCCTTTCTAAGGGTTGTTGGGGTGATATATCTGAACATTTTGAAGTGGCATATCTGCTCTACTGCAGTGGAGCAGTGAGAAACAATTATTGAAATGGGCTTGCTTTCTTCAACAAGAAGTAAGCTTACTAATAATATACGGGGAAGAATAAAAATTCCTGCTGTTGTGCTGTGTTATCTTTCATACTAAAATACTTCTTTTGTGGTCATTTTCCCAAACCAGTCTGAGTTACTGGGCTCCATCTGCTGTGTAAGTGGCATATGACTTTAGGCATGATGTGTTACTGCATCCAACTTTATGCTAAGCTGGAACATGATCCTGCATTTAGAGAAAGGGTAGAGCACAGACAAAATGTCTTTTCTGACAACACAGCATTACAGAGGAGGGTATAGACTGAGAGGTTTTTTCTTCGTTGCCAATTATACAAGAGCTCAGTTCAGTCAATCAGGAGCTTCTTGGATTCTTTGAATAGGGCTTCTTTTATGCAAATCGTATACATCTTTTCTCTAAGCTAAATTTATACCTATAATAATTTAACTAAATAATTTACTTTAAAATATTTTTGTTGTCATTTGATAGTCATTCCATTATTTTGAACTTTGGTTTTCACATGTATACCATTTTTCAGTAGAAATTTTCAAGTTTAATACTTCATATGTCATTTGAGAGTTTTGCAAGAGAATATATGAATTTGTCCTGTGAAATTTTCACTCCTATTATACCATAGACAATATACACAGCATTGTACAATTCTTTATTTTATATGTTTTCATCATCTGTTCATTTGAACTGATGTTTTTAAGAAGGGCTTTAAGGCAACATAGGGATGGCATCTAGATGGCAAATTTTACAACAAAAGAATGTTTTGTACTTTATCCACTAATGTAATGTAAGTCTTAAAGATAAATTTTCATTATTCTCATTGCTAATGATCTGGGCAATCGTTCCCACCTTTGGATGACACTATCATTTTATTTTGCCTGCAGAAGTTTGGTCACAAGCAATAGAAGACTGTATTTTCTAAACTGTCATTTGTTAGTCATCATTTCTAACTAACAACAGCATGAAATCTAGATGCTTTTTGGTGACTGTCGTGGTTTGGCTCTGGCCCGACACCAGGCATCCACGAGAGTTGCTTGCTCACCCTCCCCTGCCACAGCTGGGCAGAGGAAAGAGGGGGAAAAGAAATTAACAAAGGCTTCATTAGTTGAGATAAGGTCTGGGAAAAAACACTTCGAGGACAAAACAGGCTTAACTTAAAGTTACAAAGTGAATTTATTACTTACAGAATCAGAGGAGGATAATCAGAAATAAAATAAGCCCTTAAAAGAAACACCTCTTCCCCCCAGGCCTCCCTCCTTCCCACCGACAGCGCAGGCAGACAGGGCATGGGGGTTTGGTCAGTCCATCACCGAGACTTCCTCCCGCTGCTCCGGGACAGGAGTCTTCCCCTGGGAGGCCGTGGGTCCCTCCCACGGGAGACAGTTCTCCTGAACTTCCCCGGCGTGAGCCCTCCCTCAGAGCAGCAGCCCCACCGCCCCTGCTGCAGCGTGAGCCCCTCCCACGGGCACACGGCCCTCCCGAACTGCTGCACCGGGGCTCTCTCTTTGCACGGGGTGCAGCCCTCCAAGGACAGGCTGCTCCCGCCTGGAAGCAGGGCCCTCTCTCTACACCGGGTCTCCCACGGGATCACAGCTCCTCCAGGCATCCACCCGCTCCGGCACGGGCACGTCCCCCACGGGCTGCGGGTGGATCTCGGCATCCCCCGTGGATCCATGGGCTGTGGGTGGATCTGTGCATCCCCCGTGGATCCCCACGGGCTGCGGGTGGATCTGTGCATCCCCCGTGGATCCCCACGGGCTGTGGGTGGATCTCTGCATCCCCCGTGGATCCCCACGGGCTGTGGGTGGATCTCTGCATCCCCCGTGGATCCCCATGGGCTGTGGGTGGATCTGTGCATCTCCCGTGGATCCATGGGCTGTGAGTGGATCTCTGCATCCCCCGTGGATCCCCATGGGCTGTGGGTGGATCTGTGCATCTCCCGTGGATCCATGGGCTGTGAGTGGATCTCTGCATCCCCCGTGGATCCCCACGGGCTGCGGGTGGATCTGTGCATCCCCCGTGGATCCCCATGGGCTGCAGGGGCACAGCGGCTTCACCATGGGCTGCCCCACGGCCTGCAGAGGAACCTCGGCTCCGGCGCCTGGGGCACCTCCTCCCCCTCCTTCTCCACTGCCCTTGGTGTCACCACGTTGTTTTTCCTCACATGTTCTCACCTCCTTCTCTTCTCTGACAAGAAGCAAAACCTCGTGACTTTGCTTTGATTTTCTTCTTAAATCTGTCATCGCAGAGGCGGTACCAGCCTCTCTCACTGGCCCAGTTTTGGCCAGCAGCGCGTCCACCTTTCAGAGCCATCAGAGATTGGCTCTGCCGGACATGGTGGAACCTCCCAGGAGGTTCTCGCAGGAGCCGCCTCTGTGGCCCCCCTGCTACCAAAAACCAGGCCGAGCAAAACCAATACAGTGACTTAAGTTTGCTTTAATTCTCCAAAGTCTCAAGAAGTGCATAGATGTGGTCAAAGTCAAAAAAGAGTCACATGACGGTGAGCCCACAGGATGTTAAGACATATGGACATTCATATTATCCATCTGTTTTTAATCTAATGTTAAACTAAAGAGCAGGGATGGTCTTTCAGGCATAGTATTCAGTTGATACTGAAATATTGTGCAGATTAATTATTATTGTCAGTTGATTCTTTACTGTGCTATTTATAGCAGCTCTTCAGGTCGGGCTTAACCTGTTTAATAGGTCAGCGGCTCATGAAGATTGATTACAAAAAAATGCCAAATTTAGGTAGGTTGGAAGGAACATAATGAATTACTGCATTTTCAGGTTTACAGTTTTGCTGCTAGTAGACAAATAGCCTCTGATGAGTCAGTTGCTACACTAGGGTTATTGCCTATATTTCCTTGTCAAATCAAAACAACCAAAGAAAGGAGAGAACAAGGATATTGAACTGTCTTTATGGTTATCTAGTAGTGTGCAGTACTTGCCTGTAAGGATGTAGGTGACAGAAATGTTATTCAGGTTCACATGGTATGTTTTCACAAATTGATCTCAGCTGCACATACTTAATAATGATAAATTAAAAAAATATTCTAGAAAATGGATCCACTAAACACCAGAAGCATTGACTACAGGTTTAAACACATTAAAATGTGCAGTTCTGTGTAGGAAATATTTTTTCTACATGCCTCAAAGACTTAATTACTCATTAGAATTAGTTGAAGAATTTCTATGAAATTGGAAAAACATTGGATCATTAGACATGGACATAGTTTTTACTCTTTAGTTAAAAGGTTTTAATAAAATTAATTAAATGTACAATATCTCCACCTTTGTGTACTTTATGCCTTACATTTTCTTAAACAAGGATGTTTCCAAAGAGCTTTGCCCACTGCAAAAGGTGAAATAAATCCTGTTTATGCAGAGGTAAGAGATCAGAGAAAATAGTGAGAAACCTGAAGAATTTAGGAACTGCAGATACGGCTGGGTTGCTTTCTTTGTATGAATAGTAAGGAAGATAAATGATGTAACTGAGTTTAGAGAGAGATTACTGAGGGGAAAGTGTTTTACATAAAAAGGTCACAAACACTGTTTTGTGAGAAAGAAAATAAATCTGACCTTTTCTTTCTCAGATACTTTAGAATTGTTTTCACAGGGTCTCAGAATTCTGAATTTCTAACATATTTATGTTTTTATTATTTCTAAAGTGAAGAGAAATATTGGCAGGTATCATATATCCAGGTTTCCAAAATCTGTCTATGTTCCTAGCCAGATAATAGTGATAGTTCATGGATGGGGATAGGAGGGGTCAGGGAAGAAGACCCCTTTGCTTTTTTCCATTCCCACTAACAGGGAGGAGAGAAAAGCCAGTGATAATATTTATCTATTTTTTTTTAGAGTTGTGATTTATTTACAAGTGTATCAATTCTTATTTTCTACAGGGAAATATAAAGGGAAGAAAAGCACCCCACCTTGAAGTGGTATTTTAGTCATCTGAAAAAAAGTGGAGTCAGCTTGGGCCAACAGAAAAAGCCAAGAAAATTTAGAACACGGGGAAAAAGGTAAGGACTTGCCATTACATTTTTACCTGTCATGGTTCCTATTATATAAGTGGTTTAGCATTATGAGATATAAGAAGAATAATCTTTTCCTCTGAAGAAAATGAGAAATTATAAATGATGTCAGATGACTTTTGAATAAAAAGCATCTCTTTTTTCTTCAAAAATTATTTCATAATGTACCATCTTTCACTGAAGAACTTTTAGTCAGTAACTGTTTATATAGTGGTAAGTTGATGGGGGTTTTGGGGTTTTTTGTTACCACAAATCAGCATAGCTGAAGCCTAAAGACTGTGACTGAGAGATACAAGCCAATCTTTTTACTAGGGAGAGAAACCAGCTTTGTCTTGTCTTTTCTGCATGGGCCATATGGAGGTGTCGCTGTGCCCTCTGTAGGAGGCATACATCCCCATCCATCCATCCTTCTGCCCACGTGGAGGAAGCCATGGCAGCTCTTCTGGGGAAAGGCAGCTGGCCAAGCAGAATCATCCCCTGGGCTACATCCAGCTCCCACAATACCAGAGACCATCCCGGCCAGAGCTGCTCATGGCTGCATTAGTTCTGAAAATACCATGAACCTTGGCAGAGCCCAGGAACTGGCATTTTACAGAAGAATATTCTTGTCCTAATACTTGTTTGGAAAAACAAACAACAAACAACACCCTCTCCTTGCATATTAATTCTTCTGAATTTCTTTAATTTAACGTTTCAGAGTGCACAGCTCCTGTGAAAAATCGAGTAAAATTGCTGCATTTTGGAGGGATTTCCTTTTACAATTATTACTAAGACTCTGTCTACTGCTTTTGGTTAATTAGGCAAACAATGCCCTTGATAGCCATTTCCTTTCACCATAGTCAAAGGCAAGATAATTAGTTAATTGCCAGAAGGGGTTGTTAACTGCTGGTAATGAACCACTTTTGAGGAAATTACTGCTACAATGCCATTAGATACTGCAGGCATGCATGAAGGGAAGAAATACTGTTTTTGGTATTTCTCTACTTTTTTTTTCTGCAAGGAAGTTGTAGCACATGTGTTGTTGAGCAAGAAAATAGTTACCATTTAGTGCAAAAAAATTATCCACCTGTTACGAATTATTCTTCATGTGGCAGAATTTACCTGAATGTAATGAATTTTCAATTTTTAATACATTATTACAAATCCATTAATCTTTCATCTTAATGTTGATCACTTGATCCAGCAGTATCTAGAATAACAATACTTTGCTACTATTTACATGATCAAGTACAGTGTAATGTATTTTTATGTCACTTACACAAGAGAATTTTAAAGAAAACCCTCATTCTAATCTACACCCGATTTTGTAAATAGATTTGGACCATACCTAAACGATGGATAGTCTCATCACAAAGATAATCACAGTTCTCACTATTGTCTGTGGCCAGATTTAGAAGTGTGTATCTCAAAACAAACCAGAAAGGGTTAGGTTATGCTTGTATCGAGTATATACAAGTCAAAAGAGTTTTTAGAAGGCTAACCTACGGTGTAACTACAATAAAATATGAATTAAGCATTCAATCAAACTTTCAAGAATTTAAAAAAATCTTAATAGCACAGTAAAACACATTTCCATCTGAATAAAAATGTCCCTGTATACTGTGTTTCAGATATTCATACAGAAACTTAAAGATTTTCAATGTGTTAAACTCAATTACACATAAGAATTATCTGTGCAGAGTAAACCCAGTGCAACATACATCCTATCTCATGAAAAATAATTTTTCAGGTGTACTGTGAGTTCAGAAAATTACAGGATTCCTCAAGCAGGTTCACCTATGGCTGATTGTCCAAGACCCTGTTCAGATGATTTTTTAAGGTCTCCAAAATTGGCTGCTTCACAGCTTCTCTGGGCAACCTCTGACAGTTCTTGGTGGTTCTTGATGTTCAGACAGACCCTCCCGTACTTCAATTTGTGGCTGTTGCCTCTGGTCCTGCCACTGGATGCCACTGAAAAGGGTCTGTCTCCCTCTTCTTTACACCATCCTGTCAGGAATTTATGTACATTGATCCCCCTGCATGTGCTCTACTGCAGGCTGAAAAGTAGCACCTTACTCAGCCTTTCCTCACAGGAGAAGTGCTGCAGTCCCCTAGTCATCTTTGTGTCCTCTCACTGGACTCTCTTCAGAATGTCCCTTTTTTTCTTTACTGGGAAGCCCCACACTGGACACAAGACTCTGGAAGTGGCCTCACCTGTGCTGAGTAGAGGGATGGGAGCAGCTCACTCGACCTGCTGGCAACAACCCTCCTAATGCAGCCCAGGATAACTTTTGCCTTCTTTGCTGCAAGGGCACATTGCTGGCTGGAGTTCCACTTGGTGTCCACCAGCATGCCCAGGTCCTTTTCTGCAGTTACTTTTCAATTATATATCATGAACATAAGCTCGTATGAAAGTTGTTGAAAGGCAACCACACTTATACTGTATCTGCAAACAGAAAATAGAAAACAGCAACCCATATGGCAGCCTCCACATCTTATGAGTGATTCTATCTATGCAAATAATCCACACATGAGTCTCCTTGTCTGAGCAAGCCTTGGAAGTGAGTTTTACTTGCCATACATATACCAGCACAGTCATCTACGACCTACTGATGTCTGGTCTGTAAAGTGTTACCATATTCTTTTACAGGAAAAGTCCCTCCTCTAGCAAAAGTATTCAAAGAGTTGAAAAAACTGCACCACCACATCAGAAGAAAGCTTAGGAGAAAATTCAGTGAAATAGTACCCAGAATTATGAAGTTACTAGCAAGCTGCAACAATATAAATGAGTTCCTACAAATCAAGATATACTGCCAAGAATAGTAGCTATTTTATCCAATTTACCTCTTTATCACAAATAAATTACTCTTTATTAGTAATATTTATGTTGCTATCTGTCTAGTTACATTTGATTTCTTATAGATTACATTTTAGCTAAACTTTTGGCAATATTTCCATTAGATTTGATTTGTACAATTACTAGCTAGCTTTAATTTACTGATAAATGTTCTCCATGGATTAAAACAATATACAAGTTCTCAAAAGGAAAGCATTTTAGTCACAGGGGAAAAAAAGGGGGATATTTATGAATAATATTATTTTTCATCCGGGTTTTCTTTGACTAGTAAGTCTGAAGTAGATTTTAGCAAATAAGTATGGTGTTAAAGTCAAGTGTGGTGTTCAGGCAGTACATAAGAGAAGGCACAAAAATAAAGGTACCATATTTTATAGGTAACAGATTAACTATTAGTTTACTACATGCCTTAAAGGACAGGAAGGACACACCAGGAAGCAGAAATTGATGTATAGAAGCTCAGAAATCAAACTGTCTGTAACCAGATCTCCCATTTGTGATCTATTTCAGGCTACATAGACAACACCTACTTCAGATATCTATGATCAAATACCTTAGTTCCAAGCACCTATCAAGTATCAAGGAGATTCAGAGCAGCTAAGAAGAGATCTTGGACTGGGCAGTGAGTACATCACTATAATTATGTACAAGAAATCTATTGTATTTCTGTACAAGAGACAAAATTGTTTCACATGATTAGCTCAGCATAGTCCCCAGCCAGCAAGGAACATAAGCAAGAACTGAAATCTCAGTATCTCAAAACACTGGCACAGGCCTTCCTTAGGCCCAAGCCTTTGGAAATAGCTATCCTTGCCCAATAGATTATCTCCCTACCTCTCTTACATAGCTTTGCAATGGAATTTAGATAGCACTTTAGCTCTCTAAATTTAAACTGCCACTCTAGTTCTCCAATCCAATTGTGAGACCCTCAGAAAGCCCTGCTTAGCTTCTGCTTAACCTGAAAGGCGCTGAATTTATCTCACCACCAAAATACACCAACTAATTCTTCTAGGTGCCCTTATTTCTGATGCTGGATACTGATACCCTGAACATACCTTGAAGATGCCAAGCAGCTGCAAATGTGAGCATGGAAGATTCTCAAATCAGGCATTCTGATGCTTTGCTTTTCTGTTGGGATTAATCTCATAGTCATCCTTATATGCCAATAATTCATTCAGATTTCAGCTCTTCTGTTGTCAGAGGAATGGATGTCAGGTTATCTCTGAATAATTCACTTCTCGATCATTTTTTAGTGGGTAGGAGATTTGCTTTCCAAATCAGACACACAAGTTAAGCAAGGACCTGAATCTTTTCACTGGGATGTGGTATAAAAGCGAAACATTGTTTCTGCCTGTTTTATCAGAGAAAGGCCATTAGGAACAAGGGTTGAGATCCAGCTTTCTTCTGACTACCTCAGCAGCCTTTTCTTTTTCTTCATTGGTCTTTCTTACAGACTGTCTTGGGGGACTTTTTTACTATCACAATGCCTGCCTAAGAATAGGACCCCAACACTTTCTATGTGCAAGACATTACTAAATCTGGATTGACAATTTCACTGGAGAACAAGTACCCACCAATCTGCATTAGTAAAGTAAATACCACTTGGAAACTGGAGTTCTTGCTGCTCTATGTCCCATGTGCCTGAACTTTCAGTTCAGTACTGCCTGCTTTCAGGTTTATGTCACTGTTTCACTGTGATAAATAGAATCCCTGCAGCAGATAGGAGGTTTGTTCCACTCCAATTCAATACCAAAGACCTGCTGCTTTAAATGATATGGGATCAAGTGTGGTTCAGGATCACAGTTTCTGGGACTGTCACAGAGAGAATCCAAGCAGGTGCAGAGCAGTTTGCAAGCCCATAGCCTCAGCAACGGGCTCCTTCAAACAATTATTTTCTTTCATTTCCATTCAACACCCCTTGCACACCTGCAGCACTTAAAAATATAGTTGTAAGAGGATGGAGAAAACTATTAGAGGACAAAAGGAGTTTGTTACGAGTGACCATAAATAGTGAATTAAAAAAATATTCTGCTAGCCTTAACATGCCACACAGAATATAGATTAAGCCTGGAAAATCAGCTGTTGCCAGGATTGTCTGGACAAATGGCATTTAGTTGAAGTGCAGTCCACTATATAACCTCTGTAAAAATATCAAATCAAGGATTAGCCTTATCTGAAATTTAACTTGCTCCTGATCTAAAATGGTTACTCCACAGAAGAATTCTGGATAAAATAGATAGATAATATCTATCAATAGATATTGGGCTGCAAATAGAAAAGAAAGAAATTAAAGTAACTTTATTAACTTTAGAGGTGTTAGGGAATACGCAGATTTTCTATTTTTAAATGAATTTCAGAGAAAAATATGTACATATTATTTCCATAGCTGCAAGGATAAACCCACAGTTAAGAAAAACAAGAATTCCTGTTGCAGATTTCCAAGTTGTGCACTGAAAGTGAGTGACCATGAAGGGGAGCACAAATAACTGAAAGTCAAATAAGATATTTGCATAACATTAGCCCATAACAGCAAATGGGAAATGTATTTTCAAGTGTAATTATTACAAGTCAATTTGGTTGAACAATATTTGGGGAAAATATTATTTTAAAATAATTTTTTTATTTAGTTTTCAATATTTAAAGTACCTTAGAATCTTATTTTATTTATACTCTAATATATCCTCATAATAAAAAGAATAGATAATCTTTTTCATTATACCTTTAACATTTGAATCACCATATAATTTCTTAGATATATTTTGTATATAGAACCTATATGCTTAGTTTCAGACCAGAAATTAGACTGGGTTTTGACTGGTTTGGTTGGTTATCAGGGTTTCTTTAGTGGATCTACCAACCTTTAGATATACATAAACTGAGCTAATATTATCATATTGGTTTGCAGTTCCCGGTGAGGTAGAATAGACAAAACATATTTCAAGATGAAATGATGAACTGAAAGTTCTTATGAGAGATACCTTCATTCTCTTGCTGCAGAATTTGAGGGTGTTGTTTTCATCCAGGGTTTGACAGAGTATTTTCTTTTTGATTTCATCCTGAAGAAAACAAAACCATTTTTATATTTCCATACTATGTCATGGGAGACGTTGGCAACCCAGACTGGTAAGTAATGTAGCTGACTTTAGTGCCATGCCTTAACTGAGTTAATCAGTTTGGGCAGGTTTACAGTCTGGGTCGTGAACACATACTATGAAGTATGGCATTTGAATAAGTCGGTTTTTCACAATAAATATCACCATCATACATAGCTTGTGAAATTTAGAGAAAAGGAAAAAGCAATTGAAAAAATGTCAGAGAAATGTTCCAAAGATGCAATTGCTTAGGCCATCGTATATTACCTAAAGATTAATAAGATTTGAGGTTCCTCAGTATTAAATAGCTATTATTCAGTACTTCAGCATTGTCAAGTTTGATATCTAGTACTCTGTAACAATGCAGAACAAGAAAAGTAAGCTGAGTGCTGCTGGAAATGGGAGGAAACTCAGCTTTTAACCCTGGGGTGTTATATAAGAACTGCATCACTCTGCCTGTCCAAGCTCTGCTGGCATCAGCTGAAATGCTGCAGGAGGAGCTATCTACCACCTTGATATCCCGTGTAAATCCATAGCTAACAGCAACCACATCCAGAGTAAAATAGGTCTGCTCTGCAAAAAAGAAAGACTCAAAGCAGCCAAAAGTGGAAGTAGGGCAAAAGCATTTGACAGTTCATATTTAACAAACTGCATGTAGTGACTTTTTTTCCTTGAAATTTAACTGGTTAGATAAAGAACACATAAATTTATTTTTTTTTTCATATTTTGACCTTGTAGAAAACGTCAGTAACATTTGCAAATGACATTTTATTAACAATATTGTTAGCCTAGATTGTTTTCATTTGAATAATTACACGTGGTAAGTGTGGGGAGGTCTATCTTTCTGTTTTCTAGTGTGCCTATTATAGAATCACAGAATAGTTAGAGTTGGAAGGGTCCCTTTAAAGGTCACCTAGTCCCACCTCCCTGCCATGGGCAGGGACACCTTTCACTAGACCAGGTTACTCAGACTCCCATCCAACTTGGCCTTAAGAACTTCCAGGGATGAGGTACCCACAACTTCTCTGGGGAACATGTTCCTGTGTTTTACCATCCTTATTGTAGAAAACTTCTTCCTCATATCTTCTGTAAATCTACCCTTCTTAAATTTAAAGTCATTGCCCCTTGTCTTGTCACTACAGGCCCTTGTAAAAAGTCCATCTCCCTCTTTCTTGTAAGTTTCCTTCAGGCAGTGGAAGGCTGCAATAAGGTCTTTACATAGCCTTCTCTTTTCCAGGCTGAACAATCCCAAATTCTCTCAGCCTTCTCTCACAGGAGAGGTTCTCCATCCCTCTGATCATCTTCAAGGCCCTCCTCTGGACTCGCTCCAGCAGGTCCATGTCCTTCCTGTGCTGGGACCCCAGAGCTTGATGCAGCACTGCAGGTGGGGTCTCACCAGAGCAGAGCAGAATCCCCTCCCTCTCCCTGCTGCCCACGCTGCTTTGGATGCAGCCCAGGACACACTTGGCTCTCTAGGCTGGGAGTGCCCATGGCTGGGTCATGTCCAGCCTCTCACCCAGCAGCACCCCCAAGTCCTTCTGGGCAGGGCTGCTCTCCATCTGTTCATCCCCAGCCTGTGTTGGTACCTGGGATTGTCCTGAACCAGGTGCAGCACCAGCACCTGGTCTTGTTAAACCTCATGAGATTCCCATGTGCCTGCTCCTCAAGTCCCTCTGGATGGCATCCCATCCTTCAGATTTCTCAACCACACCACTCCACTTTGCAGGTGTCATTTGTCATCCCTCTGTCATTAATGAAGACATTAAATAACACTGGTCCCAGTACAGATCCCTGAGGAAAACACTTGTTACTGATGTCCATTGGGACACTGAGTCATTGACCACTAGCCTCTGGTTGTGACTGTCCAACCAATTCATCATCCACCACACTGTCCATCCATCAAGTCCTTCCCTCTCCAATTTAGACAGAAGGAATTTGTGGGGGACAATTTCAAAGGCCTTACAGAAGTTCCGATAGATGAACAGATTCATATCTATGATAGACCCATAGCCCTTCCCTCATCCACTGATAAAGTCACCCCATCACAGAAGGCCACTACATTGGTCAAGCAGGACTTGCCCTTGGTGAAGCCATGCTTGCTGTCTCTTATCACCTCCCTGCCCTCCGTGTGCTTTAGCACAGCTTCTAGGAGGATCTGTTCCATGACCTTCCCAGGCACAGAGGTGAGACTGACAGGTCAGTAGTTCCCAGGGTCCTCTTTACCTTTCTAAGAGATGAGTACAATGTTTCCCTTTTTCCAGTAACCTGAGACTTCACCTGACTGCCACCACTTTTCGAATATCATGGAGAGTGGCTTGGCAAGTTGGTTCTCTCAAGACTCTGGGATGCAGCTCATCAGGTGCCAAAGGTTTCTGTATATCCTTGTTCCTCAGGGGGTCATGAACCTGATCTTCCCTTACAGTGGAGGGGAACTTCCTTTCCCAGTCCCTGTCTTGCAGTCCATCCACTTGATTACATACGGCTTCTCTATACTTAATACAGCTGTTAGGTCATAGATAAATGTTAATATTAATTTATTTGCTGTTTAATGTGTCTGTATACTCTTAAGAAAGCATCTGCGTGAGTGTATGGGTATGAGAAATTATCAGAACAATAATTTGTCCAGTTGGTCCAAAGTACTATTGTCTGGGATTTTTATTGTTAGGGGTTTTTTCTGTCATGCATTTCCCAATGTAAAAGAAGCAAAGTGAGTGGGCACACAAAATTATACACCAAGACTTTCATTCTACTGTGAATAAAACAACATATTTGAATCTTGGAACAAATACAGTACTGAGAGAAGTGTATTTACATATTAAACCAAGGGGTTATTAAAACTGTACAGAGAACAACACAAAGACCAGGGTTTTTTAATAGTATTCTAACATATAGGAAAATGGGTAACAATGAAATTGAAAAAATGTTACGGCGAAAACAAAAATATCTTTGATGTTGAATGAAAAACAACAAATGGTTTTATTTGATTATGACTAGGAACTCATGGAGTTTGTTTACAGATCAGAGAAGATAAAAATTGTGTTAGTACTGATCAGTATTGTAATGCTAGCATATTGTGTTGATGAGACTGAGATGGAAATTAAGTCATTAGATTGAGTGAAATGTGTTTGACTAAAACCTTGAGTCACTTATGACAATACAGGCTCTAATCAGTTGTAATACAGTCCTGCCAAAGAGCTATGTGATCACTGATCTTGGATGTTTGGATTAGAATAAATATTCAAAATTATATTGGGGTGTGTGTAATTTATACTGTTTCAAGCTCCCCCCTTGGCCTCTGCTCCCTAAAATATGTATCAACATACTCCATACTGAATTTTTTTGCAAGGAGAAAAGCACACATTGAACCATTGCCCCGACAAAAGGTGAAATAGTGAATCTCTTCTAATCCTGCCAGTATTGTTACTGAGGAACTGCAATATCACAGACTCAGTGTCTGCCAAGGAAACTTCTGTGATAGTACATGAATAAAAGACAATAAAGAGGCTATGGCATCAATTTTATTTAAATATTTGAGAGTGATTAATACAGAGAAAGGCAGTCTACTAATGGTTTACCCATTTGTAGATTAAACAAAGGCTCATTAGCTCACACGAGACAGTTTGGTTTTATTTTTAGCTACAGTATGGCTGGTGCAATGCCTCTTCTTTTAGCATTTTCATTTTGCATTACCTTCAGTCCTGACATGAAAGTTAACATTAATCTGCCAACTCATTCTGATTGGATTGCTTTGGAAGTCACTCCAAAGTCACAATGGCTAAATGGGATGAAGCTGTAAGACAGAAATGCATTGCAGTTAATACCTCTGCAGTACTGAAGCTAAGCCAAGGCCAGCCCTAATTCCTGAAAGAAAACAAATCCACAGTAATCCATCCCTTAATTCTGAACAGAGTGGCATAATGCCAAAAAATATAAAACATGTATTCCTTACTAAAACGCTGCATCTTATTCCACCACGGTTTCCTTGGCCTTTTATTCATGTAGTTTGAGGTCAGCGAGCAGCATACATGTGAAGGTGTTATCTGTCCTGACACTTACAGCATTCTAGTGTTCTCCTGAAATAAGAGGACTTGGGGAGAGAATGGTTGCTGAAACAAATAATTTCAGGTTTTGTTGCAACAATTAGAAGGCAAAAATTAAGATAACTCCTAATTCCCTCCTCTCAGAATTCCTCTGAGAATATTTTCAGTCATTTAATCCATCTAATGTCCGTCTGGCTAAAACTACAACTGGTATTGGTTTTTCATAGTCTGGGTCAAAATTTGGTTCTGCAAAAAGCAAGGATGATCCCATTCATGTCTAATTAGTCTCAGTTTGGAGATTTTTATTAGCATGCTGATTTTAGCCCAAACCTAGACTGTGTTACTTAGAACTTATTCTTCCCTAAAGTGCTTTTGTGATGATAACTTATTGTGACAAAAAGAACCAGTTTAGACATTTCTATCTCCATCCAAAAATGTGTCCTTATATAGAAATAAGCCTTAAAAAATATCTTACTAACATGAAATGTCCCAAAGAAACAGATAATCACATTGGGATGAATTAGGTAGCTAGAAAGTATTTCTAGAGGTTAGGACTAATTTAGAACCCCTTAGGATGCCTTTGCAATAGTCTTTTTGTAATGTAAGCCTCATAAGTTATTAAAATATGTTTTTTCAACCTTACATCAAATCAAAATATGTAAAGAATTTGTTCATTACCTGCTCAGAGCTGAAAAACAAGAATAAAGGGGTGAAATGCCTCACTTGTTTCAGCGTTGGCAGGCCTTGCTGTGAATGAAATCCTTGTAACTACTGTAAGGCCTTGAAGATGCACATAACCTCAAAGTATCAAGTGTTTCAAGAAATTATTTTTAAGTTGCTTAATAGAGTACTGGAAAAAAATCTGTTTTCAAGCATTAGAGATACACATACAGAAAAAATATTTTTGCATATTATTCTTTCTGAATCCAGTTTGAATCCCTTTCTCTGACACCCAGTCAACTTTGTATTATTTCTGCTATCTTTGGTAAGACTGCCAGATTGTCGTCATTACAGGAAAGAAAATAAATCTGTATGGCCTACAGAACTTTATATAAGAGTACTTACTGCAAACATTTCAGAAGGAATCAAAAGTTTCCATGACTTGACTTGACATGACTTAAATTTGGTGCAGAAAGCTGAACAAAGCTGAGCCTTCCCTTCCCACCGTGTTTTGACACCTGTGGTACACTTGAGTTTGGTGCCATTTTCAGTACATGGCTGGATGACTGGAGAGTGGTGCAAAACAGAAAGTAGCCACGAGCCAGTCCTTCAGTTCTATGTGGTGACGTGGCCGAACTTGATGAGAAAAGAAATACAGTTTCATGTACAACCTGATATTTGAAACCAGCATGATCAACACATCAGTACCATGCTGGTGAACCTGTTTGCTGCTCTTCAGATGACTGTAACTGCAGCTCTGTGGTAGACACTCACCTATGTATATGTATATGTATATGTATATGTATATGTATATGTATATGTATGTAAGATGAAACTCAGGCCTATTGTTAGCATCTACTTTTAAATGTTGAAAACCCCACTTACCTCCAGCAAATGCTGCAAACAATTGATTCACAAGTGAACTATAAATAATGTTCACAGCACAGAGCCTGTGCAACATACTGCTTTAGTGTTACTGAATATTCAGAAGCTGCTGCCTCTGGTAGCTATATACGTCATGCTCATGACAGGTTTAGGCTCCAGTAGCCCAGAGCCTAAGATCTGGCGTGTGTTTTGGAGCTGGAGTATTTGCAGATTAGTGAATACCAGCCACAGGGCCAGGTATGATGTGGAAACTTGAAAATATAAAGTGTCTGTACTGATGTTCCAAATATTACTGTAAAATAATATCAAATATATATTCTGGGAGGAGATGAGGGGAATGACTGACAAATGTTGCCAAATATAAAGCAGTTTAGGCAGCTAGAGGCCCAGCCTCCATCATGTGCAGGACTTCTGCTGTAGACAAATTTTTGAAGGAAAGGCTGCAGGCATGGAAAATGGATGAAACTGGGTTTAGCAAGGATGGAATTTAGCAGAATAAACTGCTAAAATGTTCATCAAAGCAAGTGTGGTGAAAGGGCAGCTGCATGTTTCAATCGTGCTGCTTTGTCTCCCTTGAAGTTAGTGAACCAGGCCTTGTGCTGTTTCCCTGTACCCTCCCCTGCAGAGTCAGAGTGCTTGGCTTGACATGGTTCTAGGACAGAAGGATCTTCCACATATTTCAAGCCAGAACAATGTAGTACGTCTCCAGCACCACCATCACAACAGTACAACCTTGCAGTCTGTTCCCTATTTGGTGGGAACAGAACAAGAAGAAAATGAAACACATGGGTTAAAAAAGCTACCCGAGCCTGGTATACACAGGGGTAGCTCAGTGTCTGTTCAATGCTTCATTATCCCCCATTCCAGGGAGATTTATTGTCTTGGAGGCAGAAGCATATGAAATCATGGAGGTAAGAGTCAAGTAGTGATGTGGCTCTCTCTTAACTATGCTACATCTCATATACTAAATTCCAACAGAACCTGGAGTGTTGTGGTGCTAAAATTTCAATACATAAATCAAGCTACAGACTAAATATTTCAGGTTTGAGCATTTGTTCTGAGGAATTCAACAAACAAAAGGCATAACCTTCTTCTGATTATTCTCTTTTGTTAATATTTGCCCAGGCAAAGCTGTCTTGAAGATCACTCAGAGATTGCTGTCAAAACCCAAGGTTATAGTAATATTCACAACTCATGTGATAAATGATGTCTTTACTATATGGGAATGAATAATTGCATATAGAAACACTGTAATTTTGAGTTACAACTGGTAAAAATCTCAGCTACTGCAGTCCACTCCAAATTTTTTAAATGTTTTTACTTTCTTGTGGTGCTGCAAAAATCCCTCCATACGTACTATGGGAAAATGCTGAAGCTGATTATACAGAAATGCCACCAAATGTGTAAAGGCTTGAATTGCATTATTTTGATCTGAATCCCAAAAATGTATAAGTGCATTCTTTTGCTACCCTGTTATAGCACCTGTAATTGAAATTCCAGGCCTGTATTCCAGACTATTTTTGACCTCTGTAGTAAGGACAAGAAGTTTGAATGAATATAGAGTCCTGACTTGAACCTTTACCCTCTGCCTTACCACATTCTACTCATTATTCTGTTTCAATCTGTCGTTAAGGGATTCTCCCATCAGCTTTCAAATATCTAAGCATTACATATAAAACTGTGCGTGTTCAAATAAAATTAATCTCCAATGTGCCACTTTATTTTTAGTGTACCAGTTGCTAACCGAGAAAAATAATGTTTGAGCTGTTCTTCAAGTCAGTGAAAAGCTTCAAATATTCTCCCCTGAGATTTGTCAGTTGTGGGGTTAACATTTGCAGAAGGAGATTTAAAATCTCTGCTGATTCTGGCTGGCAAAGGATTACAATACAGTCTTTTCACAGAAATACTGTAGATTGTTCATGTTCTTTTGGCTTTTCTAGGGCATGGTTGAGGACTCCTAAACCTGTTGTTTCTTACAGGATATTGAATTTTGTTAAATTATGGCTTCAGTGAGGGCTTTTGAGGTATTTTTAGCAGAAGTGGAAAAAAAAGAGGTTATTAAAAGGGCAACTAGCAGATGATTTGGCAGCATTACACGTAAAGCATAAGCACTGTCTTCTTCCACTGCTGTTTCTTGCTGTTCATGTTCCTCTAACCAAAGTATGTCTGATATTTACATTGATCCATTTAATGTCACAGAAAGGGAAGGCGAAAGAAGACCTTTTTTTTTAATCACATTTTCTTAGATAAACACTTAAAAATTTGATGGCAAAAAACCATGTAGACTGCTTGAGCAAATATTGTAGGAATATTTTCAAACAGTTGGGATTTTAATTAAAAACCAAAGGCATTTGTTATGGTTATTCATGACATTATTTCTGCATATACCTGAAATGACTCCACATTTATACGGTTTGTGTAATATATCCTCATATTGCAATTACTGCAATGACATAACCTCAATTAAAAGATGTCACACAACAACAGAAGAAAAAGACTTCTGTCTAGAATATTAATAAGTGGTGCTAGTTATGGGAAAAAATTATTGATGTTCACCAAGGACTATCAGATACTTTGGAAAATAACCTGAAGAATACCATTTCATTTTCCTTTCATTCTTTTCTTACGAACAAACACAGGAGAAAAAAACTACAGGTCATGTATTGCAAGGTAATTATATAGAAAGCTAGAGATTTTGAGGTATTCACATAGACTCTCTGATTTTCATTTGAAAAAGTATAATTTTATTGAGATTTTGTTTGCTAAACATGAGGAATGTGTTCTAGAAGCACCTGAAATATGTACAGTAGTTCAAGTTCCTCCAGGTGCTTTGGACAAAACAACTCCACCAGACAGACTCCTCATCCCCTGAGCCTTCAGTGATATTATGTGTGTATAAGATACCACTAAATTACTATAGAGTCTTCCAGTGGTTTAGAAAACTGTGTAAGATCTTGGCACGAGGCAGCCTCCCTGGTGGTGACCTCCTTAGCACCTCACATGGCTGTGGTTCAGATGCAGAGAAGTGGCTGAAGAGCAATGCCTGCACAAGCTAGTTCAAAACTGCAGAGACATAGAGAAGGGCTTAAAGAGGCTTGAGACTAACTGGAAAATCAATGAACATGAAAGGATTCCAATACTATCTGACAGATTTTATTTTTCTTTGATGAAATTACAGACTCTATTAAGAGGATGTAGGATTAGCTATGGTAAAAAATTACATAAAACCCTGTCAAAGTTTTATCTGTCAGTTCGATGATATCAATTAATTTAAATGCTAAGATCTTTAATGGGTGTTTTCTATCATGTAAACTGATAGATGTAAAAAATTAAATTAGAAAGTTATTACATAAATGAAAGAGTTGCATTTTGGTATAAAATGCAATTAGATGTGAAGTGGTATTTTGTTGAGACAAAAATGCTGTAAAATCATAGATTTATTTAATCTGAAAAAGAACTTTAACATCACTGAGTCCAACCATTAACCTGACACTGCCAAGTTCACCACTAAACCATGTCCATAAGTGCCACATCTCTGCATCTTTTAAATACCTCCAGAAACAATAACTCTGCCACTTCCTTGGCCAGCCTGTTCCAATGCTTCAGAACCCTGTGGGTGAAAATTTTTTACCTAATATCCAATCAATGCCTTCCCTGGCATAACTCGAGGCCATTTCCTCTTGTCCTGTCACTTGTTACCTGGGAGCAGAGACTGACCCTCAGATGGCTACAACCTCCTTTCAGGGAGTTGAAGAGCATGATAAGGTCTTTTACTCCAGGATAAACAATCCCAGTTCCCTCACTCACTCCTCATAGGACTTATCCTGTAGACACCTCATTAGCTTTGTTGCTCTACTGATTTCCTCTCACTGTACTGAAATGCAATTTCATTTCCTATCAATAATATTCTCTAAAGTTTTTAATATAGAATAATGGACCTAAAGAAAGTTTTCTTAGTATTAATTACTATAATAGTTACTAAATTACTATAATGAGAGAAAACTGTCATTGCACTTGTATTTTCAGAATTGAAAAGAAAGTATACGTTCAGTGCTACAGAACTGTATGCTACATACTCAGGTGCTAGAAAGATTTAAAGGTAATAAAAGGAGCAGTAACAAAACATTAAGACCTGAGAAAATTGGCATTTATTAAAGCTACTTCAAGTGTTGATTTTGTTGTTGCTGAGAGCCATTCCATAAAGGCCTATTAGATATTTGTTAATAACAGATCACTTTCCTTAATATCCAGAATTTTCTTTGTACAGACTTTTTATTATCTAACTCTCTGTACAAAAGTGGAGTAAAAGACTCCACATTCCTAAAGATCCCAGTGACAAAGACTTTTGGAAATACATAAAAATAAAAAGCCAAGCTTATCTGTATACCTTAATGATATACAAAACAAGAATATCCCACAACTCAAGGATTGGAGTGTAAGGTGCTGCACCAGGGTCGGAGCAATCCCAAGGGCAAACATGCTGGGCAGAGAATGGTTACGACCAGCCCTGCCCAGAAGGACTTGGGGATGCCAGTGGGTGAGAGACTGGACACAACCCAGCAATGTGCACTGGCAGCCCAGAGAGCCAAACGTGTCCTGGGCTGCATCCAGCTCTGGGGGCCCCAACATAAGAATGATGTGGACCTGCTGGAGTCAGTCCAGAGGAGGGCCACAAATATGGTCAGAGGACAGAGCACCTCTCTAACATGCACAGACTGAGAAAGTTTGGGTTGTTCAGCCTGGAGAAGAAAAGGCTCTTTTAAGGAAGAGCTTATTGCGGCCTTCCGCTACCTAAAGGGGGGTACAAGAAAGCTAGAGACACACTTTTTAGAAGGATGTGTAGGGACAGGACAAGGAAGAATGGCTTTAAACCAAAAGACTGTAGATTTAGAATATATATAAGGAAGAAATACGTTTACTGTGTGGTGGGTGAGGTACTGGCACAGGTAGCCCAGAGAAGCTGTGGATACCTCATCCCTGGATGTCTCCAACATCAGATTGGATTGAGCTCTGAGCAACCTTGTCTAGTGGAATTTGACCCTGTCTATGGCAGGGGGCTTGGAACTACATAATATTTAAGGTCCCTTCCAACCCAAACCATTCTATGATTCTATGACTTGGTTTCTTGGCTTCAGAAAACTTTTTTATTATGAACAGGAAACACAGGAAACATTTATAGTTATTTTCTTTCTCTTTGTTTCTTGTTTATATCCTACATGGTGGTAAACCTAGATCTGGATTCATTCCAGACACCTTAAAATCCTATATAAATCTTGCTGCAGCAACAGAAGATGTCAACTAGCTTTCCTGGAAATGGCATGCCGGCATCACATGCAGCTGTCTAACCATGTAGAGGGCCAGGATTATCAGAAGTGAATAATGATTCTGTTACCCAAATGAAACCTCTCCATGTGTCAGACAGCGGGTAAAGCCATATCCTCAAAATCAATATCTAAATATGTCAGAAGGAGCATACTTAACATCTTTGGAAAATCTTATCATTTAGGACAAGGACTGCTGTTAGGCAATGACAAAGCCAGTGAGTGTTGTCTTATGATATATTGCCTTTGCCCTACAGACCTCATCCTGTGAGGAATGTTTGCAAAGATCCCCGATCAGATATTATTTTCTTGTGCCACAAAACTACTTGAAAATACATTGTGAGGTTTCATAACTTAAAAGATGTTCCATAAATTCATCTTTATGATTTCAGATTGTGGAAAGAAGCATGATTCTTTCACTTATTTTGAGTGAAAAGGTTTGAAAATGTATGTTGTTTCCTTCTGTGTCAAAGTGATACTGTAGGAAAACACTAGACAGCTGAACTTAATGAATGGTTGAAAAAAAATCAGCTCAGGAATGGTCAGTTATAACTGTATGTCTCATTACCTCTCAAAAAAAACCCTGAAAAGTCAATTACTCTGTAATTCCATGAAAAGCTGACTACTTTTTTTTCAGGAATACCTATGCGTTGCACTGTGAATGCCAAATGTGGCAACTTCAGTACAAGCAAACATGGAATCCCCTGTCACTCATTTCTTTCAAGCCAATCTAAGAGACAACACATGCCAAATGATCCTTCTGTGTAATGTGTAAGAAAAAAAACACACTTTGTGCTCCTAAACACTATCATTCAGATTTTTATTATGCAGGAAAAAGTGCTTTTGTAGAAATAAAACCATCACCACCACCAAAAGACCAAATGATTCAATGTGTTCTATGCCATTTTTTTCTGTGCAAATTCAGTATGCCAGATAGGGAAGAAAAAACTTTTAGGAAAGGAACAGGCTATTTCATACAGAACCTGCACTTTCAATTCACACAATTTTTTTTTTTTTTTTTTTTCAGAAAGGACAATTTTATATCTTAAAGAATTGGAAATGGATTCAGGAATGAGATCATGCAGTAGAACACTCTCAATTTCCCTATAGAGCTAGACTAGGAAATGTGAAATGAGTAGTTTTCACACCCACTTACTCAACAGTTGTGGGAAAAGTCTCCACTGCTCACAGTCTTTAGCCTCTTTGTAAGACCATATGTTTTTAAACAGCACCAAGAATCTCAGGTTTTTAAAGGAGAAATAACAATCCAGGATAGCAAGTCAGCAACTCATAAGTGTTTCTGGTAAGCAAGAAGTCATATGTAATGTTATGCCTAATCTTTCAAGGTCATAATATAGTAGGACATTGATGTATTTTCTGAAGTGGACCCAGTAAAGAACATTCGTATTATTAATAAGCAAGATTCTAGAAGTATATGTGTGAAAAT
The DNA here is from genome assembly GCF_041296385.1 of Aphelocoma coerulescens. Lineage (NCBI taxonomy): Eukaryota > Metazoa > Chordata > Aves > Passeriformes > Corvidae > Aphelocoma > Aphelocoma coerulescens. Next base: position 37,991,002 of record NC_091019.1, on the reverse strand, counting down.
ATTATACAACTAGTGATATATACTCTGAACCAGATTATTTGGAAACCAGCACAAGTTCACTTTTACAAAAACAGTTTTGGTAAGCTGAAAAGAATACAAGAAAACTAAATACAGAAAGGAAAGGCACTTGTTTCAGTATTTTTAATGCTGGTCTCCTTCTGCAGTGTACAATGGTGATTTTCTTTTCAGATGATTACTAATAAGATGGAGATTGCATGCCTCTATTTTTAAATCAAAAGGTGTGATTGTGTCCTTAAGGAATGACCCTGGATAGTGCAAAGAAAAGGATCCCCTCTGTGCAAGGACTGTTTTAGTTTCACTTTTCTTTTGAACATTGATGTTTCTTTATTAATAAATACACAGTCCAAGTTCTAGGATTGGATTATATTAGAGCAGGGTTTAGGAAGGGATACAGATTTATCTCCTCTTTTCACTCCAAAAAGTGTTTGTTTTGTTTACTCCAGCACAGAGGACTGAAAGTCTAACCATACTCATCAGCTGTGTGGATGGTTACTGGATTTGCTGTCTGCTGACTTGACTTAACTGTTTATTTTCTTGCACCAAACTGTCTGTATATGTCCTCACTTGATGAGATTGGAAGAAAGAAACACTGGGAATCTGCTGATTGAAGTCACTTGGTGTCAAAGCTAGTGAGGAAGTTGCTAAAAAATAACCTGTTTTACAGAGAAAAATAGAGCATAATCTGTCTCAGAACTGTGGAGGAGAACTCTAAAACTCAAGATGTGCTTGTGTCACCCCCAGAAGCAAATAGTAGCCCCTAAGATGTGTGGGAGGCCTCAGGAAACTGTCACTGGATACTTACGGAATTTACTGACCTTGAGATTGAAGAGAATACTGAGGAAGGACAAGATGCAGAAGGTGGGTCATAAGCATGGAACTCTATTATGCTGCAACAGGTGTTGCTATCAGAGCAAAAACATTTCCATTCCTCTGATTCCCACTCTGAGCCTGAATGTAATCCTATGGCCTGGCCAAGGTAAATAGTGCATAGATCAGGCAGACCAGGACAGCACTTTCAGCAGAGGGCAGTTGTATGAATAACATTGCTTTAAATGTCCACAAAAATAATTTATCCCTCTTAATTTACTAAAATGATCTATTTGTTTGACTAATTATTTTTGTGAAGAAAATCTTGTCTTGCCTTATGCCATAAAATCACCATGAAAGCGTCCTCAACTTGGTGTACTACACTATATATATTGCAAAAATATTCTCCACCAGTATAAAGAAAGGCTTTAAACATGTCACTCCTTATTAATATCACAGCATTAGGAACCAGAGACAAAAGGGAGGAGGGCAAGGACAAAATTGTTGTTTTATTTAGAAACAAAGTACATGGGGGAAAACATGTCTCACTTATTACAAGGCACACGGTGATGTCACATTCCACAAAGATTTTGGTGCAAGGAATCTAACAGTCTGTTAATTTTTATAGCACTTAACACTAACTGGAGCAGAAGGAAAATACAGTATTTCCCTTTATTGCTAAATATAGGAATCCCATGGAGCCTGTAGGTAAATTCTTGTTATCTAAGGAACCGCTCATTATTCAGTCAAGTCTGCACAGGAGGACAAGGCTATCACACACTTTTGAGATGCCTGATAGTGGCTGTTTAGAAAAGTCTGAGCCGAGCTCGTTCTTTAGATAAATTTCCTCTTCAGTGTGTTCCCGGGCAAACCACGGTCTGCATGTCAGCTCTAGGGCAGATGGCTCTATAACAGAGTGATACCTGTATGCATACTGTGCCTCCCACAGCCTCCTTTCCTTTAAAAAGAAACTTGAATGGTCAAGAAAGAAAACCGCTGCAGTGTAGTCCCAAGTTTTCCATGGTCTGTGTGGCTGGAAACTGAAGCTGCAGAAGGAGCCAGTCAGTCTGCCATGTAAGTGCAGCCAAACAATGGTAATGGAATCTCAATGCACTGAATTACTGTGTACATAATGGCACGCAATCTTATGTGACATGAGTACTCAGAGGAAAGGGTATTTTATTGATTTGGATCATAAACACCTTCTGGCAATATCATAATGTTGACAAGATATTCAATTCTGTACCCACATTATAATATACCCATCATATGCATTTTTTTTTAGTCAGAAGGCTACTAGTTTTTATGTAACGTTTTTGCCACACTTTTTTTTCACCTTGCCAGATTTATAGCAGGGTTACTTTTAATAGAAATTTTGAAAATTGAAATAATTTGTCGTCCACATATGTAGCTGAAATGAGAACAGAATCAACACCTTCAGATACTGATAGCTTATTTATCAGTGCTTTAAAAAAGTTATTTATTCTGATAGTTCATAAAAGAGTTTGATAGCAACTGCTGATACCAGGAAGCATGGTGTTACTCAATGCATACACATAAACCAAATATGCAAGGCAGAAAGTGCTGCCTGGTTGAAATCTGTTTCAGCTGTTTTGAAACAAAAGTATGAAGTGGTAAATAGACTATAGAGTATGATCTACTTCACTGTTTGCAGTTCATGGTGATAGATACTCCTTAATAACCATGAAAGTTGATGGATACTTGAAACATAACACCCAGTTTTCACTGTGCTTTCCCTGATTTGTCAAGATTCTGCAATCAGCAAAGGTTCAGGCATACATTTGAAAGCATACAGCACTATTTCTGCCTCCAGCATCTTCAAGACAATCAGAGCACTATGTGACTGCAGTTATTGACTACAGGACAACATCACTTGCAGGTTATTCAAAGTGTTTCAGGAAATTTTCTGTTCTTGTGTAATTTCTAGAACCAGAAATGGTATGGTACCATACCAAGCCTGCTGAACTTTAGGGTTATGTGCTGTAAAAAGAAGTTTAATACAGACATTTTGTAAAGTAGACAGTTCAAATATTGTATCATCCTGAAAGAAAGGTGTTTCAAGGAGAAACCGTCTTTTGGAGCTCATTTCCATCTTTTGGAGCTCATTTCTTAGATGGAGGGTAACAGTTGTCTAAAGACTGGAATAGTGAGATGGACTGTGCTGAGTGTAGCTAGACAATGAATCACTGCTGTGGCAGGGAGATTGAGTGAATTAATTTTTAGCGATAAACCAAATCACAAAGCAGAAAACTATGAAAAGTTGAAGATCAGTCTGTGGTCTGATGCGAAGAAGGAAGCAGTGATTTCTAAGTTGTCATGTTAGTCCAGTGGATTTGGGCTTTGATGCATTTGAGTAGATGCCCAAAAACCAACTGCATCTTACCCTGGGCCTAAATGCATAAAGACCTATACAAATGTTTAATATTACATAGATGCTGTAGACATGTTTAAGATTTTGACAAATACATGTCTGCTTCCCACTTCTGCATCAGAAATTGGGCATAAACATTGACTGACAAGCCATCTGACAGTAGATTATAGACTGAACGTCTGAGGGTTTAAATGTCCCAAGTAAAAAATTTCCCTGTCCTCAGAAGAATTGTAGAAGTTAAACATTTCTCATTCTAATGCCTCCAAGGATTGAAATGTACAGGCTCAGTTACCCCCAGCTGCATAACTCTTGTGTGAGTGATGATGGGCTCAGCCATCCATGCAATGCAGAGAGAGACAGTGCTCACATTACGCCACCACAAATGTGTTGTATCCTCATGCCTCGTGGAAGAGGGGAATTCAGTAACCAAAACTCTTCATAGCTAAAAGCTGACTGCTTGGCAAACTACTGTTTATGCTCTTTAGATTCTTCAGTTGTGCTGAAATACTAATGGGGATACTGATTCCTACTACAGGCATTTTAGAAATGATTTTGATCCTGGGAGAAAAGGTGCCCAACCCTTCCCAACATTGGAAGTGCTGTGTTGATTCAATCTTTTTTCTTCACTGGGCAGGCCCAAATGCACCTTTAGTGAGTGTTACAGGTGGAGTAAAGGCATTAATGCTTTGGGGATTAACGTCTGTTAACTTGCTAATCTGGTGAGGGAGAAGAATGATAAGATGCTGAAAGCACAGCTTTAAGAGAGAGAAGAATGCATTCTATTTTTCTCTCTTCATGTTAGTTTAAATTTCTCCCTTCCATTTCTACAAATAAAGCAGTAGTTTTAGCTTACATGTGTCAAAAGACTTGGTGCAATGATTTTTTTAAAAGAGGGTATTTTGATACTGCCTAAAAATATTTTAACATTCTATTTTCATTTTTAATTAGTACTGTTCAGCCAATCCCAGTTTATTCACAGATTGAAAACTTTTTTATTCTATTTTTAAGGGAACCAAGAAAAATCTAAAGAAACCAAATAAATTTAGAAAAATCTAAAATTGATCTCTGCCTTAACCTCTCCTGGTAAAGTCATGCAAAAAACATGGCCCTTGGGATAGCTACTAAGTGGGGTTCATAATTGTAACCTGATTCATATTTTTTGCATATAAAAGTTACAAAAAGGCTAAGAACATTGGGTTATATAAAAATATTGAGACATGTAAATATCTTATGTCTGGGCTGCAGTTAAGGGAGAGAGAAAGGAGCCTCCAGTGAGCCATTCATTCCACTTAAAAAAATTAGTTGCTTGAGACTTGCAGAAATAATTGCCCACCCCTTTCTCTTCTGCAGAGATGGACAACTAGCTTAGAAATTACACTTAATTTTCCACTGATGAAATGTGTTACTATGGAAAAAAAGTAGAATTAATGTTCAGTTTTTCTTGTAAAAACTAGAAAGATCGAAGTGATCAGAGTTTGAGAGGTTTCTACCCTCTTTGATGTAAATATTTCATTATTTTTCTGCTTGTCGTACTATTTCTGTCATCTTGTTTTAGGTTTCTTCAGATTGGCTGTGAGTTCTTGGCTGCATACTAATACAGCTCAAAATTAGGTCCCATATGGTTCTGGACACCACCCAACACCAAAACCAGAAGGAAGGGTTACTTCTAATGGGGGAGTTTAAATCTATCCCATACTCAGAAATCTGAAAACATTCAGACTCAAAGTTCTTTTTTGTCTGGGCTCTACTTAACATCAGAAATCTAAATGTAAAATACATGACAAGAGGAAGACAATGCAGAGAGAGGAAAGAGTGAGTAGGCAGGATTCCACTCTGCAAGGCCAGGAATAGATTTGCTGCTGTTAGCAGATCTGCCACTAAACACAGCACACAGTGCTGTAAATATCACAGCATGGCACTATCTGCGTCTTACAAAAGATCACACCAGGGCAGTACTGATGTGGTCTCTGTCCTGTATACAGCTCCAGTGACAAAAGGCAGGAGAGTTGCCATCATGCCCATACATTTTATGCTGCAGAAAGAGTGCAAGATATTTTTATAGCTGTCTGGTTTCCCTCTTTTCCTTTAGGCATCTTTCCTCAGGCAGCCTTCCAAATGCAAGGCCATCAAACAAGAAAAATAAACAAATAAAATAACTGGATCAGCACTGCACACACAAAACCTAGGAATTTTAAAGAAACAGGTTAGAAATATGGGGTTTGCATAGCTTGCAGTTTGAAAGGTCAGAAAGCAGCTAAAACCTGGCAGCTAATCCCCAGTGCTCACTGACAATATCCTAAACCTGCCTTTTAATGCTTTATTCTTGAAAGGCATATAAAATAGGCAGTAATTACAAAAAGTTTGGGAAACTCGACATTCTTTGCTTATTTTCAGTTTTTCTTCAGTGATGCTTCATTCAGGATCAAGCTTTTATAATCCATGTGTTTTGCAGGCACATGGAGTGAAAAAGTTTTGCACAGTTCTTCAAAACAAATTAGATAGGACTAAAATGATAGACATCATTGACTATGGTGAAAGCCCATTGTCATTGGCCAAATTGGTTTTAATAGAATTGGATCCAGGTAAGAATTTTAGAGGCCAAAACCAGCATTTCTCCAAGATTTACTGGGAAGTATGCATTGTTGCTATTGTCCTCTCTTCACTGCTGCCCATGACTCATCTTCTAGAGCACTGCAACTGCTGGAACTCCAGAGATAAATGTTTCCAAAGCATTTTGTGCATGAGTGGGAGGACTGAGAGAATCCATAATGCTGCACTCTTCTGGGAACACAAGTATTGCCAGCACTAGGATTAGGATAGATGGGAATTATTAAGGCCAGCTGATTCAGTGTAGGATTTCCACTCTCATCACATCTCTGAATGGACACATGTTCTTTTTGCATGGCTCATAAGGTTCATGCAAGGGACAGTATCACAACCCCATTTATCCTGAGACTACTGCTGTGACTAAAGACGGGATTTTCACTAATATAAGGCAATGTTATGTTCGTTTTTTTTCCTGGAGCAACAGAAAGAACCAGTTAGCTAAATGAAGATATTTGTAAAGACTATTGGATTATAGAAGGAACATCCTATATGAAAAGAGATGAGAAGTGGACAAAAAAAAGTGAGGGAAGTAAGCTAGAATGGGAAGTGGGATGGTAATAATATTAGAAAAGAAGATGATTTAGTTATACACGACTAGGAATAGAGACGTCTTAGGAAGGCCAGAATAAGGGGAATAGTAGCATTTAGACACCATCACAAAAGGGAGAGAAAAATCTGGAAATTCTTTCTTAGAGGCATGAAGAGAAATCACAAAGAAAGAATGAGATGTGAAATTGGGTAGAAAAATTCAGGAAAACTAAATAATTCAGAAAGCCTTTTTTATTGTTCAAGGTATCTGAGTTGTAGGTATTAATGCTACACTGTGAATCCTACTTTGCATCTTATTTTGCTTTTCATGTCTCATCATGTAGAATCTTTCTGGTACTCAATACTTCATTGTGGCACTGGGAAAGAAAGAGCACCTATTTTGCTGCTGATCCCAACCCCACCAGTTATTCTGAATTTTGTCAGGTTTTTGTATTTGTGCTCTGTCTTCGTGCACTGCAGTACAGTCTTACCAGAAAGCTGATGGTAATATGTAGAAAATCTTTCCATAGAACTCTGCATCATATGTACCCTGAAAAATCAAGGCTTGAATGTTTCTACGTAATCATATCTAACCAGGACTCTGTCACTGAGGTAAGAAAGGAAGGCAATGAGAACTCATTATTTGAGACCTGATAGACTTTGGCATCTCTACAAGAATGACAGACTTGTTTCTTGAAGGGCAGAAGGTCATGAACAAGCAGAAGATGGATGTATAAGAAGTATAGAATATATAAGAATATAATATCATATTAATTCCACATGTCAGAGGAATTACACACATTGATCCACCAGGAGAGGGAGGAAGAAACATAGACTTTCTGCAGAAATATTCATGAAGTAGGAAACACAGTGGATGGTGTTGCAGAGTGTAGGGTGAGAGGACACATAGCTGAGGGAGATAACAGGAGGGATAATGTGTGTTTCTAGATTAAAGAGTACAGAACTGATTAATTAAGTGGGACATGCAATATTGCACAATGGCATTACTGCAGGCAAAACAGAGAATAAATTTCTTGTAGGTTGTGATCAGCAAGTTGGGATTTTCTCAGATTTTTAACTTAAAATGTGCTATATTATTCTTGTATCAGGGAAGACAGTACAGATCACAATTGCACTATCCTCAGTAAAGCAGTAAAAGATCCAGTGTTCAAGTGTTGTGGGTTAGCCCTGGCTGGAAGCTCAGCTGCATAGAATCTCTTGCTCACTCACTCCAGTGGGATAGAGGGGAGAATTGGAAAAGTGAGGACACCCGGGGGTTGAGATAGGGACAGTTTTATATGGAAAGGGAAACAAAACCTGTTTATGCAAGGAAAGTAAGGCATTAATTCACTGGCAGGCAGCTGTTCAGCTGTTTCCAAAAAAGAAGGGCTCCATCATGCATAAGAGTTACTTGTGAAGACCAGTGCTCTAACTCCAAGCATCTCTCCCACCCTTCCTGCTTCTTTCCCCAGCTTTTTATTACTGAGCATGACATCATACAGCATGGAATACTCCTTTGGTAAACTGGGGACAGCTGTCGCAGCTTTCTTGTGTACCCCCAGCCTAATTGCTGTTAGGTTGAGGGTGAGAAATCACAGAATCACAAAATGGGTCAGGTTGGAAGGGACCACAGTGGGTCATCTGCTTCAACCTCCCTGCTCAAGCAAAGTCATGCCAGAGCATGTGGCACAGGTTTGATCCAGACAGTTCTTGAATACCTCCAGTGAGGGAGACTCCATAACCTCTCTGGACAATCTGTTCCAGTGCATGGTCACTCACACAGTAAAGAAGTTCTTCCTCACATTCAGGTTGAACTTCCTGTGCATCAGTTTCTGCCCATTGTCTCTTGTCCAGTTGTTTGGCAGCACCAAGAAGGGCTTGATGCTGTGTAATCACTGCTCAGCAGTACAATAACTAAAACAGTGCTGTGTTTTCCATACTGTTTTGTTCACAAATGTGAAAAATAGAAACCTACTAGCTGATATATATGAAGAAAATTGCCCTTCAGCTCTGTAAAAAAAATAGGGTCTCTCCATGTTATCTTTTTATTACAAAATGTTGGAACTTATTGAGAATTAACTTGGCAAACAAAGGATCAGGAGAGGAAACTTAGACATCTACATGTGCAAGAGAGGACTAGCAACATCCTGCCCTTACTGTTTGAGCATGCTTTTTTTGATGATCTGTGGGGAGCTCTCTGTCACACAAATGGAGCTTCCTTTTCAGTATGGGTCTGGAACTGCCACCATCAATATTGCCAGCTCTCAGAGCAGTGATTGTCACGCAAGGGGGGAAATGGCTGAAGCAAAACCAACCCCTTAGCACTTCTCCCCTCTGCACTTGCCTTCAGGGATGCCTTGGATGAGTGCTCAAAGATTATATAACCTGGCAGCAGCTCTTTAGGCTGGTTTGTGAGCCTACAATATCTCCTATAGCTTGCTCTGAATAAAATGGATGTGCTTGCTCAGAGTTATTTAAATACTGCTGTCATGGATGTAGCTTCTCTCAGAAGCCAGGCATCATCAAAAGTTCACATTTTTTACTAATTAAAACAGTTTGCAATAATTAAATTGTATGTGTCTGTGTTTCTACTTCAAAAAGGCTAAATAGTTGGCAAGTATCCTAAAGCGGGATTAGACTGCAGACCAGCTCAGACAATGCTTCCAGGCATCGAGGATGTACTGCAGAATCAGTTTAATAAAGTCTGATTAGATTACTTTCTCCAGTCAATTTGAAGCACTGTGGCCATGGGATAAATCATCTTTCTATCTCACCACACTGCTCTTTTTCTTTGCTAAATCATATTTTAAAAGCACTAAACATATTTTTAAAATATCTATTTATTTACAGATGCAAAGAAGCATAACCTCATGAATTCCCTGTTGTCCCAGTGCAATTTAATATTATATCTCAGTTGAAGGATCGACTTTGCTCCCAAAGTCGGTACTCAGGTTTCCCTTCTTTATATATATTTTTTTCTCTACATAAATAACCTTGTTAGCATTACAAGGAAACAGTCCTGAATCTCTTATCTTGATGTGTCAAGACAACCACTTGTATTGAAAATAGCCATGAAGTTAGATGTTTCTGACAAATTACTAGTATAAGCACAGTGTTGGACTCCAGAGATTTGTGTTAACATGTATATGGATCTGAATATCTATAAACTTGATTTATTGCATGCTATGTGGAACAAATAAAGAGTTGTTCAGAATGACTGAGTCTAGAACTCCTTTGTTTTAGTCTTCAGTGCTTACAGCACCAGAGATTGCATTTTGCTCTTTTCCTACCTAACACCATGACTAGTAGAAGCTGTACTTAAGGATTTAACTCAACAAAAAACATGCCTTCCTCTGACCTCTTCTTATGATGCTGTAAGAGACCTTGGCAGCCAGTTCAGCTCCTTGAAAATACATTATTCCAGTCTGGTTTGCCTTTCACCAGTCCGTGCCCAGTCAGTTTTTCAGTCTTTTATGTGGTCTGGTCTTTCTTATGTTGATACAAAAATTCTGTTGTATTGTATACATTTGCATTCCATTTTCCATTGGAATAAAGAAACATTTCACCTTCTTACAAGGTTATTAGTTCTATAAAATACCATATTAAGAAATAAATATTGTTCCCCATGGGCTCTGGAATAACATTCAGTAAAACTACTTGTAGTACCTGGAGGTGATAGGAACATACAGTGTCCAAACCAGAGGCCATCTTCTATGTCAAGGACCAACCCTATGAAATGCTGCTTAAGTTTCTGTCTCGTTGTGAACTTCCAAACAAGGATTTTCAATGGTTTGCAGACTCATTCAAGTGAAATGGCCTAGGATGATCTTAAAAAAATAATTTTAAAGTTGCATTATAATTGTCTACTGTCACAAGAATGACTACTTGTGATTATAAGCTTAATACATTAAGCTGATAATTTAAAACAGATTATGCCTGTGTGGTCTGTCCATACGTTCTTGTGTTCATACCTTCTAGTTTATTTTCTTCTAAGATTATTAACATATAATTTCCCTCAAATTGCATTTATGCACTGTTTTCAAACAGGTGAGCAACATATGGAAAGACAAATGAGGGGAAAAGAAAGAGAAGCAAAACCTTTCCCTCATATTTTCTGGGAAGTCCTCAAGCACTAGATGGGGAGCCCTGACACATCCTGTTAGGTTGCTGCTAAAATTTTTTTAAAAATCAGACTGCAGCACTTGTGGTGGCTTTTTCAATAAGCTTTTTGCAAGTTTCTCACTTGGCACTAGCTACCATTAATAGCTGGTGCACAGTAAATAAGAGATATATCTCAAGCTTCTACAAAGAGATGCAACAACCCAGACATATATATAGTTTGAAAGCCTGAGATGTCTAGTCTGGCAAACCATGCTTCCTTAATTTCCTTTGAGAAATTCATTCTCCTGTGAAACCTTACAAAAATTGAACACTGATGCACTTTGAAGCCAGGATTGGTGGGGCTTATCTAATTGCTAGTGAAATGTGACTAGATGCTGTTAAAACTTGGTTAAGCCTTACAAACCAACTCACTCAGCAAAACAAGTTAAAATAATCTGGATAGGAGCCAGAAGAGATGAGACAGGATTATTTAAATCTAATATGTGTTAGAATACAGTTTAAGTCCTCTGACCCTAATCACTTTCCACCAGAGTACATCAAATTAGGATCCTGGGACAATTTACGTAGGAGTCTGAGTAAATGTACTAGCTTTGCCCTACGGAAGAATTTATGGAAAATTCTTCCATGAAAAAACATGGATAGCCTCATATTGCTTTCAGAGGCTATCTATATGCATGAGAAAACCCAGCATAAAAACTGCAGCCCTGGTTCTGATCCTGAAGTATAAATACAGTGAATGAGGAGTGAGATGTGCTGCACCTTTAACAGCCTCTGATGCTGCTCTTTTTCACATTACCTCATAAAGTTAACTCTGTATAATAATAATTACTGTATAGTTTGCAGGTTTTCATTTTCTTTAAGCATTCTCTTAGAATTCTATTTGCTTTCAAAACTGCCTTTCTCAGCTAATGGCCTGGAAAAAGCTGAGGTGGGCTTGGATAACAGGATCCTCTCTGCTGTGCATTGTTAGAGAAATGTCAATCAGGTCATGGTAATGACATTGCTTTAATGAGGGAATTGAAATTCTTGGGAGAATTCTGACATGGCAATACTCAGAAGTGCTTTGGACCTCTCCAATTGCCTCTCTTACTCTAAATAAATGGGGTGCCTTGTAGTAACTAGAGAAGATCATTAGTGCTGACACCTGGGATTGTTTATTTGGTATGGTTGCATTTATTCCTGTTTGTTCTTGATAGGGGTTATTAGATAGGTTGGAGGCAAAGTAAAATATATGTCCATTTTTTCACTTTGCTTTACCTGATTTTCCAGTTTTTCATTACTGCATTTATTTTTCTTGGGGTGTTCAGACTAACACAGTTCTCAAAGCAGGACTGTGAACAGCTTGCCATCAACCCACTTGCATAGAACCACATTTCTGATCATTTAGTCATATAGGTGTAAATAAATAGTTCAACATTCTACTGTGTTTAGGTCATGGAAAAGTAGTCAGATAAGTAAGCAATTAGATTTACAGGGATAGTTCCTGAGGTACCTCCTAGCTGCTTTCTGCCTGTTCTGTATCACAGGAGTCAATGCAGCTAGCTTCTTCCAATTTAGGAATATTCTATGAAGCACACCAAAAATAGAAGACCAGTTGAAATAGCTATTACCTGGATCTAATATATCTCTTTAAGATTTACATTGTATAGTTAAAAAAAAAAAAGGCATAGGAAGATTTGTGATCTATTTTGATACTGATTGAAAGAATGCAAGATGATTTTTCAGAGCAATGAGTTCAAAAAGCAATATATGTTTAGAAGACTAACATGTACAGTGGTGCTATTTTAAACTGGCAGCAACCAAATGTCTCTGCAGTCTTTGACTTTCTGAATAAGATGAAGTTGCTCATCTCTGACAAGCTTTTAAAAAACAACTGCAGATGTGACAGTCTGTTTTGTAAGTAAACATTTTCTGTTGTCTGAGTGAAATCTCTTGCAGGGTAACAGAACTATGGAAGCATTTCTGCACTCAAAACAAAATGCCAAGAAACTCCTGGCTTTTTGCCAGAACTGAAGCATTCTAGAAAGAATTTCACCTGAGATACTGCAGTGGCAGCATTTACTTTTGTGAATGAGAGCTACTATTTCCACTTAGGAAGCAATTTCCATGAGCCTGTACATTACGGACTTTTAAAAAGGTTCCCTATCCCCTCACAAAATCCTTGCATTTCTCAATAACTAAAGTAACACATTTCTCAATGATCTAAATAATATACTAGAGATGAACAAATCATTTGATCATAAGGCCACATATCAATTTTTATTTATAGTCTCACAAGGGACAAAACTGTTTACCCTAATCAGTATCTCCTATTGTTCAACAGTTCTTGCTATGCATTGATGAGGCTGTGACTTTAAACTGTCTCTAGATCCAAATTCATATTTATTTTGAGGCTTAGACTAGAATCCATACCAGAATCAGACATAGTACCATGACAGTGAGTGTAATTAACATCAATCATCTGTTTCAGGTACCTGTCTTATTTCAATACAACTCCTCTTCTGGAAGCAAGAAGTCCTTCACAGAAAAAGAAAACAAAGTTTGGCTCAATGCAATTCAGAACTGTGACTAACCACATAAAGCTGATGAATTTTCTGCTGCAGTGGTTGCTACAGTTCATCTCCAGCCAGGTAAAGTAATTCTTCTAGCAACTGCAAAAATAATACTACAAAGATTGCTGTGTTCCCTTTACAGAACTGAGTAAAGGCCTATTGGACTATGGTTTTTACCTATCATCTTCTCCACAACTAGATTTATACCTAAAGCAGGTAATTAATTGTACAACAAAAAGGGTTCTCATAGGAAATAACTGTTACATTGTAGAAAGCTGCAGTGTTTGATGGGGAACTTCTCAAATCTAAAATTACCACATTCAAGAGATGTCTTTAACAGTCAAGGTGTCAGGACACTGCTCGGTCTCAGCTGCTAAATTAATTTCAGCCCACAATAGCCCCAGAAGATACCCAAACCAGGAATTTTTTAGCTTTCTCTCTTTCTTCCTCTCCCTTTCAGAATTCTTTGTGATTAATTCCTAACAGAATAGGTCCAGGTGGACTGGCTTAGGTTTATTGACTCTGTTGTGATGGCCTTTCTTATGTCTGTGGTTTCTGTTTCAAAACTTCAGTCCTGTTCTTCTTCCTCTTCTGTCTTCTTCCCATGTTTGTAACTAAATTTATCCTTTTTCAGGAATGTATGGATGTTACTTTCGATTATTACAAGTTTCACAGTTCTTTGCTGACTGCAAAGTGTCTCCTTTGAAGTTCTGCTTTAAGTAGTTAGAAGGTTTTAGGGGCGACTTGAAAGCTCAAGGTTCTGTTTACATATGGATGAGCAGAACTGAGGCCCAGTCTTACCTGATAATTATATATGGCATCACTTGGAAGGAACATATGTAGCTGTGTTGAGGGTGTGCCTCTACTTTCACTATTTCTTTTATTTTGAAAGCATAATTTCTTTCTAATGGCAAAATCCTCACCCAGTAATTGAATTGCAGTTATTTAAATAAAGGAAGATATTAGATTTTGTTGCAGGAAATGAAACTTTTTTTCATCCTGTTAATTTCTTGTACTTATCTGACTTTGTAGATCAGATGTTTTAATTCTAAACTCCCCACTGTCCATAAAGTCATCTTGGATGAATAAAAGAGTCAAAACAGACATTGTACCTTAAAATAGCAAATTGTCACAGCTGGAAAATGTTTGTTGTTTCTCCTCAGCAGTGTGAAAAGCAGAAGAGAGGGAAAAACATCAGTCTGTTTATTCAAGCTGCTAGTAATCTCAACCTTGCTGCTGTCAATCTGTCCCTTCCTCCAGTCAGAGTATCTGGCAGTCATAAACACATATTCTTCCCTTTCAAAAGTCATATCTGGGCACCCTGGCAAGAACTGCTTGCTGACAGGCAGAAATTATCCAAGGATGTGATGTATTTATCATGATATGCACTTTGTTCTAGGCGTGAACACTCTCAAGACAAGAAGTGGAGTAGTTGTTTTCTGGGAGACTCATTACACATGTCAGAAACTGAACCTTAATTCTGTGTCTTTGGATTTTTGCTGTTTAATTGAAAACTGTCTTTCACAATTGTTTAATGTTTTGAAAAATCAGGGAAATCAGTTGTAAGCACAACGCATTTGAAAATAAATATGTGGTTATTGACATGGTATATAAACTTGGCTTTGGTGTACCTTAGGGTTATAAACAGGGATTAGAAATAAGCAAGTGTACAGCAACATGAACAAAGACTGCCACAACAGCACCTGTAGGACCATGCTGCTTTGGTAAGACAAAACCTCTCAAAGGTAGGTATAATAACATTGCACTAGTATTCCTTAGCTGGAACTCTCACATTTTTAACAGGATACTCTGTAGATGCAGATAAACAACTCTGCTTACTGGCTGAGGAGGTACAGGCAGTGGAGAAGCAGGCAACAGATAAAGAGTGCACACCTTTTTAGCCAATCACTTTCACTAATGCATGGTATGTTTAAGAAATCCTTTTACCATAAGCTTGCTTGACACAACCTTAAGACTTATTACTAATCCCTCTAAAGGATTTTTTTTCTTGATTGTCTAATGAAAGAACTCAAGTTAAGGGTACTGAGCAAATTAAAAAATGAGGCAGGCTGAGGGAAGCAAGCCAGAAAATCACTGATGAAATACAGGGGCTCAAGAGGTTTTCAAGTGGGATCATTCACAAGGGTAGGGGAAATGGTTGTTTAAAGCATAAGAATAAAGATCAGTTATGCAACTCCATGTTTTATTGCCCAAATGCAGCTTTAACACCATCTGCTCATAGTATTCCTTCTGCACTTTGGGAGAGGACTACCTTGGTCTCCCGAGGAACTGACCCATGTCCTCCAGTTCCAAATGTAAATCTCCACTTCTTTTTTCAGTTGAGCTACATGGATCTGGCTGTTTGAGAAGCTTCCACATCCAGAGAGCTGAGAACCATATTCTATATTGAATACACCATTTTTACTACTGACTGACATATTACAGCACCACTTCCAGCATCATCAATAGAAAATGTTCTTCCTTTGTACTAATTCGAAAACATTCAAGCTACAATAAAAGTGTATATTTGTGGTGGGTTGACCCTGGCTGGATGCCAGGTTCCCACTAAAGCTACTCTATCTCCCCTCCTCAGGTGGACAGGGAAGAGAAAACATAACAAAAGGCTCATGGGTTGAAATAAGGGCGGGGAGAGATCACTCACCAATTACCATCATGAGTAAAACAGACTTGACTTAGAGAAATTAGTTGAATTTATTACCAATCAAAATCAGAACAAGATTATGGAAATAAATGCAAAAGGACTTTTTCCCCACCCCTTCCTCCTTCCCAAGCCTAACTTAATTCTCGATTGTCTACCTCCTCCCTGCCAGCACCGCAGGGCAATGGGGAATGGTAGTTACAGTCAGTTCTTTGCATGCTGCTTCTTCTGCTGCTTCATCCTAAGGAAGAGGAGTCTTTTGCCTGCTTCAGTGAGCAGCAAAGGACAGGAAAGTTTCCCACAGGAGACTTTTGTCCACAAACTTCTCCAGCTGAGTCTTTCTCATGGGTTGCAGTTCTGCATGAACTTCTCCAGCACCGGTACATTTCCATGGTGGGGCAGTCCTTCAAGAACAGGCTGCTCCAGCATGGGTCCCCCATGAAGTCTCAAATCCTACCAGGAAACCTGCTCCAGCATGGGCTCCTCTCCCCACAAGTCCACAGGTCCTGCCAGGAGCCTGATCTAGTGTGGGCTTACCATGTGGTCACAGCCTCCTTCAGGAATCCACCCTCTCTGGCATAGAGTTCCTGCAAGTGGATCTCTGCTTCTCCATGAACTCCCATGTGCTTCAGGGGTATATCCTGCCTCACCATGGTCTGCACCACGGGCTGCAAGGGAATCTCAGCTCCAACAGCTGAACCACCTTCTCCTCCACCTTCTCCGCTAACCTTGCTGTCTGCAGAGTTGTTTCTCTCACATATTCTCACTCCTGTCATCTCTGGCCACAATTACTTCTGCACAATAACTGTTTATCCTTCTGAAATATGTCCTCAAAGAGGTCATGTTTCTGATGGGGTCAGCTAAGCCACTGGCAGGTCGGTCTTGGAACCTTGGGCTGGCATTGGCTCTGTCCAACATAGGGGATGCTCCCAGCAAAGCAAAGAAACCACTCTTGTAGCCTCCCCACAACAAAAGCCTGGCCACACAAACCCAATACAAAATTATTGATGGTTAATTAAGGATGTGGGTTTGCAATACCACTAGCAAGGTAAAGCATATGTCTAAAGAAAGAAGGTCAAAATTTTGAAATTAGGCATGGTGATTCAAGTGAGGAAATGGTCAAATCAGGGCAGTAGGAGTTTACAACGCCAGGCTTTAAAATTCACTTTTGCAGAACTATGGGTTGATAAGGTTTAGCCACCACTACATGATACAGCAGTGAGAAAAATTATCAAGACAAGTTCTAAAAGGGTAGGCTGTGTCTGAAAATGTGCCACACAAGTTAATGAACAATATTCAAAGAGACACTCTAGAATGATGATTTTAATATTTGTTGTAGACTCAATATTTCAAGGTCAACAAAAACCACAACGGCTTTCAGCTTGCTTTTAGAGATTGCCAAAAAGGAAAATCTGTAGTTAAGTGTAGGTAATAACAACCAAGATGAGTTTGCTGAAAGCAATGAAGACTGCACAAAGTGCGACACACTGGAACTACCAAAAAAGTTTAACTTTGGCAATAAGCAACACTGAAAAAACAGCCACAATTACTCCTATTCAAAAACTTAAGGATTCATTTATAATTTCTTCTATCCTCTCAGATGCATGTTGTATGCCATTACTAAGTTCTTTTATACTTCTTTCAGGCACTTCTTTTTGTGTCAGGTTTAAACACATTTGCCATTTTTGATTTGTCTTTGTTTCCATACTCTATCACAGGTGACAGGGAATTTAGAGGTAGAGAGATTTTTGTGAGTTTTTTTAAAGGAGGAATTTTTTTCAAAAAAAACCAACAACAAATATTTACTTCCTATCTTTTCTCCACTTCTATTGGCATATTTTATGGAAACAGGAGGAGTATAGGTTTTTCAGGACACACAACTTGAGGAAAGCTGTGGTACCAGGAGTACCACACATAAATGTGGATTTTTTTTTTTTTGTAAGAAACCTTCTGGAGAGACTGTAACTGACATGCTGGTTAAATCTAAATGTAGAAAAGGGCAATAGCAGGCAATGAGGTTAAGCAGAGATCTAAAGATTAGTGGAAGCAATAAACAGAAGGCTTTTAAAAATGAAAAAAATATTGAGAGTCTGGGAAGGAGAAAGATGTAGGAGCTATAAAGTACAGAAAACTAAAAGGTGCATTGCAAATAGAGCTACAGATAATACTCCAGTACATATTTGTAAGTCATCAGAATACTAATTTTAATGTAAATAACAATAAAAGGCTCAAGAACTGGTAGCGGATGAAGTAGGGAAAATAAATATAGCTAGTTTCATAAAGTAATATGTTTGCTGAAGTAATTTTTGTATTTAGAAAAACATTTAGTAATAAAAAAGATCAGCTTGAAGAGAATAGAGAAGGCTAATGCAGAATGATAATATGGAATTGATATTATAAAAATACTATTGAAAAATAGTTTTATGATGTTTAAGTAAAGTTCAGAAGTTTGATATTTCACAGAAGATTTAAATGAGGGAAAATAAGGCTTAAAACATATTTATAGCTTTCGTTTCTGGTTTGGGTTGGGTTTTTTCCTCTTTTAGATGATCTTGGCTTTGAGCAATTTTCTAATTCAGAAATTTAGTATTCTTAAAAATACAGTTTATTCTAAATGAAAAACATTTAAGAGATCATGATTTTGCTTCAGAGTGCTTTTTTTTAGACTACAGAACTAAATTTGGAGTCATTTATATGGTTGCAATTTATTTTCTCTTTAATATCAGTATGCAAATGAGTTTTGCTCACAGAAGGAAATATAAGTAAGAATACAGAAGAAGAATAGGAGATAACTTTTCTGTTCTGAGATTGTTAAGTGAACACTGATGCTAAATTAATGAGCTGATTAAGTGGGTTCATTATACTCTCTTTAAGAAAGCCAAGGAACATTTTTTTAGTATATACAAATTGCAAAGTTGTTTTTTACATCAGCCCTCTTTTGGAAATAAATTTGAGATATATTCACCAGTGTAAGTAGGAAACATGGTTCTGAATTTTACACAAAATAAAGGTTAGGAAAAGCAGTGTTTCTGAGCATCACAGACCACTGGCAAGACTGTTCCCACTTTAGGACCTTGAGTGATCAGCTTAGGGCCTACTTTTCAATGTCTCCCTTCCTAATACAAACAAAGGTGTCTATATTGTAAGAGCTTCATGACCTGTCCTTGTCTGTGCGTTCATGTACACCCACACAGGGTGGATGATGTTTTAATGTTCTGTAGAGAGGTATATTTAGATGATCTAAGTGTTCTTCAAATGTGTAATAGGGATTGGGGCCACAATTTTTTTGTGTGAAAAAATAACCACTAAAGCAAAAAGCTCTTCATTGTTTTGATAAAAAAGCTGGTGCCCAACTTAAATCCCAGCTGATAAATCTTTGCATTCTCTAGCTTGTTATTATTTCACAATGCAAAATAGAAAAGAACTGCTAGTATAAAAATTAACATTCAGCCTTATAATGTATAAAAAAATCCAAAGCTTTTCCCTAGAAGTACTTTCTCTGACTGACAAGTGGCCCAGAATTTTGTACCATTTAGTTATTTATGGAGCTTTTGAAGGGAACTCCTTTGGTTTGTTTTATTTTGAGGACCAACTCCAAGTAAAATTCCCGAGCAGTTTCACATTTGCTTCATACAGGTGCAATTACACATACTCAAACGGAATCAAGCTGTCTGTATTTCTGGCTGAGTAAATATAGTGCAAATGACCCTGTGCTCTTTACCATTTTACATTCCGTGGAGTTGTTCAAGAATTTTCACAAGAACTCATGTGCTGTATTTCAAATCCAGCCAGCAACTGAGCTCCATGCAGATGCTTGTTCCCCCTCTGTGGTACAATGGAGGAGAGAATCAGAAGAGTGAAAGTGAGAAAACTAGTGGGTTGAGATAAAGACAGGTCATTAGGGAAAGCCAAAGCTGCATGTGCAAGGAAAACAAAGAACCAAAGAATTCATTCACCACTTTCTATGGGCAGGCAGGTGCTCAGCCATCCCCAGGAAAGCAGGACTCAGTCATGCGTAAAAGTGACTCGGGAAGACAAACACTATCACTGTGAACCTTCTCTCCTTCCTCTTTTTTGACCACTCTTTATATATTGAGCATGTTGCCATATGGTATAGAATATTTCTGTGGTCACCTGGGGTCAGCTCTCTCAGCTGTGTTCCCTCTGAGCACCTTGGGGGACCTGCAGTCCCCTCACTGGTGGGGTGGAATGGGGTGGGGTGAAAAGCAGAAAAGGACTTGGCCCTGTGCAAGCCCTGCTGAGCAATAACAAAAACATCCCTGTATTATCAATACGGTTTCCAACACAAACCCAAAACATGACTACTTACGACTTACTGTGAAAAAAATTAACTATATCTCAGCCAAAACTAGCACACCATTGGTTAGAATCTAAGTGTGGCAGCTAAACTTCTCTCTTGTAGCCACTTGTCTTACTTTAATATCTTTTCACACCAACTCTCAGAGGGCCATGCAAAATTTGCAAAATTGCCTAGTTTTGTGCTGGCCCTGAGAGCACAGTATCAATATTTAATTTCCCCAAATCAATTCACTTCTCTGCTTTGGACACCACAGTGGTTGATACTGGTTCATTCATGTTTAAAAGGCAATTCTTGTATCGTTTTCTCACTTCAAGGAAGGTTATGTAAGAGAGTAAAAAAAAAATTACATGGAGGAAAAAGATTTGGTCAAAAGTGAAAACGTGAAAGCCGCGTGTCAGTTGTAGCAGAAAGAGGTATTGAAGGAGTCAAGAATGGTAATCTAAAGGAAAAGAGAGAAAGAACATGATGAAACACTGTTCCAAGGGAAGCATGAGACATAGGAATAATCTCAGCAGAGCAAGGGTGAAGACTTGAGAGGCATAAGAAATCAGCTTGATTGAAGTCAATGACTAAACTGAGATGTTTAGACATCTTAGAGTCTATGCAGAAAACTGGTTAACAACATTAATGATGTTATTCTCATTGGTGACACAGGAGAAAAATAATTTTACTTTCGAAACTATCTATATTTCACAGACATCCATTTATGTATGTAGTATTGTTGTTACAGACATATTTTAGACAAAGAAGATAATACCTTACCTCCATAGAACAGAATACTCCAGTAAAAAGATTTCAATCTGATTACAAACAATTTACTAGATTAAACTGCACAATTACCAGAAAGAATTGAGAGTAAAAAATATTATGTAAATGAACAAAATCAATTATGTATTTATTGATTTCCTTTTACTCTAATTTTTCACCAGTTAAAACATATTAGCCTCCTTTGAAAGGCAAAATGTAATGTGAAAGTGAATAAGTTAATCTTTCTCTATTTCCCTCTGTTAATGTGTGGTTCCCATCTGCATTAAGAAAATGGGACCAACTCAAATTTTCACAGCACACTTCTAGACAAAGGACCTCTACATTCTTTTGCTTGCTTAGATTTTCAATACAATGAGAAGAGACAAATAATAACTAATTTTGAGTTGAAAGGATAAAAACCCAAGTCCTGCCAACTGGTGGATATTTTGACTCCTTTGGCAGAAGGAATCAAACCTAAGATGTCCAATAGGATGGAGCCTAATACAGAACCACATGGAAAATCGAATTTTTAATAAATCCAAAGAAATCTTTCAGTACATCAGCCTCATTGTCCAGAAAAAGATTGGAAAAAATTTCTAAACAGCACATGTTTGTTTTCCAACTGTCTATTAAAAAAACCATACTTGTTTCAGGTGTCCATTGTACAATGCATCAGCCTAAGATTTTTTTACTAGGAGTCATATAGAACATATCTGTGGATTTATAATGACTCCAGCATAAAGGAGAGTTGGTTTGTTTGGTCATCTGTCCAGAACTACTTTTTTTCTGAAATTATCAGCTACTTACTTTAACATTTCTTGGTAAAAATTTAAAGAGTGAGGACCTTCTGAGGGGAAGAAAAAGAATTTTTGTGTGAGCAAAGTGTTTCCATGAAGTTTAATTTGGGAAGTTAGCTGAAGAAGTTGATAAATAAGACTAACTAGGTCCACATTGATGTGGTGTGGATAGGTGTGTGCCTGTCCACATGCACATACACATACATACACTCACACAGACACACAGAAGTCATATGGAGATAAAGCATGTCTCTGCATGCCCATCCCTTACCAACAATTACTATTTTTTTCCAGTCTAAATAAGATTATTTAAATAATGTGTCTCTTTGAGCCTCTAAGTTTGCCAACTCAGCAAATTCATAAAATTATGAATTTTTCATATTGAATTATGCAAAACTGAAGACACATTATTTGTAAGTTTGAATAGAATTATTAATTGGTAGAAATATTTAACCTTACATTTACTGAAGAACTACAGATGTCTGTTATATATGCTGTACTGCAAAGCCTTTCTGAAGGATTTTATAATTATACAAGTTTGTTGACTGGCCCTGGTTTGAAAAATAAGTTAAAAATCACTAAGAAGGAATAATCATTTAGAAGAAATAATTAGTCTATGTTTTCATCAAAACCATTTAGATTTTCATGGGTTTCAACTTTAACACAGGATGTCTAACATATTTGAAAGTTTTTGTTTGGCTATTGTATTATGAGCTCTCTGATAAATTTCTTTGACAGTGAATTTTATTTTTATTATAAACCCCATTTTTTAAAACTCCCTTATCTTAAGGAATTAAGATTTTCATATAAAATCTTAAAGAAGAGTAAATAAAAATCTAATAAATTCAAGGACTTTTAGATTATTACTGAAGTCTTTGAATCATATAAATTTTGGAATATGGTAAAAAATACTTTTATGGTTCAGGAAGTTATCTAACATATGTAGATGAACATTCAAGAAAAGATATGCTACATCATCAGCAAACAGAAATCAGAAATCAAAATATCAGAGAGAGGTGAAGAGTCTTTCCCTAAGTCCACATAGGATGCATGAACCATCTTTGCTGCAGGTCTTTCACCTGATGTCAGAAATAAAATACACTGGAGAGCAGAAAATTAAATTTTACATTTCTTAAAATCTGACTTGGAAGGGACCCAGAAGGATAATTTAGTCCAACTCCTGGCCCTGAACAGGATGCCCCAAGAGTCACACCCTGTGCTGAGAGCAGTGTCCAAATGGCTCTTGAACCTGGTCAGGCTTGGTGCTGTGACCACTTCCCTGGGGAGCCTGTTCCAGTGCCCAACCACCCTCTGGGTGAAGAACCCCTTCCATAACATCTAACTTAAATCTCCCCTGAAAGAACTTAATTTCCTTGGTTCCTGTCACTTGTCACCACAGAGAAGAGATCAGTACCTGCCCCTCCTCTTCCCCTCACAAGGAAGTTGTAACTGCAATGAGGTCTCCCCTCAGTCTCCTCCAGGCTGAACAGACCAAGTAACCTCAGCCACTCCTCATATGGCTTCGTATCAAGGCCCTTCACCATCTCATTTGGACACTTTCTAATAGCTTTACATTTTTATATACTGTGGTGAAAAACTGCACACAACTGAGGCCGCCCCAGTGCAGAGCAGAGGGGACAATCCCCTCCCTTGCCCGGCTGGCGATGCTGGGCCTGATGCACCCCAGGACACACTTGGCCCTCCTGGCTGCCAGGGCACTTCTGGCTCATGTTCAACTTGCCATTGACCAGGACCCCCAGGGCCCTTCCTGTGGTGCTGCTTTCCAGATTCTCATTCCCAAGTTTGTGTGTATATCCAGGGTTGTCCCATCCCAGGTGCAGGGAGTTCTGTATAAAGTGTTCTATATAATGGCCTGCAACTGATAAGAGTTCTTCCATGCTACTTATTTCATTTCAGCTCTTTGGAAAATATCATCTGAACTGAAGGGTTTCCCTAGTAGCTCCTGATCTCTGGAGTAGCTAAAAGTGCGTCAAGTTCTATGAAATATCCGTGCAAAATCCTTTTCCAAAAAATTGTTTGTTGGTGATGCAACAGGCTCCATGTAGCATTTTATATAAATGAAAAAAATTAAAACAAAAAGAAAAATAAAAATCCAAACCTGTACTTTTTCTATTTTCTATCTCAAAATTTTTCCGTTTACTCTTAGGTAGGGAGATCTGCTCTCACTGTAAAGACCTATTTTATTTGCTTGTAGAAAATCTGAATGATTTAGATAAACATTTTGAAGCCATGTTCGTTTCTCTTAGGCAACTGTCTCAGGATTTCGCTTTTTAAAATAAAACTATCAATTTACTACTAGCAAGAAAAGATGGTTGCATATACACATGCACATGATATCTAATTTCATAAGCTGTCTTATGTCTAGTGGTTTTGGTTTTGTCCTGAAATTTTGCAAACTGCTTTAGTACTTTTTGCCAGTCTTGAAGCTACAAGATACTTGTACCAAAAAGTGGTTTGCAAAAGGGATAGGGAGATCAATCCTAGTCTTCTTCATGTCAGTGAAAAAAAACCCACTCATTTCAGTTTTTTCAAAGTAAAAATAAAGTAAATAATATTTGAATGTTAAAAGGTATTTGGAATTAGATTGAGCAGTATCATTTTTTTAATTCATTGAGTTTATATCCGAAACAATTAATTGCATTTAAAGCAGAATACAGTTAAAAATTGCCTCTGGATAAGGAATTTAATCCATAATAATCCAATCATAGGTGTACCAATGCAATATATAGCCCTGAAAAAAAAATTAAGAAATAAATCAGGAAATATCAAAGTAAAACACAGTTCCATTTTTGGTTGCTTTTCTTTCTTTAATGTTTCCTAATGTGCCAAAGTTAAACAAATGTTGATAACACTCTCAAGGACATTGTAACAGGAAGGCTTCAGAAAGGTGACTCCAAAAAGGGAGGATTTTAATAATATTTAATCTGAAAAACTGGGATAAATTGAGCTTATCCCAATTTGTAAAATCATTTTAAATCTGGTGCACTGGAAGAGGATCATTTAATTTCAAGAGGTCAGGAGTTTGCCTAAATATTTATACTCTATCTGTATTTAATAGGTGACAAAGTTCGCATCAAAGGAAGTTTGTCCTTGTATATTGTAGGATATTGACAAATACCCAGGGCTGAACACACAGTTTTAGGTGTGGTTTTGCAAAACTCCTACAGAAGACTAATTCATGGTGTGATTTAGATCAGTTGAAAATATCTTCCCTTTTTCTTCAATTGCATGTAATTGATGTGCAAATCTCAAGTGGCTTCTTATACGAAGTATTCGAGTAAAAGGTTTGACTTCCTGATAAGTGAGCTGTTTTTAGGGATGACTTTTAGACTACAGTTATGGTCAAGACAAGATGTTATATAATCTCTTCCTTGGCATGTTCAAAATATATTCATCCTTTGAAGAAGTATAACAGCTGGTGTTTTCAAGATGTCAGCAAAAACTAAGATTCAAAGGGTCAGCCTACAATTGAGCTCGACACATTTTGTTTCCAGCTGCTGCAGCGAAATGGAGGGAAACCCAAGTGAGTCAAAGGGGTTGAATACCTGAAAAGAAATTAATTTTTTAGTTGATGCAAGACTGAACTTGTTTCAGATTTGCTCATGATTGGTTTTGATTAATCTCTGCTAAATTTTATAAAATTTTAGGGTACAGATGAAAAGAAGACAGGTTTTTGAGATGGTGCTCTTTTCTGCTTTTAGGCTGAAAACATTCATCAGTATTGTTTTCTCAAATATTTATCTTCCATAAAAAGGGAGAGGGAGGAAACTAGGGCATTGTTTTTAATCAAGCAGAAGCTTTATTATATTCCCTGAGGTAACAGAAGTCTGGTTTTCGTCCTGTATTTTCCCATATAAGGCAATGACTATGTTTCCAGGCTCACATCTTTTCCCTTTGATACTTAATTCTATAAACTTGTGGTGGAAATTCAAGATCTGAACACAGGTCTTAAGAAATGGAAATGCCAATATGTGCATTTCTTCAATTTGTTTTTTGGACGGACCCTATAGAAAGTTCTGTCAGAGACAAAAAATTGCCTTATTTTATCACATTTTTTTCTTCAAGTGCCCCTTCCCTTGCCAGTAATAAATAGCAGATTCTTAGCTTGCAGCAGCTTCCACCTCACCAAAAGTTAATCAAGAAACATATGTTACCTGTGTTGTCATAAGCAACAAAAAGACTATGAGAGCCTTTCTACTTTCTGTGCTGTCAGGCACAGGTTTAGATGAGATATATTGGATGTTGCTTAAGCTTGCTACAGGCATTTTATCCCAACAGCTCTCATCTGTTTCCAGTGAACCATTTCATCAAGGTACTATTTCACTGGAGTGTGAAGTGGCAAAAGTTATCCTCATACAAGCTGTTCAGTAGTAAATGTCATTTATGTTTAGGCTTTCATCATTGTTGTTTTAGTTTATGCATAATTACAAGTTTATATATCTAAATGTATAAACATGGAAGTTTTATAAGTTGTTCCCTGCAAAGTTGTGAAAAACATTGTTTTGATGGGAGGAACTTGGCTTGATGGAATGAAACAGATTTGGAATTCTGAGCTATTCTCATCTAAATGCAAACTGCCTACTGAAGAAGAGACTGCATTTCCAGAAAAGATGTGATTTATTTGCTGTTTAGTGCAGAACACTTTTTAAAAAAGTGTTTCTATTATTTACTAGACCAAAGGAGTTCTGAGCAATAAGCACTTTCTTCATTTGAAATGTTGCTTTTTGAATGTAGAGAAGTACAGATGTGAAAGGATCAGAAGCAAGCCACACAAACATGTAAATTCTTTTTCTAGTCTGTACCAAAACCTCTGTGCTCTAGTTTACTTACATAATGTTTCCTTTTCAATTGCTATGCAGTCAAGAAAAGACAGTCATAAGTATATTCACACACACAATAGGGTGACTTTACTCATGAACAGAAAAACTACATGCTTTTCATCTGACAAAGCTGTCTTCTGAAATTTCCTGTTCCAAGACTGAAAAAAATGGTGCAATCAATGGACAGAAAAATCCTCTATGATGCTTTTGAAAAAATTTCTCAATTACAAGAGGAAAATCACAACTATTGCTTCTCTCAGCTGTCTGGAATCCTCATGTTTAATACTCGGCCGTTCTTTTGTTTTTAAACACTAATTATATCAGACTCAACAAAGTTTATGTCTCTTCGTAGTGCATATCCTGTTAAAGTGTGTACAGTGACAGTGGAGCCCAGCAGACAGACAGCATTTCAGCAAGTAGATATTCACTGTACATGAGTAGATGGTACAGACTGTTAAAAGTGTGGGTAAAGTCATATTAGAGCCTGAATCTGTGGGGAGATAGTGCTGCTTGTCAATGAGACCTCATGAATGCCTCGTGGAAAGGGGGAAAAAAACCACAACATCTACCTTAAGTATCATGGGAAGGAAGTTAATATCCATAAACTTTCTATATATGAAAATACCCTCATACATGTAGGCTCTTAAAAAGAGTCATCTGAAGTATGTTCTGAATTTACTTC
This sequence comes from Aphelocoma coerulescens, assembly GCF_041296385.1. NCBI lineage: Eukaryota > Metazoa > Chordata > Aves > Passeriformes > Corvidae > Aphelocoma > Aphelocoma coerulescens. The sequence continues at coordinate 37,963,926 of NC_091019.1, read as the reverse complement.
ATGTTGAAATATGAGTCAAAAAGCAAGTAGCCTCCTGGTCTAGATATAACTACTGCTTGTCAACATAAAGAGCTATAAACTTTGGTGAACTATATTTGTCTCATAGATTTAAGCAAATCTAAGTGAAAACTGTCTAACCTATTTTGGCAAATCCGTCTTCTTTCATGTTAGCCACAAGTCCAGAGACCTTACCTGTCCCCCTGAAGAAATACTACTTTAAAGGAGTCTTTCTTTTCCATGCTATCATATGCTTTTTAAGTGGAACAGCTAGTGAAACTCTGAAAGTGGAACACATTGGAGCTGAGCTGAATAATAAACTAAAATTTGCTTCTAGCCAAAAAAAGTTTAAATTCTTTTTTGCTTCTTTTTTCTTCTAAGCTTCCATGTCTTTACTTCCTTGCAGTTCCCGAAGGACTGAAGATAATGGCCTTCAACACAGACACTGCAGAACGGGTAAGATGTCTGTAATGTATAATTCAGCTCGACTTCTCCAGTCTGTAGCATAAGAAATGGCACTTTTATCACCTTTTACAAAGACCGAGCAATCATTTATTGGTTGCATCTCCGTTTTTTTAATCATGTGTGGGCTAATCTGCATGGGAGGAAACATCGAAGGGAATGATGAATAGACTGGACTGTCCAGGGAATAAGGATTATTTATGAAGTTACTCCAGTTCAGTGAACAGTGTAATTCATGTCAAAGTGTGTGACTTAAGCCCAGTGAATTACAAACTTCACTCCAGGAGAGGATTTGGAGCCTGGAGTTCAAAGGAAAGCTGTGACAAGGCAGTGTTTAAAGTACATTTTCTAACAAACCTTTTCTACTGCATGCCTAAAGAAGCCACAGCTCCAAAACTGTGCAGCTTTTGGATCAAAGATACTATTTACTCTTTCCCACTATTTCACCATGTCACATAACTAGCTTTGTAGTGACAGGCAAGCTCATTTTTCTCATTAACAAAATGAAGTTTTAAAATGTTTCCAAATGAAGTGTCTGTGTGAGAAATTACTATAGATAAAATTCTGCAGAGAGTGTTAGCAGATTTTCTGGTCTATGTGATATTTTAGGATCAAAGATAGACTTTCATGGAAAAGCTTATCAATTTTGAGCATCACCCTATCACTTCCTGTTTGTTTTCAGACATTATCTGTCACATCAACACAATGGTGCTAGCGGGAACTCTTTTGGTTGTGACTCAAATAATTCCATTCTATTTCTGTTTCTTATTCAACTGCTGCCCTGCAACAAAACATGTTCTGCTCCTCTATATTTTGTACGCTGCAAAGGCCAGTAAGGTTCGCAAAATATTTAAGCTTGCCATCAAGTGTTTGTATATGCTCAGTGGATTTAATTTTTGATGAGGATATCACCCTAAAAGCATTAAGGACAAATAAATGAAACAAGAGGTAACAGATTCACAGTAAAGACAGTTCTTCTTAATAAAATGTGTTGCTATGAGTGACTCCGAGTTGCCTTGGCCAAGGCATATGGACATGTTAAGAGAAGAAACATGGGGCATTGAAGACTGTGTGTCATTCTTCTCAATTTCTTCAGGTCCTGTGTTAGAAAGTTGCAGTGGTGGTCTATTTATAACTTCTGAGCATCTCCCAGACATCTAACACCCCAGGCAGGATTTTTAAAGGCAATAATCAAATATTCTACACAAAGAAGTCCAGTGCAGGTATCCTGAATGGAGCTGGGCTTCCTACCTCGTACCCTATTTTCCCCAGGCTCTTGACATGTATGCCATTCAGAACTAGACTAAACCCTATTTTTCCCAGGCAGCTTCCTCCCTTCACATCTTTCTTTTTCCTTCATTATTTTAATTAATTTTTATCACAGCTTTCCTTTTTTGGAGGGATGACAGGAAGGGTTATTTAGCTTTCCACCCCTGTTTCTTTGTATTTTCAGTCTTCTCTCTTTTACCCTGACTCTGCCACCTGAGATTAGGGTACATGGTGGCCTCTGAGCACCAGTAGCTGGGGCAGAGCCCGAAGCTCTCTCCCTTGCATGTGAGTTGGCTGATTGCATTAGGGTGGCTGTCAGAGCATGGACAGCAGGTGGGCGGTTTTCAAGGATCTCTTCTCTGTGCAAATATGGCTGCAAGAGCACAGTCACCCTGAGGACTGGTGGATCTGGGACACACAATTTTTTTTTTTTTTCCTGTATGGACCAGAAAGAAGCAGATGAAAAAATCATGAAGTTGAAAAAAAAAACAAATAAACCCCTGACACTGCATATTCAAGACAACCCTCTAACTGTACAAGTCTGTAAATAATGCACTGATGTTCTCATTCTTGATATAGGCTAGCATGGTGTTTCAAATCCCCTCTGTAAAAGTGGGGTTTTTTTTCCTCTTTGTTTCTCTTCAAATTTTCTTCTGCTATAGGACACTCAGAAAGCAGAAACCTAGACAGCACAGCCTCCAAAGGCAGAGATCTGTTGCTACTGCTCTTACTTGATCAGGAATCCATAATTCTGGTACTTCTGTTGCTGATTTGTCTCTGTTCCCTTCTCTAACCTGCTTTTTTGTTGCACACACCTGCTTAGGGTTTGTAATCCCAGTGGCATTCTATTAGATTTTTCCCAGGGGTCTAGATGGGTATGCCCTACAAGTTCCTCAGAAATAATATAAAATTATTTCTTGTTAATTAATACCTACATCTCAATGAGTATAGACCAGATGAGAGAGTGCTGATGTTTTGACACATTGAACATCATTAAGAGTCTTCAAACATTTAAAACAGAAACAGGAATGGATGAAACTCCAGAATTTCTGTAAAAACATAGAACCATTTAATTGTTAAGGTTGGAAAAGATGTCTAAGATCATCAAATGCCACTGCTAATCTAGCACCACTATGTTCACCACAAAACCATGTCTCACCTACATGTCTTCATGTCTTTTAAATATCTCCAGGAATGGTGATCCCACCACTTCCCTGGGAAGTCTGTTCCAATGCCTGACCACCTTTTCCCTGAAGTTTTTTCTCATATACAACATAAAATTCCCCTGGTGTAACTTGAGGGTGTTTTGTCTCATTCTGCCACTTGTTACTTGGGAGAAGAGACCGACCCCCACCTCTTACATCCTCTTTTTAGCTAATTGTAGAGAGCAATAATGCTCCCCCCGAGCCTCTTTTTCTCTAGGTTGAACACTCCCAGCTCCCTCAGCTGCTCCTTATATGAACTGTGCTCCAGACCTTCCCCAGCTCTGCTGCCCCTCTCTGGACCCATTGCAGCACCTCAATGTCCTTCTTGCAGTGAGGGGCCCAGAACTGGATGCAGGATTTGAGGTGTGGCCTCACCAGTTCTGAGTACAGGGGGTCAATCACCTTCCTAGTCCTGCTGCCCACACTATTTCTGGTGCAAGCCAGTATGTCATTGGCCTTCTTGGCCACCTGGGCACATGCTAACTCATGTTCAGCTGGCTGTCAACCAACAATTCCAGGTTCTTCTTCCACTGGGCAGCTTTCTGGCCCTGTACCCCAAGACAGTAGATTTGCCTGGACTTTTTGTGACCCAACTGCAGGACCTGGCACTTGGCCTTGTTGAACCCTATACCACTGGCCTTGGTCAGATCCCTCTGCAGAGCCTCCCTGCCCTCCAGCAGTTCAACACTCCTACCCAACTTGGTGTCATCTGCAAACAGACTGAGTGTGTGCTCGAACCCGTCATCCAGATAATTGATAAAAATATTAAGCAGGACTGGACCCAATACTGAACCCTTGGGAAATACATTTGTGAGAGGTGACCATTTGGACTTAGCTTAATTCACCACCATTTTCTGGCCCAGCCACCCATTTTTTAACCCAGCCAAGAGTGCACCCATCCAAGCCATAAGTGTGGGAGTGTTTATGTTGGTTTAGTCCGGGCATCCCCCTAAGTTCTGTGTACTTGGTTTGTCCTTGTTGGCGCCCTCCCTGTTTTATGTTAATTTCCCTATGTATCGGTTTTGTCTCCTCCCAGGGCCCTGTCCGTCACTCTGGCACCCCTCCCAGGCTTCTAGAAAGTTCTAGCCAGGGGGCCAGGTGATTGGTCCTGGGATTGGAGCCCCTCCCTCACTTTGTTACTATTAGCTCTGGTTAATGTCTGTTACCCTGTTAGCCCTACCCTTCCCTTCCCTATTGGTCCGTTTGTAACCCCTCCCTTGACCGCCACCCACCCATAAAATCCCCTGCACAGCCCTGGCTCGGTGCCTTAGAGCTGGGCTCCCCTGGATGGTGAGGACCTCCGCCTGGAGGTACAATAAAACCTTCTGGATTTGACCCCGCTCTAAGCCTGCCTCCTTTCCTCCGCCGCCTGCTTCTGTCCCTGTGGTCCCCCGGAAGGATCCACGAGCCAGACCTCCGGTCACTCCTAAACCGGAGGCTGGTCCCTGCAGCCTGCTGTGTCCAGAGCTGACCGGGCGTGGCTGGACCTACTCGTAGTGGACACAGAGGCAGCTTGGCGCCCAACGTGGGGCCCTTCGCTTCCGCCGGACCCCACGGGAGTGACCGATCGCTTCGGCGAGTGCGTCGTGGGACGTCAAGCTACCCCAGTAGTAGCGCGCTCCGTTTTAGTGAGCCGCGCTCCTGGGGACGAGGACGGTAGCTCTGCCTGCGCCAGCGGAGTCGTCCTCGGCGGAGGAACCGGTTGTCCGGAGCTTGCCTGATCGCCAGCTGGGTAAGTATTTTCCCCTGTGGGGAAATACTCGAAGCCGGTAAAGGCTTCTGAGGACCTGCACGGTCCCAGGCTCTCGAGGAGCCAGTTGTAGGCTGCGCAGCCCCGGAGCAAGTGCTTCCTTGCCTCCGGTTGGAATCGGCGTTCTAGGCTTGGTTACTTTTGCTCCAGACATTGTGCTGCTAGTAAAATGGGCGCTAAGCTCTCCGCAGCACAAAAGGAGGTATACTTCCAAGTTGTGGGACTCCTGGGGGGTGGGGGAAAAAATTTTTCTAAAGGGTGTTTGAAACAGTTTGTTCGGTGGTTGTTTTTGCACTTCCCTCGGTGCTCTCCAAATTCAGTTTTAAGCGTCTCCTTTTGGAACGCTGTGGGAACGAAATTGGCACAAACCGATTCGGCCAAAGAGAAAAACTTGGAGAAATTTTCTTTCCTCTATCTGCAAATTCGTTCAGCTTTAAATAAGAAAAGGGAGAGGGAAGGGCAATCAACCCCGAATTCCCCAGTTATTACCCCTAAACCGTCTCCCAAACCCGTATCCCCTAAATCGGGCATCTTGAGGGGAGCAACCCGTGATACGCAGGGTTGCTACCGACTCCCTGGCTCTCCTCGAGATTCCCGAAACCCCCGCCCGGACAGTCCTGGCCAGACTGCCCGGGGCTCCCGTTCCCCAGTTTCCCCAGTTCTTAAACCCCGAGTTCGTTTTAGTTTTACAGAAGGTTTAGAAAATGGCCTCCTCGCCCAAGGAGGACAAGATGGCGGGTACCACATGGCGAGGACCCCCTCTTGCCCTCCTTCCCCTTCTTCTTCCCGAAACCCTTTTTTCCCAAGTTCCAACCCTTTCCGCCCTGACCCCTCCCACTCCCAAGTTGGGGCCACCCCTTCTACCCCTCCCACCTGTCATCGGTGCACGCCCCCATGTCCCGCCCCCAGAAGTTGTGCGTCCACATCCGGTTGCCACCCACTTCCTGCTTCCGGTTCCCACGCCTGCCCTTCCGGTTCCCACGGTGACTGGCCGGAAGGGGGAGGGCCTGAGGACCGGAACCCGGAACTGGACCCCATTCCCTCGGCCGCTCCAGTTTCTTTTCAGAGGTCCAGGAGAGGGGGAACCACCCATGTCAACTGGGAACCCCTCTCCCACCAAACAATAAAGGAGCTTTGCAAGGCACAGAAGGAATTCGGGAGAGAGAGCGAATATTTTCGCGGCCTGTTAAGGGCAAATCTCTCTGGAGCAGTAATGACGCCGTATGATTTGCGTCAACTTTTCTCGTGCCTGCTTTCCTCAGCGGAGTTTCTGCTTTGGAAAGCGGCATGGGAAAGGGAGCTCCGCAGGCTCCTTCCTGTGCTTTTGCAAAGCCCAGACACGGCCGTTGATGCCGATAATCAGGAGTTGTCAATGGACCATTTGAGCGGCGAAGGGGATTGGGCTTTGGCGCCTAAGCAGGCCCACGGTCTGCCTTTGGAGGCCCTTCAACAAACCAAAGAAGCGGCCATCAAGGCATTCCTGGGCCTGCGGCCCGACGCGCCTGTGGAATCATACTCCCGGGTCCGACAGTTGCCCTCCGAGTCGTTCCTCAAGTTTGTCGAGAGATTAACCCGAGCCGTAGAATTGCAGGTTAAGCAGCCGGCGGCCAGGGAGGAGGTCATAGCAGAGATGGCCATGGTAAATGCGAATCCGCAATGCAAGGCAGCCATCCTGAGTCTCCCCCTGGACCCCCCGCCGACCATCCAAGCCATGCTGGAGGTTTGTGCAGCTAAGGCGCCACACCTGCAACCTGCGAGCTCGGATAGACCGAGACCCAGAGGGACGACCTCGGTGGGAGCGGCAACGAATTACTCCACCGCGGACCAGAGGAGGACCCCGTGCCCAAATAACAAGACACCGCCAACGGCAACCGGCCAGAGGAGAGCGTCGCAAGCGAAGAACACCTGCTTTTTATGCGACCAACCGGGACACTGGACGAGGGACTGCCCGCTCAAGCGGCAGTTCCAACAATTTAAGAAAGAACAAAGACCTGGGGGACAAGAAGGCCAAAGGCCTCAAAAAAACTGAATGGGGAGCGCGCGCCCGCCCCGCGTGAAGACAAAAAAGGGGCGGGACGCGATGGGGAGGGGGAACTCAGAAAGGAAAAAGATGACAGGACACAGCTACCGGACATGACAAAACCACCTGATTTGACTTCCTTCTCTGACGGTTCTTTCAGGTTGCAGCTGTTGACACCGCTACACCTGAGAGACAGAGAGTGGCATACCGCACCGGTGAGCACTGGTGAGCTGAGGACAGAAGATCAGAGCCCCAGCAGGTATGTCATAGTCGGAGATGTTTCCTGCACACCGCAAGAGATCGAGGTCGCTCCGGGACTGTTAACATCTAGTCCCGAAGGGCCCGTTCTCTGGCTGCGCTGTGTCCATCCACCCCTATTTCTGTCCAGGGGGCAGACTGTCGCCCAGGCTTTCCCTGCAGAGGGGCCACACCCAACGGTGTGTGCAACACACGTTATAGGGAAAGGGAAGCCTCGAGTGGACTGCAAAATTAATAGGGGGGAGGAAGTCCTGCACATCAGGGGGCTTCTGGACACAGGGGCAGATGTGACGATCATTCCCACCCGGGAATGGCCGCCACATTGGGAGTTGCAAAACGTGCCAGGACACGTGCAAGGTGTCGGGGGCATTCAATTAGCAAAACAATCGAAGAGCATCGTGCAAATTAAGGGACCGAGCGGACAATTGGCCAATGTTCGTCCGTTCATACTAGATTACAAGGAACCCCTCTTGGGGAGAGACCTCATGCAACAGTGGGGGGTCTCAATTGACCTACCAGACCACCCACAAAATTTTGAGGTGGCGGTCACTGAGAAGCGCCCTACCCAAAAACTGAATTGGAAAACAGACCAGCCTGTTTGGGTAGAGCAGTGGCCGCTCTATGGAGAAAAATTAAAGGCGCTTGAGAAGCTCGTGGAGGAGCAGTTACAAAAGGGGAATATCGTAGAATCCAACAGCCCCTGGAATTCCCCTGTCTTTGTTATTAAAAAACCTAACAAAGACAAGTGGCGGCTCCTCCAGGACCTTCGACAAATTAACGATGTGATTGAGGACATGGGCTCTCTCCAACCAGGGATGCCGTCCCCGACGATGCTCCCCCAAAATTGGAATTTGGCTGTAATAGATATCAAGGATTGCTTTTTTCAAATTCCCCTACACCCTGACGATGCCCCGCGTTTTGCCTTCTCGATTCCCGTTATCAATCGAGAAGCCCCAAGGAAGAGATATCATTGGAAGGTGTTGCCACAGGGCATGAAGAACAGCCCAACCATCTGCCAATGGTACGTCTCTTCCTTGCTTGCCCCAGTACGCGCAGCAGCAAAGGGGGCCATCATCTTTCATTATATGGATGATGTCCTCGTGTGTGCCCCCGACGATGACATGCTTGCCAATGCGCTTGACCTGACAACTCGTGCGTTGGTTGCTGCAGGGTTTGAGCTCCAGGAAGAAAAAATTCAAAGGATGCCACCCTGGAAGTACCTGGGCCTAGAGATCACCAAGCGGACCATTGTGCCGCAAAAATTGGCCATCAAAACTGATATTAAGACCTTGGCGGATGTCCACCAGCTGTGTGGATCCTTGAACTGGGTAAGGCCGTGGCTGGGTCTGTCTACCGAGGACCTAGCCCCCCTTTTTGATTTGTTAAAAGGGGGAGAGGAGCTTAGTTCTCCCCGGACGCTTACCCCAGAGGCTCAGACAGCTCTTGAGAAGGTGCAACAGTTAATGTCCACCAGGCAGGCAAGCAGATATAGGCCTGACTTGCCGTTTAAGTTTATCATCCTGGGGAATCTGCCACACCTCCATGGGGTTATCTTCCAATGGGAAGATAATGGGAAGAAGAGCAGAAAGGACCAGGACTGGAGAGATCCCCTCTTAATCATAGAGTGGGCATTTCTCAGTCACCATCGGTCCAAAAGGATGACGCAGCCACAAGAGCTGATGGCTGAACTGATCCGGAAAGCGAGGGTCCGGATCAGGGAACTATCGGGATGTGATTTTGACTGCATCCACGTACCAATTCGGACTAAAACGGGCCAAATTACCAAGGCGATGTTGGAGAGCTTGCTTCAGGAATGTGAGGCATTGCAATTCGCTCTGGAGGGATACACAGGCCAAATTTCCTTACATAGGCCAGCCCACAAAATTTTTAATTCGGAAATGCAATTTGAGTTGAATACCAAAAGTGTTCGGAGTAAGGAGCCTTTAAAGGCCCTGACAGTTTTCACGGACGCGTCCGGGGCGTCTCACAAGTCAGTGGTGACTTGGAAAGACCCCCAAACTCAGCGGTGGGAGGCAGACATTAAAGAGGTGGATGGGTCGCCTCAGGTAGCTGAGTTGGACGCAGTCGTCAGGGCTTTCGAAAGATTCCCCGAACCTCTAAATTTAGTAACTGATTCGGCATACGTTGCAGGAGTAGTCTCCAGAGCTGAGCACGCCGTGCTGCGTGAGGTCTCCAACATGGCCTTGTTTGAGTTGCTCTCAAAACTGATAACACTAGTCTCCCACCGAGAGCAACCCTTTTACGTGATGCATGTCAGATCACATACAGACCTGCCCGGGTTCATTGCAGAGGGCAACAGGAAGGCAGATGCCCTCGCTGCGCCAGCTGCAATGGCCCCAATTCCCAATGTGTTTGAGCAGGCCAAAATCAGCCATCGGCAGTTTCACCAGAACGCTCCTGCCCTGGTTCGGCAATTCAACCTAAAGCACGACCAGGCCAGGGCGATCGTGGCTGCGTGTCCTGAATGTCATCAGTTGGCTCTTCCCGCCATCAGTGCCGGCGCGAACCCCCGTGGGTTAAACAGCTGTGAGGTGTGGCAGATGGACGTGACACATGTCGCTTCATTCGGCAGAATGAAGTACGTACATGTGTCAGTTGACACCTTCTCGGGAGCAGTCTTCGCCTCTGCCCACACTGGGGAAAGGGCTAGCGATGTCCAAAAGCACTTAGTGCAGGCATTCGCTACCCTGGGCATCCCCAAAGTCATTAAAACGGATAATGGCCCAGCGTATACATCCAGGGAGTTCAGGAGCTTCCTGCAGCAATGGGGAATAGAACATAAGACCGGCATCCCCTATTCCCCGACAGGCCAAGCCATTGTGGAAAGGGCCCACCAGAACATCAAAAGGATGCTCCAGCGCCAGTGCTCCTCCAAGGGGCTGCAGTCACCGGCAGTCAGGCTCTCAAGGGCGTTGTTCACACTGAATTTCCTCAACTGCGCCTTTGAGAACCTGAACCCCCCGATTGTGCGGCACTTCGGGCGGTCCCAACAGTTGCAGCCAAGAGAAAGGCCTCCGGTGTTGGTTAGGGACCCGGAGACCAGGGAGATACAGGGGCCCTATGAGTTGGTTACCTGGGGGAAAGGGTACGCGTGCGTATCCACCCCCGAGGGCCCTAGGTGGATCCCATCAAGATGGGTGAAACCATGTGTCACCCAAGCCGTCAGGAAGGACAGTCCAATACCCCCTAAGACCGGGGTCGGTTAGCTGTGTCCCTCTCTGAGCCCCAAGCCCCAGTTACCCCAGTTAAGGATTCCCAAATTTAATATTTCTGTTGTGAGTCTGTTTCAGTTCAGAAGATATCGGAGATGGATCCCGTGCCCCGCGTCCGAACAGTCGCCGAAGTCCTGCAGCTCGTCACCGTTCTGCATATTCTCCCATGGCCTGCATCTGCGTGGATTGTTCCCCAGCCGGCAGCCAATGTTTGGTCAGTACTAGCACGTACCATGGGTCAGGACCATATTTGCCTGTCTACCGCTGCGGCCCAGAACCCCATGGCCACGTGTCTAGTGGGGATCCCTCTCGAGCAAGAGGAGTTCAGCTCCTTTTCCAAACTGCCCGAGCCCACGCAGGCTCCAACAACTCCGTCCCGGAATAAGCCACCTGTCGGCTCGCTCTATCCTCGGGTACCCTCTCGGAGGCGCCCCATAAAACCATTTAGCTGGAACCGCAGGGGGAAGCGGGAAACTGACAACCCCCTCGAGAGATGGCTGCCCCGGCTCTCTAGGGCCAGTAGCGAGCCCCAGGAATTAGACCTCCTGGGGTCATATCCGGCTCGCTACTGCGTCCAATTTCAGTTCGGGTTGTCCCCGGACCAGGAGGCGTTTAAGATCATTGCCCCAAACCGCCGGGAATACAACGCAGCCAAGTGGTGCCTGGGCGTCAGTAAAGTGACAACGGAAAATCCACATCGGTCACACCCGAGAAGGTTACCCCGGGGATTGTTTCTTATCTGCGGCGACAGGGCGTGGGCAGGCATCCCCTCTCGCCTCTTAGGAGGCCCATGTACAATTGGCCGTTTGACGCTGCTTACACCCAACCAAACTTTAGTCAACCATTGGGAAATCAAAAGAAATCAAACAAATCAAACTCTCGAATTGGTGCTCAAAAAACGTGAATTGGCCGAACTGGACCAGGAGTGTGATTCCGAAGTCATTCACTGGTCCAGACCAAAAGGGGTTGCGATCACCGTACTTTTGCCATGGGTGGCCGCAGCCAAGGCATTAGGGGAATTAGGCCATCTAGAATGTTGGGTCGCTAAGCATGCCAATCTTACATCAAACGCCCTAAGCGACCTCCTAAAAGACGAGGAACTGACCAGACAGGCCACCCTACAAAATAGGGCGGCCATCGATTTCCTTCTTCTCCTCCACGACCACCGATGTGAGGAGTTCGAAGGGTTATGCTGCCTAAACTTGTCATCAAGGGCGGAGAACATCCACAAAACCATCGACCGAATGCAGGCCATGGTAAAGCAAATTCAGCACGAGACTGGCGACTGGCTCAGTAACATCTTTAGCGGATGGGGATTATCCGGCTGGACCGGATCCATCCTCCGAACTGGACTATTTTTGTTTGTCATTTTATTGGTTGTTATAATCATGCTTGGACTAATGAAGGGACTGATAACGAGCGCGATTAAGAGTGCATCCTCCCCCGAAGTGAACCAAGCGGAGCTCCCAGAGGACTACGAACTGGACCCAATAGCTCCTGAAATGTCAGGGTTTGGGGATCTTTACCCCGATTCGGAGTATTATCCCCAACCCAGGTTTGTGCCATCTTAAAAAACTAAAAAGGGGGAGATGTGGGAGTGTTTATGTTGGTTTAGTCCGGGCATCCCCCTAAGTTCTGTGTACTTGGTTTGTCCTTGTTGGCGCCCTCCCTGTTTTATGTTAATTTCCCTATGTATCGGTTTTGTCTCCTCCCAGGGCCCTGTCCGTCACTCTGGCACCCCTCCCAGGCTTCTAGAAAGTTCTAGCCAGGGGGCCAGGTGATTGGTCCTGGGATTGGAGCCCCTCCCTCACTTTGTTACTATTAGCTCTGGTTAATGTCTGTTACCCTGTTAGCCCTACCCTTCCCTTCCCTATTGGTCCGTTTGTAACCCCTCCCTTGACCGCCACCCACCCATAAAATCCCCTGCACAGCCCTGGCTCGGTGCCTTAGAGCTGGGCTCCCCTGGATGGTGAGGACCTCCGCCTGGAGGTACAATAAAACCTTCTGGATTTGACCCCGCTCTAAGCCTGCCTCCTTTCCTCCGCCGCCTGCTTCTGTCCCTGTGGTCCCCCGGAAGGATCCACGAGCCAGACCTCCGGTCACTCCTAAACCGGAGGCTGGTCCCCGCAGCCTGCTGTGTCCAGAGCTGACCGGGCGTGGCTGGACCTACTCGTAGTGGACACAGAGGCACATAAGCAGTCAGTTTCTCCAGGAGAAGGCAGTGGGAGACGTTGTCAAAGGCTTTACTAAAGCCCAGGAAGGCAACATCCATAGTCCTTCCATCATCCACTGAGCAGGTCTCCTTGTCATAGATGGAGATCAGGTTGTTGCAGCAGGATCTGTCTTTCCTGAAGGCATGCTGGCTGGGCCTGATGCCCTGGTTGTCCTGTACATGTGGCATGTTGGCACTCGAGCTATTTCATGACCTTCCCTGAGACTGACAAGCCTGTAGTTCCCTATATCCTCCTTCCAGCCTCCTTGTAGATAGATGGACATTTTGATAACATCCAGTCAACTGGGACTTCCCCAGCTGTCCAGGACTGAAGGTAAATGAGGGAGGGTGCCTCAGGGAGAAATTATGCCGCCTTCTTTGACAGGTGGATTCCATCTGACCCCACTTGTGCATGTCTGTGTGATCCAGCAGGTTCTGAGCATTTCCCCTGCAATTCTGGGGGCTTTGTTCTGCCTCCTGTCTCTGTCTTCCATCTCAGGGAATCGGGTACCTGAAGAACAGGTAGTAGCAGAGATTTTTTTCTGGCATTTCATTTTCATGAAACTGATATATAAGTAGCATACTGAAAATAGCAGCATCTTATAACTTTTGCTGGAAATTAAACTTTTAACAGAGATTGAGGAATTAATTCTTGAATTGAAAGCAGAGGATGATTGTTAGGAATCCCTAATAATAAAAAAATTCATATACCATAAGCTTTATTTAATCTTTTCTACTTAATAAGATCCTGAGAGAAATATTGTATTCATCATCTAGTAAGTACTGCTCTAATTTCTTTATTTTTTTCTATGACCGCTAGCCATGCAAAAATAAATCCAAACATTGTTCAATGCCTTTTGGGCAGACAGGCATGATAAGCACTTTTTTCAGATGTGCAACTTACTGCAATCTGTGTTTTGAATAATGAAATAAAACCTTAAAATTTAATAATTTTTTCAGCTGCTTGTAGGGTGTGTAAAAAAGTTTTAAGCCACAAGATGAAATTCAGATATCCATTAAAACAAGGACTACCAAAATGCTATAATTTCTTGTTAAACTAGTATTAAAGCACTGTTCTCTGGTCTGAAGCCCCTACATGAAGAATGCCCCAAGTCCTTCACAGGGGCATTACACGATCTGTCTTCCATCAGAGCTGAATTCAGGGATTTCTAGTGTCAACAAATTAAACCAAATGTCATGCAACTGTCTTGCCTAACAGCCTTGCTCAACAGGGAGCCCAGCAAGCTCACTTCAGCTGAAATAACCTCAAGATCAACACACAGTTTCAGACATGCAAACAGGCAGGAAAGCAAGGTCAAGCAACAAAACACTGAATGATTCACAGTCTTGAGACAGAATTTCATGCCTAATGATGCTGATACACATGTATTTCTTCTACAACACGAGGAATAACTGTAACTGACACAATTCAGTCCCAATACATCAGGATCTGTGTTCATTAAATGAAAAGTTGATAAATCTAAGTAAGATGGACTGGGTATTTTTTTTTCTTTTTTCTTTACAAAATTGGGCTCTGTTACATTGTGTCTGCTGTGACAACCAACCTAATTCCATCTTTGTCAGTATCCAGACAAACATGAAAAATTGAGGGTTTTGGACACCTCAGTTCTAATGATTGTACTAACTATACTATTTAGTTCTTTACTATTCTAAGCATGGCTGAAGATGGTTTTTAGAGGGTGAGTTAACAGGATTTATTAAGTTTGCTACAGTTGTTTAAGAGTTTATTGCTGTGCAAATTGGTGGTAGAAATCTTACAATTATCAGTTCTATGAACAAGGAAAAGGCAGACTATGTGCTACCTGATGAGAGACACTAACAGTAACCTACATACACTGGGCATCGACTTTTCATATAGTTAGGAACACATAACTCAGAATGAAAATACCTGATAGTTAAGTTCTGTCATTGTGGAACTGGGACTCCTGAAAAAATCGCTTTGGGTGATATTTTCAAAATACTGCAGCTATGGTTAAAATTTCTAAAAGACTTTATTTTTACATTTTTGAAATGTAATTTATATTTTGAAAAACTACATGGAATTTAAAATTTCATTGCAATTCAATAATACATAAGCTCTTCAGTTAATTGTGCATAAAAAAGAAATATGGGGTCTTGAGTTAAGTAAACAATTTTTGAAATTTTACTTTTAGTATAAACCCAAACCTAAAGACCAAATGGATTTTTGCTTAGGAGTATTACTATTGAACTATACTGTAGAAAAACACATTTGACCACTAGTTTTTAAAATATTGCCTTCTGTCCCTCTGCCCTGAGTTCATCCATCTTTAATTTTGAGGTATACAATACATCCATAACATGCCATATATTGATATCTAGAAATCCAAGTATGAAGTTGTATCTAAAATACTGTGTGTTTATTTCATTCATATATGATATGCAGTAATTCCTTACAAAGCAAAGGCTTGTCCTGTATTGTGATCTGACGTGACCATTCAATCATGGCTAAAGTATTAATAATTCATCTTTTATTAAAATGGTAGCACTTTAGCTCCTATTTATACTCTGCCAAAGTGTTTCTTTATCCTAATACTCAAGAGACAAATTATTAAGCACTAAGAAAATCCTTGTCTCTACCACATTTTTGGTGAAAGAAACCATGTTTCTGCTGACGTGTTAAAGAGCCCCAAGATGTTTAATCTTCTGTTCAGATGTCCACTTACAGTGTTTTGCAAGTTTCAAAATACTTCAAGTGAGAAGTGATATCTCCATTGTTTTTTTTCAGGTAAGCTGTTTCAAAAGAATCTAAATAATATTGCAATCCTAAGACTCTTCTGCTCAAGCTGAAATAAGAGATTCAGGAGGTGGTTTCAGTATCTTCTGCCTATAGTGGGAAACTGCTTGTCTGGCAAGACAATATTTCTTGTCCATTGCCCTAGAAGGATCAAACGTAAAATCCCACATAAGACAGGACATCTGTTTATCCACAAAATCCCTTCCCCATTCATCCATGCAGGCTGGAGTGTATCCATTCTGGACTTTCTTCCATCAGGAAGGAAGGCGCTGTGGAAAGTCATTAATACAACCTGCAGAGCTCCATGCAAACTGAGTTATGTTCTACAGCCACTGCAAAGCACGTGCCTGTTTGAATACTGTTTTCTTGCCCTAGTATTAGCTGTCACTA
Source organism: Aphelocoma coerulescens (assembly GCF_041296385.1). Lineage (NCBI taxonomy): Eukaryota > Metazoa > Chordata > Aves > Passeriformes > Corvidae > Aphelocoma > Aphelocoma coerulescens. Next base: position 37,948,354 of record NC_091019.1, on the reverse strand, counting down.
TAAATAGTTACTTTTGGGAAAATACACTCTTACACAACACTGGATAGCAGCAGAATTCAAGGGGAGTATAAATGCTGACTGAATAAGATATACTTAGCAGCAGCTGCATGCCAGATAGTTTGATCTTTGTTCATTAGTAGCAGTATTAAATTTGTCTAAATAGAGCCTTTCCTAATTAGCTTTAGTGACAAAAGGGAGTCTTCTAAACCATATCATCCGAACTGGCTGCAGGGAGAGATTCCAAACTAGACTCAAGGTACCATGTAAAATATTCTACTGTAACTCATCTTCTTCTATTGTAATTCATGTCCCTCTTAAGCTTATTAATTCAGAAGGAATCCTAATGATAATATAATCCTCTTATGTTTGTAGTGGTTTTCTTTTGCAAGAAGTAGGGTAGAACTGCTACTGTGCCACCTAATGGGTCATTAAATTCTTTTCAAAATAGTGAGAAAAATAGGCCACACAGTCATAATTTAGGATTTTGCTTCAACAATTTAACAGGATTTCTTCCCTGCTTATATTTGGCCAAATAGTCTTTGAGAATCTTGATTTGTGAACGATCAAGTAATTTTGCTTCTCATTATGAAGATTTAACTGAGCTTATAATCCTAAAACAAACTGGTCTTAGAGAACGCACTACAGAAAATACAAAGATTTTAGTCATGACTGACACATCAAGTGATGTAGCAATAACTGATGTCCTCATAAACTTTCATTGATCAGTCTTGATCAAACACTTGCTTTGTTTTGTTAATGAGTTATCACATTCATATTTAATAAAGGACTTACCTTTCTGCTTAAATTTCACATAAGACAGCATGAGTTACACATTTATGCTAAGATAAACATTTATTTTAATGATTTTTTTAAGATGTGGCCAGAAATTGCAGTCAGCAAAATGGAGATGTATAGCTATATCAACTCATTTTCTTACCTTTATTTTCCCTCTTTTCCTTTGTCAAAATTTTATTTCTCCTAGAAAAACAAAATGACAGTATCTCTATTGTCTTTACTTCTTTAATCTTCATGCATATATATTAAGCATTATTAATATTATTAAGAACTAAAAAT